>NC_083112.1:26117278-26488089 GCF_949774975.1 Lagenorhynchus albirostris | reverse complement strand
CCTAAGAATTGATAATGTTAACCCCTGTGACACTCGCTTGTTACCTCACCATCAACCAATCAGAATTGTGCACAAGCTGATCACATACACTGAGATGCCCCTCAGTCAGTCACCTGGCCTCTAAAAATGCTTTGCTGAAACCCATTGGGGAGCTCAGGTGTTTTGAGCACAAGCTGCCCTGGACTCCTTGCTTGGTGTCCTGCAGTAAACATTGCACTTTCCTTCATCACAACCCAGTGTCAGTGGATTTGTTTTATTTTCCGCAGGCAAGCGGACCCAAGTTTGGTTCGGTAGCAAGTTCATTTTAGCAACTGACTCACCAGAAAAGTTCTCAGGTGAAATTTTGTATCAGGGTGCTGTGTAATGTCATAAACAATGGCCTTAATAATATTTCTGTAACAAATGTAGCAACAATGTATTTTCTCTAGTGCTCTCTGGTGAAAGCTGAAAATATGATATTACCAAACACATTTCCAGTAGCAATTCTATAAGGACTTAAGATAAACATGTCCCAAGAATATGGACTTTCTGATCTCAAGTTAGAGTTTAGACTCTCCAAAGCAGTGGAGGCTAGCATATTAATTTTACCAGGATGTAGAAATACCAAAACAGAAGGGAATGATACTCTATTTTTAGGGATGTCCCCTTACGATAACACAGAAAAAAATATATGAGAGTTATTATTTATACTTGAGGTATATTTATGTGCAAATAACCCAGTTCTGTAACTGAACAAAAATTTCAACATAGCTACTAAAATAAGCAGAATATACTGTGTTCTCAAATCTTCAGCAAAAATATGTACTGTCTGTTTCTCTATTCCTGGGGTTCCTTACAAGACCTTCAAACCAGCAAGAAGTCCTCACAGTCTAGAAGATGTAACAAATGCAAATTTCCAAGACTTTTGAACTAAAAACTGAATTATAGTCTCAGTCTTTTGACTAGAAGTTCTACTTTAACGGCAATGACCACATTAATAATTTCAGGAATGAGTCAGTGCTCTCTGATCACATAGAAAAGATCTGAGAGATTGAGACAAGAAGAGATGTTTCCCTCTCACCATCATGCCTCATGTTTTGTGGATCTATACATTAAATGTTATCTCTCTAAGAGATGGCCTATAATTTCAGATGACATTTTCTTATGTTTTTCTTCAAAATAGGGAAATGGAAGCTGCTACAAATAGTGACAAAAGTGAGTATGAAACATGTGAGGTCTGTGACTCGCAGCATCTTTGTGTATCTGTGCCTTTTGTGAATAAGTATGTAAGTGTGGTTTCTTGCTCTGGTAGCTATGATCATAAAACCACTAAGAACACGAGCTGGTGTCTGCAGCTCACACACACCTTAACTATTCAATGAGATATTATTTTGTGAAGAAAATAAGCTTTTATTTTAAATGAGTAATCCTTACTTTTTGTCATTATTTTCCTGCTTCTACTATAAGTGCTCAAGTTGTCTCTTTTATGTAGTTTGACTCAGATAATAAATGAATTTTTGACAATCATTGTTCTCTCTCAAGAAAGGTCAAAAGGAATGCAGAATAGTCTATAAAAAATATATCAGCATTATTTCCTATCTAACGTAAAGTATATTTTAGTTTGGTAATTATTATAAAACTTTACATTTGTTTCTTTTTTGAGAGAAGACTCAACATCTCACAAAAAAATTAAATACCACTGAATTTGCTTGCCTTATTAGTCAAATCATGAAAGATATCTCAATCTCCCTCATCTCCAAAATATAGTTACCAGTTCAGCTTTTATACAGTAGTTTTATCTTCTGATCTCTATCAGAAGACTGTAAAAGTACAATAGATTTGCCATGCACTGGGCTGCATAAATACAAATATTGGTACCCTGACAGCCATGATTCCAGGGTTTAAATCTATTTTAAGAATTACCACAGAGCAATCTAGAATGCTAACTGGAAAACTCTCTGGAGATAATGCATTGTCACTGTAATTTCCTTTGCTCTATAGTGCATGTTAAAGTTATATCATGAGGAAAATTTGAAATTAGTTATCTCTATGAATCGTTGGCTACCATGAAAAGATAATAAAAGCACACATACATATTGTGGATATAATTACATAAAATCAATGAAAATATGTTATAAAATTTGTATAAAAGACCATTTAACCATAGAATCCAAAAATACAATGTATACACTCTACCAGACAATAGTTTGTGTTAGGCAGAGAAGAAAAGTTGAGAAGTTTATCATTAAACATGCATAACAGGGACTTCCCTGGTGACTCAGTGGTTAAGAATCCGCCTGCCAATGCAGAGGACATGGGTTCAAGCCCCGATCCAGGAAGATCCCACATGCCATGGAGCAACTAAGCCCATGCGCCACAACTAATGAAGCCTGTGTACCTACAGCCCATGCTCCACAATGAGAGAATCCACCTCAATGAGAAACCCGTGCACCACAGTGAAGAGTAGCCCACACTCACCGCAGCTAGAGAAAGCCTGCGCACAGCAACGAAGACCCATTGCAGCCAAAAATAAACTAATAAATTAATTAATTTTAAAAATACATGCATAAAAATGCACAAAGGATAAAACAAACCACACAAATTAATTGGGTATATATCTCTTCATAAACTATAGTTCCAGTCACTTGTGATTTAAAATAAAAATTATACTCTATTGCAAAGTGCTTTATGAAGCATCTAATTAAAATATTGATGTAATGGAATATTTTTATGCACGCAAACTGTTACAGTCATGAATTAGTTGCAAGTAGGTCAGTTAAATGTTGTTAACAGTCAGAGAAGAAATAAAGACTAATCAAGTTCCATTTAAGGATCATGATAAGAAAAAAAAATTGAAATCAATACATAAAATGCTATATTTTATTAATGAATTAAAATAATTCTTTCTTAAACATATAATTGATAACATTTCACTTTTATAAAGACCACTTATGTTTGTGAAACACTACAGATTTGGGAGAGACTGATCTGTACCAAATCCAAGCAAGAACCTAAGATTTCTTTCTGATGGCTTAGTAATATGAAATCTTACCATTTGTGACAACATGGATGTATCTGAAAGGTATTATACTTAGACATAGAAAGACAAATATGGCATGTTTTTACTTATGTGTAGAATCTAAAAAGACAAAATAAACAAGCAGAACAAAACAGAAGCAGACTCAGAGATACAGAGAACAAACTAGTGGTTACCACAGAGGAGAGGGTTGGGGAGAGGGGCGAAATAGATGAAGGGTTTTAAGAGGTACAAACTACCAGTTATAAAATAAATAAGTCACAGGGATGTAGTGTACTGCACAGGGAGTGCAGTCAATATTTTATAATAACTTTGTATGATGTGTAATCTATAAAAATATCGAGTTCTTATGTTGTACACCTGAAACTAACATAATATTGTAAGTCAACTATACTTCAATATATTTTTGAAAAGAAAATAATATTTCTATATCCTATTTTATAAATTCGGAAGTTGTAAAACTGCAAACACTTGATACTCCATAAAGTACAGTTGTCCTTAAGCTTTTGAAAAAATTCTATAGATAACAATAAAAAGTATATATTTAAAGTTTAAAATATGATAATTTAACACATGTAAATCTTGTGAAACCATCACTCCAAATAAGATATGAACATATCTACTACCCACAAAAGTTTCTCGGTGTCTCTATGTAATCACTTCCTCGTGCCCCTACCCAGGCAAAAACTGATCTGCCACTATAGATTTGTTTGCTCATTCTAGAAATTTATCTAAATGGAATCATACAGCATAAACTCTTTTTTGCCAAGCATCATTCTGCAAAACTGTTTTGAGATGTATTTATGTTGTTGTTTTGTATAGACAGGTTGCTTTTGTTTTGTTTTGCTTTTTGCTATGTAATACTGCACTGTTTGGATACACCAGAACTTGTTTATCCATTCACCTGCTGGGGACATTTGGATTGTTTCCAGTTTTGTCTATTGCCAATGAAGCTGCTATTAATATATTTTCAAATCTTTGTATAGATTTTTTACACAAAGATTTTTATGACTTTGTATAGTCATAGGTTTCATTTCTCTTGGGTAAATACCTAGGAGCAGAATATCTGGGTCATACAGAAGGTTACGTTCAATTTTAAGAAGCTGCCAAACTCTTTTCCAAAGTAATTGTAACAGTTTACCTTCTTACCAGTAGTACAGGAGAGTTCCAATTGTTCTACATCATTGCAAACAAACCTACTACAATGCTTTAAATTAAAAAGCTTGGATATAGTAAGTGCTGGCAAGTATGTGAAACAACTCTGAGCTTTACTAGCTGCATCCATTTCATCTAAGCTGACAAATTTTTGGCATAAACTTGTTCAAAATTTTTTATTTTCCCTTTAATATTTATAGAACCTGTAATACCATCATCTTTCTCGTTGTATACCATTGGCAATTTCTGTCACCTCTCGTTTGTTCTCTTCTCTCTTTTCCTAATATATATTTTTTAGCATCTTTATTGGAGTATAATTGCTTAACAATGGTGTGTTAGTTTCTGCTTTATAACAAAGTGAATCACTTATACATCTACATATATCCCCATATCTCTCCCCTCTTGCATCTCCCTCCCTCCCACCCTCCCTATCCTACCCCTCTAGCACCGAGCTGATCTCCCTGTGCTATGTGGCTGCTTCCCACTAGCTATTTATTTTACGTTTGGTAGTGTATATATGTCCATGCCACTCTCTTACTTTGTGCCAGCTTACTCTTCCCCCTCCCCGTATCTTCAAGTCCATTCTCCAGTAGATCTGTGTCTTTATTCCCATCTTGCCCCTAGGTTCTTCATGACCATTTTTTGTCATTGTTTTTTAGATTCCATATATATGTGTTAGCATATGGTATTTGAACAATGAGATATCATCTCACACCAGTCAGAATGGCCATCATCAAAAAATTTACAAATAATAAATGCTGGAGAGGTTGTGGAGAAAAGGGAACCCTCTTGCACCGTTGGTGAGAATGTAAATTGATACAGCCACTATGGAGAACAGTATGGAGGTTCCTTAAAAGACTAAAAATAGAACTACCATATGACCCAGCAATCCCACTACTGGGCATATACCCTGAGAAAACCATAATCCAAAAAGAGTCATGTACCACAATGTTCATTTCAGCTCTATTTACAATAGCCAGGACATGGAAGCAACCTAAGTGTCCGTTGACAGATGAATGGATAAAGATGTGGCACATATATACAATGGAATACTAGCCATAAAAAGAAATGAAATTGAGTTATTTATAGTGAGGTGTATGGACCTAAAGTCTGTCATACAGAGTGAAGTAAGTCAGAAGGAGAAAAACAAATACCTTTTCCTAAATTTTTACTAGAGTTTATCATCTTTAATGACCTTCCCAAAGAACCAGCTTTTAGTTTCATTGATATTTCTCTATTGTTTGCCTGCTTTTATTTCAATCTTTAACCCTAGAAATACTTTTTCCTATCAAATCTATTTTATTTGATAATAATATAGTTCCTCCAGCTTTCTTTTGATCAGTGTTCAAATGGTATATCTTTTTTATCTATTTTTACCCTATTTGTGTCTATACTGAGATTGTGTTTTTATACACAGGTTTTTTCCAACTGATCATTTCTTTTATCTGTTACCTTTTCTTTCTCTCTATTTTCACTTAAATTAAGTATGATTTAAATTTTATTTTATCTCCTTTGTTGGGTTATTATTTATAGTTCTTTGCTTTGTCATTTTAGTTGTAGCTTTAGTATTTATAGTTTACATTTTTAACTCAGCACAACTTATCTTCAAATTATATTATACCACTCCACATGTAATACAAATTTTACTACTTTCCTTTAGAATACTTCCATTTCCCCAGTGTAGATCTCTGGGCTCCTACTGTGTATATTTTAAACTACATAATACATTGTTATTTTGTTCATACTTACATTTGCATTTTGAAGATATTTAAAGAAGTAATGTTATATATTTACCTAAATTAGATACCATTGTCATAACTCTTTACTTTCTGTATATCTAGATTAAAATCCAGTATCACTTTCTTTCTATGCAAATGGCTTCCTTTAACATTTCTCAGAGATATGCATTGTTTCAGTTTTCCTCTGTTTGAAAATGTCTTCATTTTGTCTTTGTTTTTGAAATATATTTTTTTCTGGGTACAAAAATTTAGCTTGACAGATTTTTTTCAGGACTTTAAAGCATTGCTCCACTTTCTTCTCCCTTGTAATTTTTCAACAAACAATCTGTCATTCTTATATGTGTTCCTCTGTACATAGCATGCATGTCTTCAAATACAAATTTAATATGTAAAAAATATATGTATGTAATATATGTGTTTAATATGATTTTATATTTGATACATATATACATTTATAAACAGATATACATTTTTATACTATATATATATTGTATATATAGGCTAATATATACATTATATATACAAACACACACACACACACACACACACACACATGCACACTCCTCTCTCTCCTATCCTCCAATATCATGGATATTGGATTTCTTTGTGCTGACCCACAGCTCTTGGATATGCTGAGGGCTTTTGTTTTTTTATTTTCCTTCTGTTTTCTCTGTATATTTTACTTTGGATAGTTTCTTTTGCTATATCTTCAATTTTACTAATCATTCTTTTCTGCGGTATCTAATTTGCCCTAAATTTCATCCATCATACTTTTACCTCTATAATTAGGGTCTACTTTTTAATCTTCCATGTCTCTGCCAAACTTTTGAACATATGGACTTCAGTTATAATGACTGTTTTAATGCCCTTGTTTGCAAATTCTGACATCTGTATTAGTTCTGTGTCAGCTTTAAATGATTGATCTATCTCCTTATTGTGAGTCATACTTTCTACCTCCCTTGCCTGCTCGAAATTTTTGATTGCCAGAGATTGCGACTTTTACATTTTTGCTGTGGAGAATATATTTGTATTTCTGTAAATATTTGTGAGCTTTTTCAGGGATTACTTGGAAACAGTTGATTCTTTTGGAAATTTCTTTAAGCTTGGTTATGCAAGACGAGAGTTGAGTAATCTAGTCAATTCCCCATAAATAGTGGGGTTTCCAATCTGGTTGGTGGGAACAGGGACTTTTCCTAGTCCTGTGTGAGCATAGGGCACTGTTTCCTCTCATTCTTTCCAGTGTGTTTTCCCCCAGTCTCATGTAAATTCCTCACTAGCATGTGCTAATCATTACTCTGTTGAATACTCAGATGCAACTCTCTGCAGATCTCTAGAGTGTATATGTAGCTATATTCTCTCCAGTACTCTGTTCTGTAAATTCTAGATTGCTCATTCTCCTCAGTTTCTCCTGAACGCTCTCTTCTTAACTTTGGAAATCTCCCAGGCTCCACTTGGATTACCTCTTTGTATGCCACATCTAAAAATACTCTCAAATCAGTAAACTGGGTAAGTCATTTTTTTTCCCATCTCTCAGTTTTCATTGCCTGAAGTCCAGTGTCTTGAAACCGTTGTTTCATATATTTTGTCCATTTTTTAATTGCTTTAGAAGGAAGGATAAATCTGGAAACTTCACTCCAACTTGGCCAGAACTGTAATACTCTTTCTGGATTTTAACATTATTGGTGGAGAAAATTAAGATCTACCTTTCACATACACATAGAGTAGAGAGATTGGAAATTTTTCCATGAGATGTAAGAATGAAAAAAATAAAACCATTACTGGCTCACATATGGTAACAAACTAGATGATAATTTTCTGTCTAAAAACCTTATTCTTGGGCTTCCCTGGTGGCGCAGTGGTTGAGAGTCCGCCTGCTGATGCAGAGGGCACGGGTTTGTGCCCCAGTCCGGGAGGATCCCATATACCGCGGAACTGCTGGGCCTGTGAGCCATGGCCGCTGAGCCTGTGTGTCCGGAGCCTGTGCTCCGCAGCGGGAGAGGCCACAGCAGTGAGAGGCCCACGTACTGCAAAAAGAAAAAAAAAAAACAACTTATTCTGAGTTTTGTGTCTCCTAGTTCTATTTTTAGGTCATTCAGAGTTTCTCTGTTACCAGAAGATTGATCATCAGGATACAAAGGATCTTGTTATGTTACTCACAAATAAAAAAATTCTTCCAGTATCCCTTGGAAGGTTTTAAACATTTTATTCTTGTTCATTTTTTTTTGTTTTTATAATCAAACTTTTCAGACTGTGCTAACTAAAATCAAATAGTCATTAAGAGGCTTTGTCTTCTAGCTGTCATAGTACTACTCAAGTATATTTGATTTCTAATATCATTTTTACCCTCTTTGTCTAAAAATGAATATACTTCCAAAAACATTTTTTCACATAATTTAGTTACTTACATCATTAGCTGTATGCGACAGCAGCAGAAATTTTTGCCAACATTTGTCACTACTTAGTAGTCATTTATGTTATTTAAATGCTCTGGTACTTTGTGTGATTCTTTTCTAATTACATGTCTTACCTTTAATTTGATCATTGTAACATATGAAATTGGGAAAAGTAATACAGCAGTTGTTTCACTTGCAGATTCTTTAACAGGTTCAGTTTTACATTTTGTTCAGCCTATGTGATTCTGTTATTTATATTTATGAAACTATGAGTGCCTTTAAGACCTATCTAATTTAATTATTCATCTTTTTGCTCTAATTTTGAAAATCTTAATATTCATAATCACATGGCACATTTACAAATACCTATTTGCAAGATACTCTTGAAGAACTATTCAGATACTATTAATACAGGTTAACTTAGAAATAACCATGAAAATACCGTTTAATGTTTATCTTTAAAAATTTCCCAATGTATTATTTTTATAATATAACTATTATAATTGAAAAAAATACATCAATGTATAATGTACTCATTTTTAATACTTCATGACTAAAATTTCTCTGCATACAAAAAAACAAAGAAGTAAAACTCTCTCCAATTTCTCCACGTTACATACAAACAAAAAATGTTCCATAAAACTTTAAAGTTATTTACTGATTCATTTTGATTTAGGATGCATGCTATCCTGAAATACTTGCTTAAACTGGAGTTGCAACAAATTCAGCTATGTTCTAAGTGTTTATTTGACAAATATTTACTTGGTAAAAGTAGAGTATGAATAAATGATTCTGACCTTAGGAAATAGTTTGGTACATTTTTAAGGAAGTCAGCAGCCATTCCCATATTATTGTTTGAAAATAAATAGTAAAGAATATTTGATCACATTATGGCAAAAAAGTAGGAGTTGAAGGGAGCAGGATAAAGAGGCAATGTTCCCCAAAAGAGAGTGGTTTAGTTTAACAGCAAAATCATGATTTACATCCTGAAGAGCAGTGTGGAATTAAGAGAAGAATGTGTAGCTATAAATGGAATAAACTGCTAACATTTTCTAGTTTTTCTGGAGACTTCAAATGTTTCATTTCATGTTCCTCTTCAAATTTCCTTTCAGCTTGAAAAAGTCACCAGCCAAACTTATTGAATGTTTACTATGTGTCAGGAAAAACACTAACCACACAAAAATTTGACTAACACAATAAATCTCCACAATTCTGTGAGTTAGGAATCAAATCTATTTTTTTAGAGGCATAGAAAGTGTAACTTACCCTTTGTAACTTAACAAGAATATTAAGTGACGGAATCTTTAGTGTAAGAATTTGAGGACAGGGTGTGTCCTCAGAAGAACAAAATCTGCTTCTAGTTTGCTGCTGTTGTATTGAAAAATCATTCTTAATGGTTTGCAAGTGATTTTGAATGCAGTGCTTCAAATTTAGACTTTGAATTTGGAAACTTTGAAGACTTTATACCAGTCATGTGGCTAAAAGGGTCTTGGTGCTATGGCTGGTGTCAGGCCTGAGCCTCTGAGGTGGGAGAGCCGAGTTCAGGATATTGCTCCACCAGAGACCTCCCAGCCCCACGTAATATCAAATGCGGAAAGCTCTTCCAGAGATCTCCATCTCAGCACTAAGACCCAGCTCCACTCAACGACCAGCAAACTACAGTGATGGACACCTATGTCAAAAAACTAACAAGGCAGGAACACAAACCCACTCATTAGCAGAGCAACTGCCTAAAATCATAATAAGTTCACAGACATCCCAAAACACACCACCGGACATGGTCTTGCCCACCAGAAACACAATCCATCCTCATCCACCAGACACAGACATCAGTCCCCTCCACCAGGAAGCCTACTTAACCCACTGAAAGAATCTTATCCACTGGGGGCAGAAATAAAAAACAATGGGAACTATGAAACTACAGCCTGTGAAATGGAAACCCCAAACACAGTAAGTTAAGCAAAATGAGAAGAGAGAGAAATACACAGCAGATGAAGGAGCAAGGTAAAAACACACCAGACCAAACAAATGAAAAGGATACAGGCAGTTTACCTAAAAAAAAATTCAGAGTAATGATAGCAAAGATGATCTAAAATCTTGGAAGTGGAATGGAGAATATACAAGAAATGTATAACAGGGACCTAGAAGAACTAAAAAGAAACCAATGATGAACAACACAATAAATGTAATTAAAAATTCTCCAGAAGGAATCAATAGCAGAATAACTGAGGCAGAATGGATAAGTGACCTGGAAGATAAAATGGTGGAAATAACTATCACAGAGTAGAATAAAGAAAAAAGAATAAAAAGAATTGAGGACAATCTGAGAGACCTCTGGGAGAGCATTAAATGCACCAACATTCGAATTATAGGGGTCCCAGATGAAGAGAAAAAGAAAGGGACTGAGAAAATATTTGAGGAGATTATAGTTGAAAACTTCCCTAATATAGGAAAGGAAATATTTAATCAAGTTCAGGAAGCACAGAGAGTCCCATACAGGATAAATCCAAGGAGAAAGACGCCAAGACACATATTAATCAAACTATCAAAAATTAAATACAAAGAAAACATATTAAAAGCAGCAAAGGAAAAACAACAAATAACATATAGTCAATCCCCATAAGGTTAACAGCTGATATTTTAGCAGAAATACTGTAAGCCAGAATGCAGTGACAGGACATATTTAAAGTGATGAAAGGGAAAAACCTACAACCAAGATGACTCTAACCAGCAAGGATCTCATTCATATTCAATGGAGAAATTAAACCCTTTACAGACAAGCAAATGCTAAGAGAATTCAGCACGACCAAACCAGCTCTACAACAAATGCAAAAGGAACTTCTCTAGGCAGGAAACACAAGAGAAGGAAAAGACCTACAATAACAAACCCAAAACAATTAAGAAAATGGTAATAGGAACATACATATTGATAACTACCTTAAATGTAAATGGATTAAATGCTCAAACCAAAAGACATAGACTGGTTGAATGGATACAAAAACAAGACCTGTACATATGCTGTCTACAAGAGACCCACTTCAGACTTAGGGACACATACAGATGGAGAGTGAGAGGATGGAAAAAGATATTCCAGCAAAAGGAAATCAAAAGAAAGATGGAGTACCAATTCTCATATCAGACAAAATAGACTTTAAACTAAAGACTATTACAAGAGACAAAAAAGGACTATTCATAATGATCGAGGAATTAATCCAAGAAGAAGACATAACAATTGTAAATATTTATGCAGCCAACATAGGAGCACCTCAATACATAAGGCAAATGTTAACAGCCATAAAAGGGGAAAATGACAGTAACACAATCATAGGAGGGGACTTTAACACCACACTTTCACAAATGAACAGATCATCCAAAATGAAAATCAATAAGGAAACACGAGCTTTAAATGATACATTAAACAAGATGGACTTAATTGATATTTATAGGACATTCCAACCAAAAACAGCAAAATACACTTTCTTTTCAAGTGCTCATGGAATATTCTCCAGGATAGATCATAACTTGGGTCACAAATCAAGCCCTGGTAAATTTAAGAAAATTGAAATCATATCAAGTATCTTTTCTGACCACAATGCTATGAGACTAGATATTAATTACAGGGAAAAAATTGTAAATATACAAACACATGGAGGCTATACAATACACTACTAAGTATCCAACAGACCACTGAAAGAATCAAAGAGGAAATCAAAAATTACCTAGAAACAAATGACAATGAAAACACAATGACCCAAAACCTATGGGATGTATCAAAAAAGTTCTAAAAGAAAAGTTTATAGCAATACAAAATCCTAGCTCAAGAAACAAGAAACAACAAAAATAAACAACCTAAACTTACACCTAAAGCAATTAGAGAAAAAAGAACAAGAACACCACCAAGTTAGCAGAAGGAAAGAAATCACAAAGATCAGATCAGAAATAAATGAAAAAGAAATGAAGGAAACAAGAGCAAAGAACAATAGAACTAAAAGCTAGTTCTTTGAGAAGATAAAGTTGACAAACCATTAGCCAGACAAATCAAGAGAAAAAGGGAGAAGACTCAAATCAATAGAATTAGAAATGAAAAAGGAGAAGTAACAACTGACACTGCAGAAATACAAAGGATAGTGAGAGATTACTACAAGCAAATCTATGCCAATAAAATGGACAACCTGGAAGAAATGGACAAATTCTAAGAAGAGCACAACCTTCCAATACTGAACCAAGAAAAAATAGAAAATATAAACAAGCACTGAAATTGAAACTCTGATTAAAAATCTTCCAACAAACAAAAGCTCAGGCCAGATGATTTCACAGGGGATTTCTATCAAACATCTTTTTAGAGAAGAGCTAACACTTATGCTTCTCAAACTCTTCCAAAATATAGCAGAGGGAGGAACTCTCTGAAACTCATTCTACAAGGCCATTATCATCCTGATACCAAAACCAGACAAGGATGCCACAAAAAAAGAAAATTACAGGCCAATATCACTGATAAACAGAGATGGAAAAATCCTCAACAAAATACTAGCAAACAGAATCCAACAGCACATTAAAAGCATCATACACAAAGATCAAGTGGGTTTTATCCCAGAAATGCAAGCATTCTTCAATATATCCAAATCAATCAATGTGATACACCTTATTAACAAACTGAAGGAGAAGAAACATATGATCATCTCAATAGATGCAGAAAAAGCTTTCGACAAAATTCAACACCGATTTATGATAAAAAACCCTGTGGAAAGTAGGCATAGAGGGAACTTTCCTCAACACATAAACACCATATATGACAAACCCACAGCCAACATCGTTCTCAATGGTGAAAAACTGGAAACATTTCCACTAAGATCAGGAGCAAGACAAGGTTGCCACTCTCACCACTATTATTCAACATAGTTTTGGAAGTTTTAGTAACAGCAATCAGAGAAGAAAAAGGAATAAAAGGAATCTAGATCGACAAAGAAGAAGTAAAACTGTCACTGTTTCCAGATGACATGACGTTATACATAGAGAATCCTAAAGATACTACCAGAAAACTACTAGAGCTAATCAATGAATTTGGTAAACTAGCAGGATACAAAATTAATGCACAGAAATCTCTTGCATTCCTATACACTAATGATGAAAAACCTGATAGAGAAATTAAAAAAAAAACACTCCCATTTACCATTGCAACACAAAGAATAAGATACCTAGGAATAAACCTACCTAAGGAGACAAAAAACCTTTATGCAGGAAACTATAAGACACTGATGAAAGAAATTATAGATGATACAAACAGACTGAGAGACATACCATGTTCTTGGATTGGAAGAATCAACATTGTGGTAATGACTACACTACCCAAAGCAATCTACAGATTCAATGCTATCCCTAGCAAACTACCAATGACATTTTTCACAGAGATAGAACAAAAAATTTCACAATTTGTATGGAAACACAAAAGACCCCGGATAGCCAAAGCAATCTTGAGAAAGAAAAATGGAGCTGGAGGAATCAGGCTCCCTGTCTTCAGACTATACTACAAAGCTACAGTAATCAAGACAGTATTGTATTGGCACAAAAACAGAAATATTGATCAATGGAACAGGATAGAAAGTGCAGAGATAAACCCACACACATATGGTAACCTTATCTTTGATAAAGGAGGCAAGAATATACAATGGAGAAAAGACAGCCTCTTCAATAAGTAGTGCTGGGAAAACTGAACAGATACATGTAAACGAATGACGTTAGAACATTCCTTAACACCATACACACACAAAAAAAGTCAAATGGATTAAAGTCCTAAATGTAAGGCCAGACAGTATAAATCTCTTAAAGGAAAACATAGGCAGAACACTCCATGACATAAATCACAGCAAGATCCTTTTTGACTCACCTCCTAGAGAAATGGAAATAAAAACAAAAATAATCAAATGGGACCTGATGAAACTTAAAAGCTTTTGCACAGCAAAGGACACCATAAACAAGACAAAAAGGCAACTCTCAGAATGGGAGACAATATTTGCCAATGAAGCAACTGACAAAGGATCAATCTCCAAAATATACAAGCAGCTCATGCAACTCAATATCAAAAAGAACAAAGAGCCCAATCCAAAAATGGCCAGAACACCTAAATAGACATTTCTCCAACAAACACATATGGATTGCCAACAAACACGTGAAAGAATGATCAACATCACTAATTATTAGAGAAATGCAAATCAAAACTACAATGAGATACCACCTCGCACCAGTCAGAATGGCCATCACCAAAAAATCTACAAACAATAAATGCTGGAGAGGGTGTGGAGAAAAGGGAATCCTCTTGCACTGTTGGTGGGAATGTAAATTGATACAGCCACTATGGAAAACAATATGGAAGTTCCTCAAAAAACTAAAAATAGAACTACCATACGACCAAGCAATCCCACTACTGGGCATATTACCTGAGAAAAACATAATACAAAAAGTGTCATGTACTACAATGTTCATTGCAGCTCTATTTACAATAGCCAAGACATGGAAGTAACCTAAATGTCCATCATCAGATGGATGGATAAAGAAGATGTGGCACATATATACAATGGAATATTACTCAGCCATAAAAAGAAATGAAATTGAATTATTTGTAGTGAGGTGGTTGGACCTAGAGACTGTCATACAGAGTGAAGTAAGTCAGAAAGAGAAAAACATATACCGTATGCTAACACATATATATGGAATGTAAAAAAAAAAAATTGGTTCTGAAGAACCTAAGGCCAGGACACGAATAAAGACACAGACGTAGAGTATGGACTTGAGGACACGAGTAGAGGGTAGGGTAAGCTGGGACGAAGTAAGAGAGTGGCATGGACATATATACACTACCAAATGTAAAATAGCTAGCTAGTGGGAAGCAGCTGCATAGCACAGGGAGATCAACTTGTTGCTTTGTGTCCACCTAGAGGGGTGGGATAGGGAGGGTGGGAAGGAAATGCAAGAGGGTGGAGATATGGGGATGTATGTATATGTATAGCTGATTCACTTTGTTATACAGCAGAAACTAACACACCATTGTAAAGCAATTATACTGCAATAAAGATGTTAAAAAATATATTAATTGATGGACCTGAGTTTGATTCTCATCATGATAGAATCTGATTGTAACTGCTATATGATTCTGAACACATGACCCATCCCTACACCCTGAAATAAAATACCAGATTATGATGACATTAGAAAAAAATCTCATGGTGTACAACTTTATCATATAAAGTTCCAGATGCCTTTCAACATGACTTAAAAAAAAAATCACACTGATGGAACCAAAAGGCAAATAGAATGAGTGAACTTTTTCCCCCCCACATCTGGGAATTTGTTCTTATCCAAGAAAGTGGAAATGTTACTTTGCTCTACGTATTTAAGGTAAACAGAAATCAATTACCAATATTAGTTTCAAGTTTCCTTCATTGTTCCAATAAAAGTCAATGAACCAGGAGTATCTTATAGATGCTTTTCTATTTGTTTTGTTTTATATTTTATTCCCTTATATTTTATTATGAAATTATGAGAATAATTATAAAAATTCAAAGAGAATGGAAGTGTGAAAAGTCGAAATGTAAGTGTCCTTTCTTCACTTCCCACAGTTAATCCCTGTTACCATTTTCTAAATTTCCTGAAAACTTTCAAACTAAGAAATACCTAAAATAACAGATTTGGATATGTTTATTGTTATAGGTATTTCTTTCCCGGGACTATGTCAAATCTTATTTTAAGAAAATGTATAGATAAGAAGGCAGTCATACTAAGTGAAGGAAGTCAGACAGAGAAAGACAAATATCATATGATATCACTTATATGTGGAATCTAAAAAATGATACAAATGAACTTATTTACAAAACAGAAACAGACTCGCAGACTTAGAAAACAAACTTATGGTACAAAAGGGGAAAGTTGAGAGGGAGGGATAAATTAGGATGTTAGGATTTACATATACACACTACTATATATAAAATAAATAATCAGCAAGGACCTACTGTATAGCACAGGGAACACTTCTTAATGCTCTGTAATAACCTATATGGGAAAAGAATCTTAACAAGAATAGATATATGCATATGTATAACTAAATCACTTTGCTGTACACCTGAAACTAACATAACACTGTAAATCAACTATACTCCAATATAAAATAATTTTTTTTAAAAAAGAAAGAAAAACATTGAAGTTAAAAAAAAGAAGAATGTGGCAATAGGTTGAAATGTCTCTTATATTTTCTTTCCAAATTTGTGGTAGTGAATTGAAAAAGATGAAAATATTTCCTATGTCTCGTCTATCACTCTAGTGTCTATTTTGTTTTGTATTTTGCTTTATTTTTTATCACCCAGGATTGGTTACTTTCAAGTCACATTTTTGGGCAAGAAAGAGAGACCCCATTCTCAGCTTCCGATCAGGCGTAGCCTCTCCCACCCACGGTGGTGATTAGTTCATTCTGAACACATGACTTCCGTCTGACCAGTGGGTCAGGTCTAGTACATCTGTATGACTGACCACATAGGGCAATTACTAGGATTACTTAAGCTACGGAATGTATTCAGATTTAAGGCATAGTCTGCCACTCTGCCTGGCATTGATTTAAAATTATTCCCCACATTCTGCCTCTTGGATGGCTGCCTTTATTTCCACAAATTTTAGCTCAGGCTTCTGCACCCAAATTCCCAACTCTCTGGGCAGTATTTTGCCTGAGATGTTAACAACACTATATCTCTAAGTTAATGTTTTTGACGTGAAACAAAATTGCACTTTATAACTTTCTCCCAGAGTCCCATATTGAGACATATTTGAAAAATTTTGACACATGTGGGAAAAACACAAAATCGATGATAGTAGTTGATACAATAATTTCAGAAAAAAGAGTGGATAAAAGCCTACATTTTATAATAAACACACACTAAAAATCTAAACTAAAATTGGAGTAGAGATAACTGTGAACGTGTGACAGGTAAACATATTAAAATTTCATTTAAATTCATAGAGACAAATAAGATTTGTTCCATTTCATAGATAAAGAAAAAAAAAATGACTGGCCATGCCAAACAGCAGTAGAGACATAAACCAAACTCAAATATGCAGCTATGAGCAAGGACAAAAACAAGATATTATCATCATTTCCACGTAATCCTCTTTTTAATCATCAAGTGTTTATATTTTATAGGAGATATTTCTAAATGTTGTGAGTCATTTTCAGATTTTCAAACCGTAGTGTTTCCATTCAAATGACGGAACCATTTATATTCATGGAAGCTGAGAGTTTTTGTTTCTGTTTTTTTTTTTTTCCTTTGGCACACATGGCCTTATGCCTGAGCTTCTATTATTTCTGTTCCAGAAGAATGCAATAAATATGTCTAGAGACAAGGGACAAAGTTAATAAAAGGCTGTCCTTTCCTTTGCCTAAGACCCTGGTTTAAAATGAGCTATTTTCCCTGAACAGCATAAATTAATTGGATGGCTTCAGCTCTGGCCACAGACAAAAGCAGCCCCGATCATGATTATCTGCAATATAATTCTTGATATGATGAGCAGTCACAGATTATAGATATTAAAAAGTAAACTTTTTCCATGATAAGAAAAAGATCCTAGAATACGACCTCTTGCTCCTCAGTTAAAGGAGCAACACTGATATCATTTCTGGCATTGTGTGTATCCTCTCAAAGATTCATAAATATTTTATAATTGCAGAGGCTTCAAAACTATTTGACTTCTAATTGGCTCAATTTTTTAAAAAGTCAGTTGCTCCAATAGAGTACTTTTTGTTTGTTTTTAATATGTATTTAGGATCGTCCATTATGACTTCTACACCTTGTAGAGGGTGGACAGTGTTTAATTGATAGCAGACTCTCTGGAGTCTGCAAACATCTTGCCCATTTTAATTAAAAAAGTAATTTTTCTGTCTTTTTGTATAATTTGTAGAATATAAAGTGCCTACTTTCTGTTTCATATATGAAGATGCCATTCTCAGGTCCTTTGCTTAAAATACTAAAACTAGGCTCTGAGTCTAAATTAAACATGTTTCAAGTCTCTAATCCTAAACAGTTCTGAAATCCAAACTTCATACGGATCCAAAGGACAGAAAATGGCTAAGCTCGCATAGTGCTGTGACCACTCTGCTTTGGGGGAGTCATTTTAATCTCTTAAATGACTAGATTGATAGCTTGGCATCAGTGTGAATAATCACTGATGATCAGGCAATCAAGCATAGCAATATAATTGCTCCTCCCATTAACCTCTCTTTAAAAAAGTTTTTGGAAGTTAAATAAGTCTGTGGTTCTCAACTGGGGGTCACCTTACTCCTCAAAGAGGGTTTGGCAATATCTGGAGTCATTTTAAGTTACCATTACTTGGGGGTAGGGGTGTGCTAAAGGGTAGAGGCCAGAAATGCTACTAAACCCCCTACAGTGCTCAGAACAGCTCCCAACAGCAAAGAATGATGTGGTCCAAAATGTCAGTAGTGCTAAGGTTCAGAAATCCTGACACAGATGAACAAAGGTAAGGGAGGACGGTAGAGAGTTACAATATTTTTTATTGCTAACCTTTGTTCTCCAAGCCTAAATAATTGTTTAGCTTCCTACTTGTCTAAATTCAAATAGCTTTAATTATAAATATTCACTCATGCATTGAGACATTCATCCATTCATCCATTGCCTCTTTAAAAAAGGCAGTGGGGAGGCATCTAAAATTCCAGTTAAAATAAATACCTGAATTTTTAAGATATTAAGGACAAAAAGAACAGAATAGAAGTATGAAGTCACATTCCAACACATATTTGCCTTGGATTTTGTGACAGGGAAAAGCAAAATCATTGAAAGAATTTAAACTTGACACTGGACAAAAATAAGATTTCTGTTTAGGAAGATTACCTTAGTTGGAGTGGAAGTTTATGCACAGAGTCAGAATCCAAATAGGCGGTTATTGTAATTCTCCAGGCAAAGGAATTTGATTGGTTTGGCATAAAATGCTGTTCGAGGAATGAAGAAATGGGCTGATTATAGAAGATGTTTAGGAGGTAGAATCAGACACAGCTATACCGTTAAGGAGCTACGAGATTGTGAAGTTGGGGACTGGTCAGGACTATGCCTGGATTTCTTCTGCTTTAACCAATGAGGAAACACTGGTATCATAGGAGGCAGAATGTAGCAGAGAGTATGTTAAGGGTGGGGGATATAATAATGTCAGTTTTTGATATCTTAAACTCAAAAACCTGTGCAACACCTTTGGAAATGTCCTTAGTTGATTATGTGAGATTAAAAATTCTGGATTAAAGGCAATCTTCAAGAAAGTGGTTGAAATTTGATTTGGCCAGGATTCGTGAGTACCCAGAAGCCACAGAAGAGGAATGTCTGTGTGTCAGGGAAATTTGTTCAATCAGATTCAATAAAGTCATCAGGTACAAAGAGGGTACAGAGAGTACATTTCCTCAGTCAAGAAAATATAATGGAAAAACCAGTGTTTGAAAGGGATGCAAAGTCTGACTCTTGATGTTGTGAAAATAAAATGCAGTTAATATTAACACTGACATTTGTGTAGTGCTTTAAATTTTACAAAGTGTTTTCATGGGAATTATCTTATTTAATTCAAACAACCTGAGTAAGGGAGGACAGATATTATTGTTCCATTCTGTAGATATGGCTACTGAGGCAATAAGAGGTTAAAGTGCATTTCTCAGTATCAGGTAGGAGATAAGTGCCATTACTGAATGTTGAGGCAAGTTTTCTCATACTAAGCTCCATGCATTTTTCAACACAAACACACACACACACACACACACACACAGATACATACACAAGTGTAATGCCTGAATATGGACAAATGAAAAGTAAAATGAATGTTGTTTAGAACATAGTTTCTCCCCAGTAAGGATTTTATATATGGGCTAAAAATAAATCAGGGC
Source organism: Lagenorhynchus albirostris (assembly GCF_949774975.1). Classification (NCBI taxonomy): domain Eukaryota; kingdom Metazoa; phylum Chordata; class Mammalia; order Artiodactyla; family Delphinidae; genus Lagenorhynchus; species Lagenorhynchus albirostris. The sequence goes on along the minus strand of NC_083112.1, from coordinate 26,467,872 downwards.
CATTTCAAGAGACTGTAGCATAATACTAAAGTGTATTTCTATACCATTTATCTAACTTGAGAATTTAAAGATTTTAAATATTAAGAATGAACATACATAATAATATTAAAATAAATCATTGCTCTCAGTAGGAACTGGTCACACACAGCCTTCTAGCCTACATAAAATGTTAGCAGGTTTCCATGATAGACAGATAATTTTACAATTTACTGCTAAATGTACATTTCAAGTGACTTTGGATATCAGATTTGAATGGCAAAGGTTTCCTGCAGTAGGCAATTCAGAGGTAAAGGAACTTTAACATGCACCTTAGTTTCAATGGTGCACTATCTTGAATAAAAATTGATAAAGACTCCAGGACTGGAAATGCTTTATCAGTCCCAGAGGGTTTGTCTCTTCACACCAGATGCAGGAAGTTGCCTGTATTCATTAATATCCTTCAGTGAGGGTCACAGGTTGGGAGAGAAGGAGCTCCAGGGGGGATAGCTGGCAAAATAAAAACAAGAATATTGAGTTTTGTGTAGTAAAGGAAGGATGAGGGTTTATAAAGTTCTCATGGTCTTAAGGATGTAAATAAATTGAAAGTGAAGTTCACTGAAAGGAACACATTGTTACTTCAGCCTTCCTATTGCATCCAGAAGAGATGGCCCCTGTTCAGTGTGACTATTGCTTTTCACTCCTCTCTTTCTCCCTAGTCTACCCTTTAAAATTACACACACACACACACACACACACACACACACACACACACGGGAGTATTGTTCCGGCTTTGTTACTTTGTTATTTTGTCTTGGATTGGTGAAAACTGGAATTAAAACCCGTAGTATTCTTTTATGACACTTTCTTTGTCAACATGTTTCCCAGAATCGAGCGTAACGGATTCAAGTGAATCTGTGTGCAGAAGTGATTCCTGAGGGAAAAGACAAAATCCTTCGAAAGGATTGCTACACAGCTTCAGCCACAAGCACTGAGACCTCCTTATCCGGCCTAACCCTGCTAATGTATTTCAGAATTGAACCCCATCTTCATCCCGACACAGCATCCCCCTGGTGATTTGAGCAAGCCTTGTTCACAGTTTCATCTAACAGGCTCAGCGGGTTCAACATTTGATTATCTTTCCCTCAGGTTCCCGATCAAGTCTTTTCCCTTCGTTATGCACTGACAAGAACACTGTGCTCAGGTTCTGTGTGTGGGTAGCTTCACAGACTGAACGTGCAGAAAGTGCAGTATCGACAATCTGGGTAAATCTCGTATTCAAGGAATTTAATTGTATTATTGAAATTCAGGGCTGCGCCCCTGAGACATTGATCCGGTATTGTCAGTTTCAAATCCTGGGCGCACTGGCAGCGGGCCGATGTGCTCATGGAATTTGCAATTGAGGTAATGAGGAATCAAAGCTCACGACAGGATCGCTGTCTGACAGAAAACAGGGGAACCAACGCCAGTCGATACGGGTCGGCCCAATGGAGCCCACCTGGCAGCGTGCAATCCTGGCCAAGTTCCTGGGGTTCCAATTTAAGAACAGGCTCAGGACTTCGGAAAGGGGCACAGTTGGCGGTGCAGACTAGGGTGAAGCCTTTGCTTTCCAAGGCACAGAGAATGTTTGCTCATAAGCTTTTATTGCCAAAGGCAAGGCACTGCAGCTTCAGCAGCCAAATAAAACAAAGGGGGATTAAAACAAAACAGTGGAATACAAAATATGAGGGGAAAAAAAGGAAAAAGACTTGTGACAAATGATTGCTTTTTTGCTTTGCAAGAAGTTAGATGTAATCTGCTCTGTTGGGGGATTCTTCAACAATTTCAAAGGAGGTAAAGGCCTACAGTATTATAAGGAGGATATATTTTCATCATAAAGTTGGAATTTTCTGAACTTTTGTTTATTTTAGACCTAAGAGAAGCTCATTTTCATTTCAGAGTGATGGAGCTTAATGTGTTTCTTAGAATAAACCAAAACGGACTATTGTCTTCCATTTGCCCTTTTGTTCAGTAACCCACTTTCCCTCTCGGTTTACAGATGCCCTGGGAAGGCTAAGCTATAATTGTAAACATGGAGAAAAGGAATCCAGAGATAGATATTGCAAGCAAAATATTTTTATCTTGCTCCTGGACATTTACTTTCATGGGATAATTATTAAATTACATGGATGTTCCTCAGCCCAACAAAACATAGAGTGGGGTTACATCTCTAATTGTGGAAAGACCTTGATTTAAACTCATTGTCCTGGAATGATTATGAAAAGCACTCTCTTTTATTTTCAGAATATCTTGATTTGGATAATAAAAATATGGTAATATGTGGTCACCTTGAAAAACTAAACGAGTTATCAATTCAAAAGGAGAGGGGTTTTCTTCTTACCAGACAGCATTCACTGTACCATATAATACATAAATGTTGTAGCTTGATACCTAGTTTGGAAAAAATATAAATGTTATTGCCTCAGTTTCCTCTGAAGTTAAAGAATAAATGCTGTCGTAAAGACTTTAGGGGGAAAATTATTGTTGTTTAGCTGGATTTTACCAGTACTTAAATTATTCCTCAGATGCTTTATGTGCTTTAGAGTGTACAAGGATAGACTTGTGAAAAAGCAACATGTTTCATCACTGCCTGAGAAATTGCTGGACTGCTCTGCGGCTCTCAGAGTCACCTTTCTTTTACTATATTCCTACAACAGGAAAAACGCTGTTTTTGTGATTAATACCAACAAATCCAGTCAAATAGACAAATCTATTTAAATTATTCAGAAGAAGATTTTTGATAAATAAGTGGGGAGGTATATTTATTTTAACCCTTTTGGATAAAAATAAAATTCTCTGAAATATATGGAAATTTCCCAGACCTGATGATCAGAGCATCACTGCATAGTTTAAGGTTATCTAAATTATTGGAAAAGATCAGTACTCATACCAGGAAATAGCTTGGCTTTCCCATCCTGAAATTGATCTCATATCAGTTTGAAATTGTCACTTACATTTTTTTTCTATTAAAATGAGTAAAAACTATGAGAGATTGATTTCATTGGTACATGACAAAATTGCCATTGTATAAAATTGGCCATTCAATAACGGCTAAAGCAGGTTTATCTCAAAAGTTTCTTCTCTTTATAAAAATATTTACAGAGTTCTAACAAATGTCTTTGGGACTATTTTTAAAGGAATGTTCTCTTATTTCAGTATCTTTAACTCTACCAATCTCTTCGAATCAGATTCAACTCACTCTCATAATCACTTCTACTAAATTCTATAGAGAAATATCACATTTTGTAAAACTTTAAAGTATTTCTATGAGAGAACATTATGACCAATCTTCCCTTTAATATCTACCAAATAAAGATTCACTGTATCTTCCCTTCCATCTTAAAACAGTCAAATTTCATTCTTCTGGAGGAGGCAAATTAAAAGTATTTTGAAATTTGGTAACTTAGTTTAACATGCTTATTAATCTTATGATTGGATACATGAAAAACTTAATTGTTCTTTGAATTGAGAGAAAAAATACAATAAATTTTAATCTAATGTAGCAATTAATTGACTCATTCATTTACTTATAAATAATTGCTCAGTGCCCACTATCTGCTAAACACTTAGGAACACATCAAAGAACATGGCAGGAATAATATAAAGATTGTCCCTGCCCTTACTGGGAGGCAAAAATATGAAGGCAAAATAAAGGCAAAATTATTCTAATTTCCCTGTTCTATCCCCCTGCCGTGTCTTCCCTTAGGTCATTAAAGCTTAAAGACCTTCTTATTCTTTATATATTTTTCTAGAGGGTTCTGCTGAATATCATTCCCAAAAAGAAAGCACAGATGTAATGCAAAGTTTTCAAGCAGCTGGTAAAATTAAAAACAAAAGCAAAAAACTCTTCCCTTGTTTTGCTTTTAAGTCTAGTTTTCCTTTAATTCCCTACTAATCAGTGTTCAATATTCATTCCACAACGAAGAAATTATTATCCTATTGCACAAATTACTCTCACTCCAAAATGACATGATTAGAAATTTTCAGCTAATCAGTAAGTGGTCTGTAGTTTGATTCCCATTCATCAGTGATGTGAAAGGGGAAGAGATCATGGAAGGGGAGCAGTGCTTTATCAAGCATTCCCTATTAGGAAATGAAGACTGAAATTGATTAATAATTGAGAAAAGAATTAAAATTATTTTCTTTCACCCATATTATAGAGAAGAGATTGCTATAGTTAATGGCAATTATGTGAAATATTCTGGGTAATGAAGCAACTTAAATAAATTTTGCAGTCCTCACTCATATTACAAATAGAAAAAAAATGGCAATTTGAATGTAATATCACAATTTTCATTTAGTATTATGAGAAAACTCAGTGCTTGAACTAACTCAGCCTATTAGGCAATAACAGTTTCAGTAATTTTAAGTGTTATTATTATTACTATAATCATAATAACGCTCTCTGCTTAATTGCCTTTAGTTTGACTAGCATCATTTACAAATATTTTTAAACAGGCTAAAAGTGCAACCTAAAACCTATTCTTGAATTTTTTAAGGGGGCACAGACATGTTAGGGGTAGGAGTTAGGCTGTTAATACTTCAGAATGTATCCCTTTAACTATCATTTTATTTGTAATTTAATTTGTTTTGTATGTCATTTATTTATATAGTAATTAATTCATTGGATTTGTACTAAATGAGAATATAGTCTCTTGCATTTTATACATGCTATAGGTTTTATGATAGTGGAACATTTAACTCTCCTTTATCCTCATACATGTTTTCTGAATTCTCAGCTATTTAAATAATCAAATTCCTGCACTTTGGCATCCGGTGGTCTTTGGAAGAGTGGGCCAGGTGAGGAGTACCCACCACTGGGGGCTCAGAAGAAGCTCTCCAGGACCATTGATGGCATTACTTGTTCACAGATAACATGAGCAATTTTGGATAATAATTTAGTTTAGTTAAGATATCCAATAACTGGATGCTTATTAAGCCAACATCAGTGTACCAGTTGTCAATTATTTTAGGTTTACTCTCTTCCCAGTGAACTAAAATAATCAAGTTTGCAAAAGAGGTTTTATTCATTACACATGATCATGAGGTACATGATCAGAGCTGCGTGGAGATATACACACAGAGAAAAGAACAGGAAGAACTCAGAAATCTAAAGAGTTTTTTTTTCTCCAAATGGCACAACTGTGTATTTCATGTGTTTTCCATAATAAATAGAAATTGCTTTCGTTGTGGCAATGCAGCCTTTATGGAAATACTTTATTACAATTATATTTTTAAAATTTAGCAGTTCACATTCAAGACTTTGACATATACTTTAGGAAAAACTGTTTTCTGAGCGCTGTCAAACACTAAATTGTTTCTACAGTCACTATCTTGTACCTTTGCCATCCTAAACAGATGTCTATTTCAACTAAGGCATGTGGAGGAGAAAAATAATCTCTAATACTTTCAATTTCTTATCATCTTTATTAAATGTTGGTCAAAGGAGTTTATCATCAATGGCTTTATGCAAAATTTTGGAATTTTTCTCCCAACTCATTAAACTATGAGAAGCAGAGTTGACATTCTGTGAAAAATCCCCTAACATGAATTTTTCTTGAAAGAATCATTGCCAAATTAAGGAAGTCTTCAGTTGTCCCAGGATTTCTCAAGGTGTTTTGTTATTTTTGTGGTGTTTTGCAGAATCCATGATTCCTTCACAGCTAGCTTCCCTAGGGTTAATCTGAGAGGAGAAAAACAACAGCCTGAACTTATTTTGTCATCTTGATAGTCTATTTAAATAGAGGTTTTGTTTTTAACATGGTGCTATTGATTTCCAACTAAATCTTTGCATCCACTCTTACTAACAATACTGTTCTCTGAGATTAGTAAAATGAGAATTGTTGAAGGCTTGCTGCCAAAAGGAATGAAAGTAAAAAATACACAAGAATTTATTTAATATAGCTATGTATGAGGTTAACTGAAAAGCTATTACATTATATATACATACAGTTTGATTTATGAGATTTATATATAGTATATTAATGTGTACTTTCTTCATTAAAGAAGGCCAGAATAGATCTGCAGAAATGTCCAAAAAATTAAATGTGTAAACTCAAGTATAAAGGACTTCTGACAACTCTTAACCTATAGATAAGCTCATAAAAATAAAATTAAACATAATTCTAACTTTTTTGAAAGTCCTGAAATTAAGAGGTGTCCAAGATAAAATAAGTTACTGCCCATCCAAGTTAACAATATATAAGGGAGTTGATTCTGCAGTAATTTTGAATAATTGTGCAGAAATTGTAACATCACCATTATATTGTTGTATAATTCTATTTCCAAAACGTAACTTGATTCAGTTCACTTCATTTCTCCTACCTCCAGCTTTGTTCAAGTATCTACCTTTTCTTACCTGGCCCACTGCTGTGAGCTCCTCACAAATTTCCCCACCCACCTACTGTATTTAACCTCTTCTCTCAATCAGCTCATTTTGTCCAGTACATAAAAATGTTCAAGTTCCATCCAATATATCATTCCTGACCCTCTATATCTCTTTCTCTCCATGTCTTCACATTCAAGGTTCCCAAAACTTTGTACTTTTTGTCTGTCCTGCTTCAATGATTTTCTACTCTTAATTCATAGTGTAATTAATTAATTCATAATCTTATTGTAACAAGCAACTAAAACTTACTTCCTGAAGTCATTGAGAACCTCCTAATTGTCAGGTCCAATCTGACCTTTCTGCCATATTTGCCACTGTTGACCATTCTTGTCTTTTGGAAACTCTTTCACAATTGCCTTTTGTGACACATCTCTTCTTTTTGCATCTCTGCTTATGTGCCGGGCAGGGTCATGGCAGGAAACAGATGGTGCACATAAATTGGATGATTTGAGAAGATTTTAATATAGGGACTACTTACAAAAGTGTGAGCAAGCAAGATGGGTAAGATAGTGTAGTTCCCTAGGCTTAATATCTGTGAGTGTCACTACTCTTAGGCATGTAGTGCAAACAGAGGAAGAGATTACCAAGAGTTGGGGACAGAGAGCTTTAGTTGAGCTATATAGGAAATGTGACCTTCAGTCATGGGATATGTCAGTGCTTTGAGAACTCAGTAAGATGGATGTGGGAAAATAAAAGCTCTGAACTCACTCTTCTTTCTACCAATTTTTTTTTTTTGCAAGTGCCTCCTCTTCATTTCCTCTCCTCTAATAATACCTAATGTTAGAGGGCAAGGGCACCATTATATGTGGTCCAAACAGGTCAGCTCAGCATCTCAGGCACAGAGAAAGGTGGAGAAGATTAGAGAAGAGAAAGATCCTGCCCAGCCTCTATTTTTTATTTTTTTTAATTTTATTTTATTATTATTATTTTTTTTGCAGTACGCAGGCCTCTCACTGTTGTGGCCTCTCCCGTTGCAGAGCACAGGCTCCGGACTCGCAGGCTCAGCGGCCATGGCTCACGGGCCCAGCCGCTCTGCGGCATGTGGGATCTTCCCAGACTGGGGCATGAACCCTTGTCCCCTGCATTGGCAGGCGGACTCTCAACCACTGCGGCACCAGGGAAGCCCCCAGCCTCTAATTTTAAGTGGTGGTTTTTCTCCAGGGTTCCAATCTGGATCCCCCATATTCATATTCTTTAAACATCCTTCTAACCCTGGAAACTTCTTATTTTCAATCTTGACTTCTGTTATTATTTCTATGCTGGTCATTCCCCAATCTGTATTTCCTTTATAAATATATTCTCTAAAGTCAGTATCATACACTCAAGTATAGTAATAGTATCTCTTTCTTGAATTCAACATCACAAAATCTGAACTCATTTTCTTTCCAAGTAATTTACTATTTCTATATTATCTCTCTTTGAAACTGAGTTACATCCAAACCCACCCAATCACCAAAGCCCAAAACCCAGAATTATCCTTGACTGATTTTTACTCACTAGGTAGGTATGACCAGTTGATCACAAGGCATTATAGCCTACTCCTAACAGATCTTTAATTCACCTGCTCCTGTCACCATCACTATCCTATTGAGTGTGGCAAAAACAAACATACCAAGAGTTATGGAAACTGTGTACATGAAGAGTTTACCTAGTCTTCAGACTAAGTGCTTCCAAAGGAAAGCCTATGTTAGCTAAGTCCTGAAGGATGAGTAAAGGGTGCCTGGACAACTGGAAAAAGTGTTGGATACAAAAGAAACAGAATGTGCAAAGATTCCTACAGGAAAAAAAAAATAGAAAGACTAATATAAGGCAAGTATAGCTGTAGTGTGGAGAATTGGGATAGAAGAATATCTTAAAATATCTTCAGCTGAGACTGAGGAAGTAGGAAGACAAGACTGAGTAGACTTTGAGAGTTATCATGGATTGGGGACTTAATGCATATGGTACTCAAGTTGACGGAAAAAAAAAGAATTTAAGAAAAGACTCCAAAATAATTATTCTATTTAAACCTGAAAAGTTCTTACAGTCTGAATCTGTAGAGTAGAAGGATGTACCAGCCAGCTGAGAAAAGATGATCTTATCAAAGGTAACAGGTAAAGAAATCTTTAGGCAGCACACTCATTTACTACTCACTTAATTCTCCAACTGCAACTCATCTTTGTTCCCTGAACATCTGTGCATATTCAAGAATTTTCAGATTACATTATGAGTCAGGAATGCTTCTTTGAAGGGAATTCCTTTGCATTTATAATTTGCTCCAAAATTTTTGGCATTTATTTTGAATATTTATCACATCTTTTTTCCAAGAGGCAGGTTGGAAAGATCATTTATCTAAGAGTTAAAAATCTTAAACATCACCTTTTTGTTGTTATTATTATTATTTAATCATGACCTTACAGATTGCTGATAATTGGAGAAAGCCATTTAAGCTCCATGTTTTTATTTCTTGTCTTCTAAAATATGAGTTGAATGAGGTAATTACCAAGAGACTTTCAAGGTCTGAAATTCTGTAAATCTAAATAAACCCAAATCATGAGAGAAGATTAAATGATCCTTTAAGATTAGTTCCAATCCTCTAAGCCCTAAAACAAATACCATAAAATAAATGAAATGGACAATCATGAGAACTCATCGTTGCATGATTCCAAGTAGATCAGCATTCATTCATGTAATCCATAAAGCTTGGAATCTGATTTAAATCTTCCATCTACCATAGTAGTTATTCGACTATTGAAATTCCATCTCCAGAAAGGTTTTAGTAATTAGATATCAGATAAGTTCCAAGTTAATGCACTGAGGAAATTCATCTGACTCTTGGAAGAAACTACATATCATAACATACATACACACACACACACACACACACACACACACACATACACACAATTCTTGTTAGAGGCTAGACTAAAGGTATTTTCACAGACAAAAGAGAATAGGAAGAATGAAAATGATGAGAAAATGAATAATTAAGGAAAATATATTGTCCTTTCTCATTTTTACATCTTAAACTATTTTAAGTAATAACTTTTGACTTTACTCGTAATTTTCTTTTATCACCTCTTGACTTCAACTTAACACTGTCCAGTGGAGAATTTCAACTCCTAAAGGATCCTAAGGCTTAATTAATAGAGGAGCCAGCCAGAGGGATAAAGCTAGAGATATCAGAAGTAATTACACTTTAATGAAACAAGAATGAACGAATTACCACAAAACCCAGTAGCCTGGTAAATGACCTGAAATGAAAATGTGGTCATCAAATTGATAACCTCTTTTTTTTAACCTCTCTCCCTGAAATACCATTTCCCTTTACTCTTTCCCATTCCATTCCCTTCTCATTTGGGAGAATATTTGAAATGATCATAGTTATGATTGCAAATAAAAATAATTTAAAAATCATTGTATATTGTGCCCTCAACATAAGCTCACATTTTCAAAAGATACTGTGAGGTGTGGTCTGCAGGGCAAAATTAAAATTCAACTTTAATGGCATAATTTAAGTCAAAATTAACTTAAAGAGCTGTTTGGATGGAAGTTTACTTTTATTTCAGATATACTATAAAGTTTTCTGAATACTTAGAATATTTCCAGGCCTACATGCAACTCATTAATGTCTCTCAAACACAGTTTGAGAGGGTGGTCCTCAGCACACAACTTCACCACAGTACATCTTAAATTCAGCATCAGAAAATGCTTGGAATACAAGGAATGTTTACAGTCCCCGTGCTGTTTATTTTGACAAACACAATCTTTTCACACTACAGGAGGGAAAGAAAAGGGGATCCCCCCCAAAAAAAATATTTGTTTTAATCCATTGCTATCAAATGTTAGAAATGAAAAGGGGAAATTTAACTCCCATCCTTCTGGTAAGAAGCAGCAGCAGGTTGAACTGAATTGGGAAGACAATCACTGTCCTTCTCATGCTTCCACTGGGGCAAAAATGAAAGCCTGTTCCCGAGGACCCCCAGCCCCTCTCCCAGAGATGCAGAATCTCTCTAACACCAGTCAAGATGCCTGAATGTATTACATGATACAAAGTATTTCAGTTTGGGAGAAGAGGGATATGGGTGAGCAAAATCTAGCTGATAGAAGAAAAATTATCCAGTGCAGACCATGGCACTCTTTATTACAAAGCTGGCTGTGAGTGAGGAAATGACTTCCACCTTTCAGCCAGCACTGAGACAATTTACTCTTGCATTTTCTTATATCTAACAGTTCACTGCCTCTGTGGACATGCTGGCTTTCACAAAAACGGAAACTGGGGCAATTAAATGAGGGTTTAAAATTTAGCCCATATCTCTGGACTGTCTAATGAATTGTAGTCTAAGAAACTAATTTGAGTCAATATTGCCAAATGAACAGTTATTTAGTTGTACACAATATTTTCTTCTGATGATAGCTAGTTTTAGAAATACATTGAAAATAGCCTTATCTAATCACTTCCTTGAAGAATGATATTTATTACATAGAAAAATGATGCTAAATTCTGGCAGGTTTGATAACAGTTGTGGGGGAGGATTAGCTTTAAATGTGTCAGAAATATGCTCAATAAATACAATAAATAAATGCAATACAAAAATAACAAAATGAAAACAAATCTGTGGTTAAAACAATGTGATACAACTATGAAGGAAACTGCTGTGATACTGAGAAAAACAAAAAGATGGCGTATCAAAGTACTTTATTAATAACGTCTTTAAAATCAGAAGATTATTTAAGGTTAAATATTAAATTCACCTAAATAAATGAGACATCAAGAAGAAAGTAATAGATACAGCTTCCACAGTATATGAAAAGACATGAAGAAAGCATTTAAGACCCACTCTAAAGTATTATATATGTGTGTATGTGTATATATATACATTATATGTGTATAAAAATGTAGCAAGGATTTGTAATGAATAAACTGTTCTATCAATGGAGAATCCCTGTGCAAATACACGTTAACATATGTTTTCAAATTTTATGCAAAATCATCCTTCCTGTTCAGGCATAAGGCCAGATGGAAGCTTATGGGTCGCTATGTCAATACCAACAGAATGCTGGTGTCTTCTTAGCTAGTCCAAATAGAACCATTCCATCTGCCATAAACACTGGACCCAAAGGCCACAGTTATAAATTACACTAAAAATAGTTAAAATTATTTTTACAGTGAAGACATTTTTATAGGTTCTGGGAAAAAGGAAACTCACTGTGTATTCCAAAATACGTATTCTCTGGTGATTGTGAGTGCATTTTCACATATGCATGTATAGAGAAATAATAAAATGACCTTAATAGGAGATTTTTATGGAAGCCAGAGCTAAATTAACTATGCAATATCATTGTTTCCCTAGGAGTGAGATCTAGCTGATTCTCTTTAGCTTCTGCATCTTCAGTCTTCTCAAGATGATGATTGGTTTTATTCCTTTTTTAAAAAAAATTCTAACCACCTGATGGTTTCCTTCTCCAGATAGAAGATGTAGAGTACATCTTTGTCAATCTGCCAGGTCAAATTCAGTGAGCATTTTGTTTCCTTTCAAAATGAGAGTTTCACAGTGCTTGGAAAGTTTAAAACAATCTGCACCCAGGTTCTTATAACTCGCTAAGAACTCAAAGGTTCTGAAGGTAAAAGATGACCATAGGTCATTAACTGTCCCTAAACCTACTGTGTAGGTTTGTAATAGTCAAAAAATATCAGACTTAAATTCATTTATTTTGGTTTCTGTAAAAGACAGATAAACATGCATGATTGAAGTGAAAGGAAAAGAAGAAATAAAGAGGATTATTGGAGCCTCCTGTATTTTAAAAAGTCACCAGATACTAAATGCTGTTATTCTAGAGTCATGCCAAAGTCCACAAGAAGAGTAAGGAAGCAAAATCAACTCTGGCCTCTTCTTTCCCTCCATCTGTACTTTAGTGTGTTGGTCATTGATTCTGGGTTGGTTGGTTTGTACAAATCGCATTCAGTAATCATTTTCAAGGGATTTGAAAGTCTCAAATGCTGTAAGTTGGATGGGGAACCAAATTAAATATTTTTAATGCCATATGAATGTTTGTTATTCATGAGTATTCCCACTATACTCAGTAGGAAATGGTGAAGAAGGGAGGGAAGGGAATTGCCTGACCAGGCAAGTCAGCTGAATCATCCTGGAGAGGAGTGAGTCAGTAGAAAGAAGATGTCAGACATGCGTCACACTCTGTGGTACACGTGTTGATTGACCTTCCAGCCCATTCCTGTTGTGGAAAGTCTATCAACAAAAGCTGCTAGAACAAACTGTCTAGGTATCAAGTGACCTCAAGGAGACTGACTAAAGCTGATTTGTGTGGACCTGTAGTCAAACTCAAAAAATCTCAGGGAGATTCTTTCTCCCAGAAATTTAGAATTAGGATACTGAAAAACTTAGTCTGTTGATAATGGTATATCCTTAACTGAAAGGTCTTGTAGTCAAAGTAAAGTTAGCACCATGGTCAGCCAATGCCATATACAAGCTGAAATGCTAGAGAAGAAGTGAAGATGTAACTGCAAAGAGGTGGGATAGGGGAAAAGGAGATAATAGATAAGCAAAGATCATGGCCATGTGGCTCTAGAGAACAGGGAAGATAGAGCTTCATTTTCTGACTTTCTACTTTGAATCTTGTGGCAGCATGACTAAACATCTGCCTTGATATTGGCTTAAAACAAGTACCTGTTTCATAAGCCATTTTAAGATTTTTGTACACAAATATGCATTTCTATAACATATGCACATCCTTCTCTTAATGCTCCTTACACACATAGTCTACATCACGCTACTGTGTGTCTGCAAAATACTGCATCCAGCTCTGTCATGTCTGTTCACATTGGTTTCAAGATTTTTAAGAGAAGGAACTATGCCTTCTATGTTTGCACATATACTACAGAGCCTAGCATTCTAGGCAAACCAGTGCCATTTTAAATACAGACTTATTTGACAGTCTTCTTGGTCCAATTCTTCTCAGGCAATGGTAGTTGCCAACCATGAGGAAATCACTCTCTACCTAGGTTTTCCATAAAACATAAATTATACCTGGGACTGGGTGTATTTGGAAGCCTATTAGTCATTACTTCTTTGCTCCACCTCAATGGCATCTTTACACTTCCATTTAATAAACAAGAATTTCATTAAGGAAGAACTTAATGTTACTTGAGGAAGCACCAAAGGAAGAAGCTGGCTTGATTAAATATAAACTTAGGACTAAAATAAATAATCTAAGAAAGTAAATCTACAGATGTAGACAAGAACACTGAATTGGAAGTTTTCTGAAAGATTCTTAATTTAGCTATATTTATTCTTAGCATTTCTTATTTTTTCTTTGTGGAAATTAAAGATCAAGTTCATAAAGGCAAACCAGTCTACATGTTTTTCTTTTAGGATAAAAAGGAAGAAGTGGGGGCTTCCCTGGTGGCACAGTAGTTAAGAATCTGCCTGGCAATAACGGGACAGAGGATCAATCCCTGGTCCAGGAAGATCCCACATGCCGCAGAGCAACTAAGCCCATAGGTCACAACTACTTAGCCCTCATGCCACAACCACTGAAGCCTGTGCATGTAGATCCTATGCTCTGCAAAAAGAGAAGCCACCACAATGAGAAGCCCACGCAACATGATGAAGCGTAGCCCCCACTCACCGCAACTAGAGAAAGCCACATGCAGCAACGAAGACCCAACACAGCCAAAAATCAATCAATAAATTAACTAATTAAAAAAAAAAAAGGAAGAAGCAATGCTGGGCCCTCACCCTTTTTTTTTTTTTACATCTTTATTGGAGTATAATTGCTTTACAATGGTGTGTTAGTATCTGCTGTATAACAAAGTGAATCAGCTATAAATAAACATATATCCCATATCTCCTCCCTCTTGCATCTCCCTCCCACCCTCCCTATCCCACCCCTCTAGGTGGACACAAAGCACCAAGCTAACCTACCTGTGCTATGCGGCTGCTTCCCACTAGCTATCTATTTTACATTTCGTAGTGTATATATGTCCATGCCACTCTCTCACTTAGTCCCAGCTTACCCTGCCCCTTCCCTGTGTCCTCAAGTCCATTCTCCATGTCTGCGTCTTGATTCCTGTCCTAGCCCTAAGTTCTCCAGAACTTTTTTTTTTTTTTAGATTCCATGTATATGTGTTACCATATGGTATTTGTTATTCTCTTTCTGACTTACTTCACTCTGTATGACAGAATCTATGTCCATCCACCTCACTACAAATAACTCAATTTTGTTTCTTTTTATGGCGAGTAATATTCCATTGTATATATGTGCCACATCTTCTTTATCCATTCATTAGTTGATGGACACTTAGGATGCTTCCATGTCCTGGCTATTGTGAATAGAGCTTCAATGAACATTGTGGTCCATGACTCTTTTTGAATTATTGTATTCTCAGGGTACATGCCCAGTAATGGGAGTGCTGGGTTGTATGGTAGTTCTATTTTTTGTTTTTTAAGGAACATCCATACTGTTCTCCATGGTGGCTGTATCAATTTACATTCCCAACAGCAGTGCAAGAGGGTTCCCTTTTCTCCACACCCTTTCCAGCACTTATTGTTTGTAGATTTTTTGATGATGGCCATTCTGACCGCTGTGAGGTGATACCTCACTGTAGTTTTGATTTACATTTCTCTAACGCTTAGTGATGTTGAGCATCCTTTCATGTGTTTGTTGGCAATCTGTATATCTTCTTTGGAGAAATGTCTATTTAGGTCTTCTGCCCATTTTTGGATTGGGTTGTTTGGCTTTTTGATATTGAGCTGCATGTACTGCTTGTATATTTTGGAGATTAATGCTTTGTCAGTTGCTTCATTTGCAAATATTTTCTCCCGTTCTGAGGGTTGTCTTTTCGTCTTGTTTATGGTTCCCTTTGCTGTGCAAAAGCTTTTAAGTTTCATTAGTTCTCATTTGTTTATTTTTGTGTTTATTTCCATTTCTCTAGGAGGTGGGTCAAAAAGGATCTTACTGTGATTTATGTCATGGAGTGTTCTCCCTATGTTTTCCTCTAAGAGTTTGATAGTGGTTGGCCTTATATTTAGGTCTTTAATGCATTTTGAGTTTATTTCTGTGTATTGTGTTAAGGAGTGTTCTAATTTCATTCTTTTACATGCAGCTGTCAAATTTTTTCCACCACCAGTTATTGAAGAGACTGTCTTTTCTCCACTGTATATTTTGCCTCCTTTATTGAAGGTAAGGTGACCATATGTGTGTGGGTTTATCTCTGGGCTTTCTATCCTGTTCCATTGATCTATAATTCTGTTATTGTGCCAGCACAATACTGCCTTGATTACTATAGTTTTTTAGTATAGTCTGAAGTCGGGGAGCCTGATTCCACCAGCCTTGCTTTTTTTCTCAAGATTGCTTTGGCTATTCAGGGTCTTTTGTGTTTCCATACAAAATTGTGAAATTTTTTATTTTAGTTCTGTGAAAAATGCCATTGGTAGTTTGATAAGGATTGCATTGAATCTGTAGACTGCTTTGGGTAGTATAGTCATTTTCACAATGTTGATTCTTCCAATCCAAGAACATGATATATTTATCAATCTTTAATTTTTTTCATCAGTGTCTTATAGTTTTCTGCATACGGGTCTTTTGTCTCTTTATGTAGATTTATTCCTAGGTATTTTATTCTTTGTGTTGCAATGGTAAATGGGAGTGTTTTCTTAATTTTTCTATCAGATTTTTCATCAGCATTGTATAGGAATGCAAGAGATTTCTGTGCATGAATTCTGTATCCTGAAAATTTACCAAATTAATTGATTAGCTCTAGTAGTTTTCTGGTAGCATCTTTAGGAATCTCTATGTATACTATCATGTCGTCTGCAAACAGTGACGGTTTTAATTCTTCTTTTCTGATTTGGATTCCTTTTATTTCTTTTCCTTCTCCGATTGCTGTGACTAAAACTTCCAAAACTATGTTGAATAAGAGTGATGAGAGTGGGCAACCTTGTTTTGTTCCTGATCTTAGTGGAATAGTTTCCAGTTTTTCACAATTGAGGACGATGTTGGTTGTGGGTTTGTCATATATGGCCTTTATTATGTTGAAGTAAGTTCCCTATATACCTATATTTGGGAGAGTCTTTATCATAAAAAAAAAAACTATACATCTATGTTCATCAGTGATATTGGCCTATAGTTGTTTTTTGTGACATCTTTGTCTGGTTTTTGTATCAGGGTGATGGTGGCCTCATAGAAAGAGTTTGAGAGTGTTCCTCCCTCTGCTATATTTTGGAAGAGTTTGAGAAGGATAGGTGTTAGCTCTTCTCTAAATATCTGATAGAATTCGCCTGTGAATCCATCTGGTCCTGGGCTTTTGTTTGTTGGAAGATTTTTAATCACTGTTTCAATTTCAGTGCTTGCTATTTGTCTGTTTATATTTTCTATTTCTTCCTGGTTCAGTCTTGGAAGGTTGTGTTTTTCTCAGAATTTATCCATTTCTTCCAGGTTGTCCATTTTATTGGCATATAGTTGGTTGTAGTAATCTCTCATGATCCTTTGTATTTCTGCAGTGTCAGTTGTTACTTCTCCTTTTTCATTTCTAATTCTATCAGTCTGAATCTTCTCCCTTTTTTTCTTGATGAGTCTGGCTAATAGTTTATCAATTTTGTGTATCTTCTCAAAGAACCAGCTTTTAGTTTTATTGATCTGAGCTATTGTTTCCTTCATTTATTTCTGATCTGATTTTTATGAATTCTTTCCATCTGCTAACTTTGGGGTTTTTTTTTGTTGTTGTTCTTCTTTGTCTAATTGCTTAAGTTGTAAGGTTAGGTTGGTTATTTGAGATGTTTCTTGTTTCTTGAGGTAGGATTGTATTGCTATAAACTTCCTTCTTAGAACTGCTTTTGCTGCATCCCATAGGTTTTGGGTTCCCATGTCTAGGTATTTTTTTGATGTCCTCTTTGATTTCTTCAGTGATCTCTTAGTTATTTAGTAGTGTATTGTTTAGCCTCCATGTGTTTGTATTTTTTACAGATTTTTTCCTGTAATCGATATCTAGTCTCATAGTGTTGTGGTCAGAAAACATACTTGATGCAATTTCAATTTTCTTAAATTTAGCAAGGCTTGATTTGTGACCCAAGATATGATCTATCCTGGAGAATGTTCCATGAGCACTTGAGATGAAAGTGTATTCTGTTGTTTTTGAATGGAATGTCCTGTAAATATCAATTAAGTCCATCTTGTTTAATGTATTATTTAAAGCTTGTGTTTCCTTATTTATTTTCATTTTGGATGATCTGTCAATTGGTGAAAGTGTGGTGTTAAAATACCCTACCATGATTGTGTTACTGTTGATTTCCCCTTTACTGGCTGTTAGCATTTGCCTTATGTATTGAGGTGCTCCTATGTTGGGTGCATAAATATTTATAATTGTTATAACTTTTTCTTGAATTGAGCCCTTGATCGTTATGTAGTGTCTTTCTTTGTCTCTCGTAATAGTCTTTGTTTTAAAGTCTGCTTGTCTCATATGAGATTGCTACTCCAGCTCTCTTTTGACTTCCATTTTCATGGAATATCTTTTTACAACCCTTCACTTTCAGTCTATATGTGTATGTGCCCCTAGGTCTGAACTGGGTCTCTTTTAGACAGCATATATACGGGTCTTGTTTTTGTATCCATTCAGCCAGTCTGTCTTTTGGTTGGATCATTAATTATCTACCTTACTTTACATTTAAGGTAGTTACTGATATGTGTGCTCTTATTACCTTTTTCTTAATTGTTTTGTGTGTGTTATTGTAGGTGTTTTCCTTCTCTTGTGTTTCCTGCCTAGAAAGTTCTTTTAATATTTGATGTAAAGCTGGTTTGGTGGTGCTGAATTCTCTTAGATTTTGCACGTCTATAAAGGTTTTATTTTCTCCATTGAATCTGATGTGATCCTTGCTGGGTAGAGTAATCTTAGTTGTAGGTTTTTCCCTTTCATCACTTTAAATATGTCCTGCCACTCCCTTCTGGCTTGCAGAGTTTCTGCTGAAAGATCAGCTGTTAACCTTATGGGGATTCCCTTGTATGTTATTTATTGCTTTTCCCTTGCTGCTTTTAATATTTTTCCTTTGTATTTAATTTTTGATAATTTGATTAATATGTGTCTTGGTGTGTTTTCCTTGGATTTACCCTGTATGGGACTCTCTGTGCTTCCTGGACCTGAGTGACTATTTCCTTACCCATATTAGGGAAGTTTTCAACTATAATCTCTTCAAATATTTTCTCAGTCCCTTTCTTTTTCTCTTCTTCTTCTTCTGGGATCCCTATAATTCGAATATTGGTGTGTTTAATATTGTCCCCGAAGTCTCTGAGACTGTCCTAAATTCTTTTCATTGTTTTTTCTTTATTCTGCTCTGCGATAGTTATTTCCATTATTTTATCTTCCAGGTCACTTATCCATTCTCTGCCTTAGTTATTTTGTTATTAATTCCTTCTAGAAAATTTTTAATTTCATTTATTGTGTTGTTCATCATTGTTTGCTTGCTCTTTAGTTCTTCTAGGCCCTTATTAAATGTTTCTTTTATTTTCTGCATTCTATTTCCAAGATTTTGGATCATCTTTACTATCATCACTCTGAATTCTTTTTCAGATAGACTGCTTATTTCCTCTTTATTTGTTTTTTCCGGTGGGTTTTCACCTTGCTCCCTCAACTGCTGTGTGTTTCTCTGTCTTCTCATTTTGCTTAACTTACTGTGTTTGCGGTCTCCTTTTCTCAGGCTGCAGGTTCATAGTTCCCACTGTTTTGGGGGTCTGCCCCCCATGGGTAAGGTTCATTCAGTGTGTTGTGTAGGCTTCCTGGTGGAGGGGGGTGGTGCCTGTGTTCTGGTGGTTGAGGCTGGATCTTGTCTTTCTGGTCAGCAGGACCACTTCCAGTGGTGTGTTTTGGGATGTCTGTGAACTTATTATAATTTTAGGCAGCCTCTCTGCTAATGGGTGGTGTTGTATTCCTGTCTTGGTAGTTGTTTGGCATGGGGTTTCCAGCACTGTAGCTTGCTGGTCATTGAGTTGAACTGGGTATTCGCATTGCGATGGAGATCTCTGGTAGAGCTTTTGCTGTTTGATATTACGTGGGCCCAGGAGGTCTCTGGTGGACCAATGTCCTGAACTTTGCTCTCCTACCTCAGTGGCTCAGACCTGCCACCTAGCCAGAACACCAAGACTCTGTCAGCCACACAGCTCAGAAGAAAATGGGGAATAAAAAAGAAAGAAAGAAAGAAAGAAAAATATAATAAAGTAAAGTTATTAAAATAAAAAATATATATTATTAAAAATAAAATGGTAATAAAAAAAGAAAGAAGAGAATAACCAAGCTGAAAAACAAATGCACCAATGATAACAAGTGCTAAACTCTCTACTAAAAAAAAAAAAAAAAGGACAGGCAGAACCTAGGCTGAATGGTAAAAGAAAAGCTATACAGACAAAATCACACAAAGAAGCATACACATACACATTCACAAAAGGAGAAAAAGGAAAAAAAATATATATATATGTTTAAAAAAAATGAAGAGAGCAACCAAATCAATAAACAAATCTACCAAAGATAATAAACTCTAAATACTAAACTAAGATAAACATAAAACCAGAAACCAGTCAGTCACATACAGCAAACCCCAAGTCTACAGTTGTTCCCAAAGTCCACCACCTCAATTTTGGGTTGTCTATTCAGGTGCTCCACAGATGCAGGGTACATCAAATTGATTGTGGAGATTTAATCCACTGCTCCTGACACTGCATACAGAGATTTTCCTTTCTCTTCTTTGTTCACACAGATCCTGGGGTTCAGCTTTGGATTTGGCCTTGCCTCTGCGTGTAGGTCTCCTGAGGGCATCTGTTCCCTGTCCAGAGAGGACGGGGTTAAAGTAGCAGCTGATTAGGGGGCTCTGGCTCACTCAGGCTGAAGGGGAGGGAGGGGTCCAGAATTCAGGGCGAGCCTGCGGCGGCAGAGGCCGGAGTGACGTTGCAACAGCCTGAGGTGCACAGTGCGTTCTCCCGGGGAAGTTGTCCCTGAATCACGGGACCCTGGCAGTGGCAGGCTGCACAGTCTTCCCGGAGTGGAGGTGTGGAGAGTGACCTGTGGTTGCACACAAGCTTCTTGGTGGCTGCAGTAGCAGCCTTACCATTTCACGCCTATCTCTGGTGTCCGCATTGATAGCCGCGGCTCGCTGCCGTCTCTGGAGCTCGTTTACACAGTGCTCTGAATCCCCTCTCTTCATGCACCCCGAAACAATGGTCTCTTGCCTCTTAGCCGGTTTCAGACTTTTTCCTGGACTCCCTCCCAGCTAGCTGTGGCACACTAGACCCCTTTAGGCTGTGTTCATGCAACCAGCCATAGTCCTCTCTCTGGCATCTGACCTCTGAAGCCTAAGCCTCAGCTCCCAGCCCCCACCTGCCCCAGCGAGTGAGCATACAAGCCTCTCAGGCTGGTGAAAGCCGGTCGCCACTGATCCTCTGTGCAGGAATCTCTCCGCTTTGCCCTCTGCACCCCTGTTGCTGCCCTCTCCTCCGTGGCTCCGAAGCTTCCCCCCACCACCCACCCGCCGTCTCTGCCAGTGAAGGGGCTTCCTAGCGTGTGGAAGCTTTTCTTCCTTCACAGCTCCCTCCCAGAGGTACAGATTCCGTACCTATTCTTTTGTCTCTGTTTTTTTCTTTTTTCTTTTGTCCTACCCAGGTATATGGGGAGTTTCTTGCCTTTTGGGAAGTCTGAGGTCTTCTGCCAGCATTCAGTAGGTGTTCTGTAGGAGCTGTTCCCCATGTAGTTGTACTTTTGATGTATTTGTGGGGAGGAAGGTGATCTCCATGTCTTACTTGAGAGGGGTTGAGACAGAGGCAGTGGGAGGGGGATGGAGAAGGAGAAAGACCTTCTGAGACCTCTGTCACTCCAGATTCCATCAAGATTATCAAGATCACTTGAAGCTCCAGGAATCTTCAGGATGTTCAGGTGAGCCTCTGCTCCTTGTTTTCCCAAGAGACAGGTTCATTTTTTAATTGTTAGAGAAATTTCAGACACTTAGCCTTCAAACCCTGATTAAGAGGGAGTGTTGTGGCAGATTCATCCATTTCTTCCTGAAACTACCTAAGTATAATATATATATATATGATAGATTTATATGTTTGAAAATATTCCTGAAGAAAAATATATATATGTTTTAAGTTGTAAATTGTGACTTATAAAGCCTTGAGTTGTGACTGATAAAGCTTGGATGTACATATTTACATAAATTGCAGGGCATTTTTGTGCTGCCATGTTGATAACAATGGAGTTCAAAAAAAAAAGCAAGGATCAATGGTTCCACTATGAGTAGAAACAATCTGACTTCACAGAAAGTCAAATTTGTAGAGAATTTATTAGCTTTCCCCAAAGATAATCCATTGAAAACATTCACACATGAGAGAAATATTTTACATTCTACCCTTACTATATAATGCAACATTGATTCAATAAAATTTTTACAAAGCAAGCCTTTGTTAGAGGGAAATGCTTCGCTAAACTTATTTTGTTTCCTTGAGATATGATGCTCCTTAACCACTCCTGGCTTCCAAACCTGTATCTTGATCCTCCAGTGGAGGTTGAGTGAAGGGTCAGTTGGTTGGAGGTAATAACTATTAGTCCATGTTTCTCTTCTGAGAGAGATTAAGCTGTCAAAAATTCTAAGCACAGAGATTTCCTTTTTTTCTCTTCCTCTCCACTTGGTCCAACAAGGAGCAATGATGTGAATTGGTGTTGTCACTCTGAAAACTCAAATTTTGTCTTTGGGAGGACTATGCCAATTTGGACAGTTGGAAGAAATGGAGGTTGAAGGCATGCTCATGGAGGTACTCTCCCTAATTCCTCCAATTTACCCTTCACTTGCTGTTGAGGTGATGTTCAGGTAATTCACTTGCTGACGTGTTTTTCTTATTTCCAAAATTTTCCAAAAGTTCATCAGGAAAGAGGGCATTTCATTTGACTCTGTAGACAGTCTATAGTATAATGCAAGGTGTATTTTTATACAAATATGAAAATGTAATTTTGGATAACTAATTAAATTCTACAAAATAAATTCAGCAATATACAGGAATAAATTACTGATTATCCATAAAGAACATTAACTAGTTAATCTAATATACTCTCAAAATTATTTTTAAAGACAACAGAAATTTATACATAATTCTTTGTGATGAAGAAATATACTCCATAACATTTGGTGCAGTCAAACACAAAGCCATATTTAAGTCCCAAATTATGAATTCAATTAATAATTAAAGGATTATGCTCATAGGGAAGGGTATATATAAAACAGTAAATGGCTTTTTCAGGTGATTAAGCATCTCACACTAAAGAAAAAAGAAAGTTTATTGTGATGCTATTCCTTAGCTTGAATAATATTCCTCCAACATAATAAGAACATAATTTAATGAAACTAAAATAGCAGAAGAGAGAGTGAAGTTCCTTTGGGGTTTCTGAATGGCTGGCCTGACTGCTTTCTTCAAGTTACCAAAGATATCATAGCGACTACAAGCAAGAGGTGAGCAGAATGAAGTGAGGGCAGGTATGAAAATGGGATAATTATGTGAACCTGGATTAAATAAATGAATAATTTTCACTTGATCTGTATAGAAAGGTAGTGATATAATTAGATATTTTAAAGCCAATAAGAATATCAGGGTCATTTTGTGAGTGGAAGAATGTGTGAATTTTCTAAGCTAACCTTGCCTATATCCTTCTCTTGACATACTGTAGCAATTATTCTCCCATAAGCCTTCACAGGATACAAATTGGACAGTGTACAAGTAATTACTGATGAATGTGAATGCACTGCTCAGTGATGAAATGTTTTCATAGAAACAGAATGAAGTAGATGGAAAAGGTATTCTCATCAATGTTGAATAGATCTAGTCAAAGATAATGTGCCTACCACAAAAGATTTGAAAAGAGGTGTTTCAGTAATGTGCTCATAAAGGGTCATTTATAGTAGACTTTTTTAAAAAGCTCTTCCTATTGAAACACAGAAAGGCAATTGTATAGAAAAAATGATAAATACACATTACAGCTATTTAAGGAAGGATGGATGCTGCATAAATGCATTCTATTCATTTTAAGACTTGGATTTTTAAAAATTTCTCTGGTTGGAAATATACAGTTTACATCATAAAGATCCTGTTATATCTTATGGAAATTAAACACTGAATTTCTTTCAGTGTCAATAGTAGTCTTTTTTAAAGGTGTGCATAATTGCATTATAATTTCCTTGAAAAACATCTATATATTCTCAGAAAACTTAATACTGATATACATATAGTTTTAGAAACACTGTTATTTGGGCACATTTGGTCTACCATCCTTGCTTTACTATTGCTTCTTAAGCCTTTGTGCATTCTCTTCTCACAGACGGCAGAACCTGTAATTTCACAATTCTCTTGTGAGGTGGCTCCAAGGAGTACCTCCACACTCAGCCCAAGAAAGGGTCCTGCATTTTGAACGATTTCTGCTGGAAGGACAGGACATGTTTGAGAATTAAAATGAGTTTTCTGCATTGGCCTAAACCCTGTGTACTCTTCAAAGAAATACAAATAAAATTCACAGTCCAGAAGACTGAACATTTTCTACATTTATGGTCTATGTCACAAAACACTTAAATTATTTATTCTTTGATATGCCACTTTAATTATGCATGGTATCAACTGCAGAAATATGTCTGGGGCTCAACCTCTCTCTTTCTCAGAGTTTTTCTTGTTATCTCCATGAGAGAACAACATTATGAGTCAAAAAGGGGTGAAACCTCCAGAAATATTGGCAATACATGAAAAGGCTTATAGGATAGCCCAGTAGGGAAGAGACTGGTCTCTCCAATCAGATATATCCCTTACAGTTCTTGCCTCTATCTTTTTCATAATGAACTACCTTGGGGAATTTAATCTATCTTGGCCTGTGAGAGTTGTGGTGGGAATTAAATAAGATGTCGATAAATACTTAACCAAATACACCGTTACTCCCCTTGTTTTCCACAGCTCTACTAGGAGTTGTGGGGATGCTAAGCTCACTATTAAGAGTGGTTAATTTCTTGTTATGGTTGTGTTCGCAACACTTGTCTCTCATTCTGTTGTCAGGTATGGTTTGTGCAATTTGATTCTAAGGATGATGCATCAAAGCTTGTAAATTATTTTATTTTTAATAACAAAATGGAGAGGTCTCAAGGTGTAGGCATAAGAGAGTCACTTTCAAGATGCTGATTTCAATGAGAATGAAAAGGGTTTAGTGACAATTACTGCACTGAGAGCTGCCCAAGATCCTGTCCCCTCCAAGGGAAAGGACTCACAATGGATATAAATATCATTTGTCCATGTGTATTGGATTCAAAAGATTGAAAACGCTTCGGAAAAAAGGATTGCTCTTAAATTTCCAAGTTATTAAAGATATGGAAAATATGAGAAGCATATTTCAGCAGAGGAAGTGAAACAGAGAAAATCCAAGGTAAACTTAAAAACAATCATTTGGAAGTCCATAAAGTTAACCCACTTCATTAGTTGCCTTTAATACTTTTCACGTGAACCTGTATTTGGAAATATTCTGGGGCATAGGAGGAAGTTTAGGGAATTGAATATATCAGGTTATATGGCACTCTATACAAGCAGCACATGTTCATTCAACTAATAGTTATTCAACATCTTCTATAAGTCAGACACTGCTCTGTCCTGGAAGATAGTAATAAAGCATTAAAAAAAATTCCTCTCTTCTTGAAGCATATATTCACATGTGTATGTGCATGCTCTCGTGGGATGAAAGAGATGGTCTCTCAAATAAGTGGGGGAAAGAGAAGTTATTTAATAACAGCACTAGAAAAACTGAGTCACAATTTAACATAAAATAAACTTGAATTGAAACCTCACATCTTACACACACACACACACACACACACACACAAATCCAGATGGATCAAAGATTCATCAAACAAAGGAATTCACACAGAAAATAAAATAAAATATGTCATGAAATAAAAAAAATCCATCAAAGATGCAAAAGTCATAAAGTTAAATACTACCTAAAAATAAAAACACTTTGCATTGGAAAGTGCATCATAATCAAAGTCAAAAGACAAAGCAAACATCTTGTTTTCTTAACATGTAAAAATCACCTTGACATCAACAGGAATAAGAACAACAACTCAGAGAAAAATATAACAGTGGACAGATACTCTGTAGTTTATTGATATATATATAAATCATCTGAATAGCTGGAGTGGAAACTATCAGTATAAAGATGAAAACAAACACTGAAAACTATTTTTTCTCTTTATACTTGAATTCTGATTGCCTTATATTGCCTTTTGCTCTTTGATAAAAGAAAGTATTTTTGAAAAGGAAATACTGATTATATCATTTTGAGGATTTTGGATTCTGTAGAAATAATTTATGTTTAATGGACATCATAAATTTCTTCTTTGATTTGATTCTTCATTGTAATTATAAACAAGGTGTCTTTGAACACTTGAACTTAAAGTAAGATCTAATTTGGCTTTAGTTTTTTTTTAAAAAACTGCTTTTTTAAAAAAATATTTTTATTCCAGCAAACTATTGGATTAAATAACTGCAATAGTCATAAGTGAGGAAAATCTTTAATGTGAAAACATATTAACAACTTTCTCTTCAGTACAAATTATAACCGTAACCCCTATTGATTTTTTTATATATTAAAATATAAAGCAAACACAGAGATTGCAGAAAGTCATTTCAAGCATTCTCCTAGGTTTTAGTCAAATACAGCACAAAGATTTTACTTGGTTGCACCACATTTAAATAATTCTGATGGCTATGGCACCCTTTTATCCACAAAGACAACAAAATAACATTACCAGTTAGTATTTCTCTGTTCAGTGTTTGAATATACATTTTATTTACCTAATTAATAAAAACATTAAGTGATAACTCCAGTTATTCTCATCATCATTAAATTTAGAATGCTTTGTATGAATGCAGAGCTTTAAAAATCATAAGGACTACAGTCACTTGACCAAACATTTTATAATTGAGACATATAATGTGTTAAGCAAGGCCTCCAACACCATGGGTATAGGCAGTTCTTAGGAGAAACTTCAATTGAGATCTTATAAACCTTTAAGCAAAATTTAAAAGAAATAATGTGTACTGCAATATTTCAAAAGTGAAAACCCTATGACTTGTCAAAATCTTAAATTGTAGATTGGTGTCCTACATTTTATTAAATTCTCCATAATGCTTTACATAAGCAGCTTCGGAAATAAAGTCTACAGGCCTCATGGAATATTCAGGATTCCTGCTATTGTGAATGACAAAAGCCCAATTCAAACTACCTTCAGAAAACAGAACAAGAAAAGGAATATTCGGGGCATTATGGCTTCAGAAAACTTTAGATCCAGGAGCTAAAAAACTGTCACCAGTACTCAATTTAGTTCTTTGCACATTACAATCTGTCAGACATTTGTTACATCATAGCCTCCAGCAGCCCCACCTTTTATGTTACCAGCTTTCAGCTTATAGACCAAGAGTAAGAGAAAGAAAATTCTTGGGACTGAGTATTGCTGGACCAACCCAGGCAGAGGTCCATCTGAGTTTAACTCATGATATATTAGACCTAAGTCATAATCTGAGCCCTGAAGCCAAACCAAACTGTGTCTACCAGGGCAGGGGAAGGAGTGTTTTCTCATTAGTAATTTGAGCTGGTGTTTTCTGAACAGTTGGATGTGGGACATGCAGAAGTTTTCCCTTCATATCTTCATAATCCTCATTACCATTTGGCTTTATACTTCCTCTTCTTTTTTTGTCTGCACTTTCTCCTAAAAGTCATCTATTCTTTCTGCAACTTGTAGTTAATTAATGGCATCACTCTTCTCTTCTACGTTATTAAGTAAGGTACTTAATTGCTCTTCTGGACTCTAATCTTCCTTTCTTTTACACACAACCTCCCCTCTGTACCCAAAGTACCCATTTAAAACCTAACCTAACCATGTCACTATTGATAATTCAAACTCAATAAATATCCATTCCCAAATCTCAAATCTTTGACACATTTATTCTACCCCTTACTTCAATACTCAGTCTCAGAAGATAATCTTGCCTTGCGACATAAGGAAAAAATAGAAAGAAAAAGTTACTGGGGAAATGATCCTTTTCTCTAAAAATTATTAAGTAAGTATCTAATATGGGGCTGAATCATTTTTGTCCTTCTGATAATGTATTTCCAGTACAACTAAATTGAGTATTTACACAAAGATTAATTCACAGATATGTTAAAATAATAAGATACTTTATAGGACTCATAATAAACCAAATTCTCCCAAGAATAGCTTCAAATATTGATTTTTTGCTCTGATTTTTTGCACCTCAAAGTTTGAAGATTTTTGTAGCTGTTATAAATAAGGTTAAACTATTATAAATCTCTATATCCACCTCCATGTTTTCTATTCATACAAAGAAATCTGTGCTACCATTGTTTAATAATGTTGGCTTATAGGCTTATGAACACTTTTGCACATAATAAACCACAGTATTATTGAATTCTACTGGACAATTGTCAAAGTGCTTAAAGCATTATAATCATATTTTTCTCTCTTCTCAATGACTTGGAAGCACAAAGGCAACATCTATACTTACCCTGTAATAAGCTTATTTTGTTTAAATGAGCTTTGTTAATGCCTGGTGATATTGGGAAATGTTAATTTTGTTATTAAGATGGTTCAGTGTGTGCCTAGTGTATCAGCACACACTAAAGAGATCAGAAATGCAAAACTATGGTCAATGAGATCATGCAAAACTACATCATCACATCATAGTTTAGCATAATTTAATTTTACTTTATAAAACAATTTATGAAATAGCCATAAAACTTAGTAAGTCTTGAGCTAGGAGCAATTGATTATATAAAGAAAAAAGATATACTTGGGCAACTGGTGAAACAGATTCTTTAGTGCTTTCACCTCACTGACATATTGATAATAATCAATAATCATTGTTTTTTCTTGCCATCTTGACTTTGCATATAGTTTATGTAATAACTGAGAGCATGAGTTCTGAAGTACATGGTTTCAAAAACTGGCTTTACCAATAGCTTCCCATTTTTTGAAAATTATTGAAACTTTATGTGCCAGCATTTCTTCATTGATAGAATGGGGATAATAGTACCTATTTCATAGGGTTGTTGGCAAGTTTATGTGGCATCATACCAGGAAGATGCTTAGACAGAATTGCACACACAGTATATACTATTATATATTCTAAATATCATTGTTTATGTATCTCACCTGATATGGGAAGGGACTTCTCAAACTCCAGTGACAGTGTCAACCAGAACTAACAAATAAATGCAGAGATCCAGGCTCCACATAAGCTGGTACACTGCATTAGGTGCAGTATTGTATTGAATACAGTAGTATATTGAATACAGTAATATGCATTGAAGATAATAATACATAATATCAGTGTGTGTTATCTGCATGAGAGATGATGCATTTTTTGAAGTGTGAATTCATAGAACACCTTGGATACACATATTCCAATATCTATTCTTTTGCTGTGTTCTGTAACTTATCTCAAGTTTCCAGAGCAGAAGTGAATAGATTGACTTTAGGTCAGAGGTTACACAAGTGCTTTCTTATAGCATGAGGCAGAAAGCAGGTGTGTGGGCAGGTATGTGAAACCCTGAGGTCTAGTAATAGGAAATTAGAGTTTTATCTGGTGGCTCAGTTCATTGGTGAACTTCTCAAGAAAGGGTAATGTGTTGGCTATTTCTTTAATACTATTCTCCTTTCCAAACAATGACACTTCTTATTAAACTCTGCACACTTTGAAGACTCAACAAATAATCTGTGGTTTTCAGAAGTTTTCATTACTCTGGTCATAAAATGAAAAATCAATAATTATAAATTAATAAATCATTCCTATAGTTTATAAACGTCTTCTATTCTGATGGAGATTCTGGAAAGGATGGGATAGAATTTATTCCTCTTACTCATTACCTACATAGGAGCAGTCAACTGAACTTTGGGATGAAAACAATACTACAAAATTCGCTTTTAGGTAGAAGTCATTAACAATATTATTTTTGTTTTTAGACTGTGAAGATCTGTATAGTATCGTCAAAAATTAAAATAACATTTGAATGTTATTTGAATTCAATATCAATTCATTTGAATCAATTCTTGATTTTCATTTTGCTTCTATTTTTAAGAACAGTGTTCTGAAATGTCCACATAATCTCTGAAGTATTTTGTTTACCTTAGGAAGGTACAAAAGCTTTTAAAATAAAACACAAATAGCTTGGCAGAGCTCACAAGAATATTTACTGTTAAAAGATCTATTTTCAGAAAATATATAAGCTTTGTCATTTACTTCAGATTAGAATAAAATATAATCATGTAAGGTAGAATGTGTCATCCCTTAAAAATTAATTTCTGTTTTGTTCCTTATTGACTCTCATTCTTCTTCTTATATCCTCTTTTTATTTCAACTTCACCAAAGAGCATTAGCATCCTTCATTAGGCCATGGTGCACTCACCAGATAATCCCTCTAGATAAGCCTGTTGTACACACTGTCAATGTAAATTTGAGGGTACACACAAGAAGTTAAAAATTTTAAGAAAGACATTTTTTCTCTCTCCTCTCCATTAGCCAAACCAGCAGGAAGGTGGCAAAATAGGCAAGACCTCTGGCTCAGATAAAGGCCAGAAGGGTAGAAGGGAAGTCACCTGGATACTCCAAAGGTGTTCTTCTGTAAGGTGAGAGGTGGGGAAAGTTTTTATGCTGTTTAGGGTGATTCTTGTGAGAAAAGGATTTCAGTGATCCATCCATTAATGCTATCACCAAAGCACTAGTGATAGCGTTAATAACATATAGCACTGTAAGTGTAAGATATTTTGACCAAATATTACCAGGTGACTTTGGGTCTCCCAAGCTCACTGAACCTAGGTTTTCTTATCTTTAAATTAGAGGTAAGAATTCCTACCTGTGGCAGATTATATTTTCCAAAATCGATACAGCAATATTTCTGGTCCCACATGCTCTTCTAGAATTTTGTCGTAGCCAATAAAGAGGCAATCTCTTTATCTTTCTCTTAAACTTGAACAGGATTTTCTAACTGCCCTTCCAGATAGAGTGGTGCAGGTAATACCATGTGACTCTGAGGTCAGAGGTCAGGTCCTGAAAGGTGATACAGCTGTCACCTGGCTCTCTCCTTCAGGACATGAACTTGCGGTTCCCTGGGCCATCGTGTACAAAGTCTAGCTCTCTTGAGTCCACCATGAGAAGGAAACCATGTGGAAAGGCCACCTAGAGAAAGAGCTATTGAATCTTCCCTAGCAAGGCACCAGGTATGAGAATGGAGAATGTCTTCAGACTGTGTCCTCATGAGACAGGCCAGAACCTCCCAGGCAAGCTGTTCTTGAATTCTTAACCCACAGAGACCATGAGAGGTAATAAAGTATTCTTATTGTTTTAAACCATTAAATTTTGTGGTGATTTTTAATGTAGCAATAGATAACTAATACATCACAGTACAGTCAACTTGTGAGGATTAGAAAGCATGTTTTAAAACTTTGTCAGAGTAGATGCTCAATAAAAAGCAGATGTTTATTAACATATTTACATGAACTACATGCACTTATATACCATCCTTCCATTCTCTGTCCCCAATAATTTCTAATAGTAATAATAATAAAAGAAGAAAACGAGGAAAAATATTATCACCTTCTGTAATAAATGTCTGTTTTCTGAAATTCTCTTTCAAGCGTAATTTTTGTAAAGAGTAATAAAACATTTGGTGAGGAAAGACACAGACCTTTTCCTGGTGTCCTTTTTAATATACCTGGAAAACTGAACTGAATGAATAAATTATATCTCTATTGCCAATATTATTTTCCCATCTATTATTCCTCATATTCTAATGCTACAAAGCAAGTTATTTTGTTGGGGGGGGATATTATAAGTATGGTAGCATACCACATATAATTATTATAATATTCTTAATAATAAAATGATATAGCATTCTGTACTTAAATTTGTAGTCATTTCTTGGCATAAAATATGACATACTGTTGACAAAGAAAACAGAAGATCATGTAACCAGTGTAATGAAATTGCCTCTGAGTAGACACCAGTGTGTACTTCCACATCCTAGGGCTTGGTTGGGTCTTTAAAGGGAAGGCAGAACTTCATGTTTTGGCCATGCTAAACAGGGCTGAAGCCAGCTGAAACTGTTCCATATAAGAAATGGAAGAAATGAGGGGTTTTGCTTCTGAGAGTGAGGAAACTGAGAACTTTGGGGAAGGGGAAGGAGTGGAGGGGCATAATCCAAAGCAAAATAACAAAATGACCCCAAACATAAAAATAATAAAAAAGGCTAATGTCTAAAATTCAACATCAGATTGTTTGCATATGTGCTATATTATCTCCTTCCATCTCTACAAGCACAGAGTAAAGTCTGTTGTATATTTCAAATGCCATCCAGGTAATTTATCAATTTTGGATACTGAAACTGATGCTGAAACTAACGATGCTGAAACTAAGCGATGCTCTCTCAGGAATAGAGGTGGGCAAGTGAGAATGACACTCACTGTTTTTAGATATAAGACAACTCCCCATATCTTGCAAATGCCATTTAGTAGCTTAGTACTCAGAGAACTTTCCTTGTCTACTCTTTGGAGATAGTTCAACTATGTTGAACATTATGGCATTCTGATGATTTTTGTTAGTAATAATGCTATTTTCCCAGCTACTCAAAAGCATGCATACTTCACCTTAACTTAAATTCTTCTTCCAAATAAAATTTGAATAGTGTTCCCCACAAACATGGCTACTTCTGTTTCAAATTAAAAATTGGCAACCTTGAGGTGAATTGGTACATACACTCAAGAGTTGCTATACAGTCAAATGATTTGTGTAGAGGAAGTAGCCATATTGAGTAATTCTGTAGTAAAGTACAGTGTTAGCAGTATAATCTATCTCAGGAGCATTAAAATCCATGCTCTGAGTTATCATAGTTTATTTTTTAAATGTTAGAAGGATTTTATATCTTTACATTCTGAGTGTTACTTTATAGTATACTTGGAGCTACAATTCTAAATAGCATGCAGAGCTAAAATCTTTGCACTGAAATTGGATATACATGAAACCAAGTGCTAGCTCAGCCATAAACTAGTTGTGTGACCATGATCAAGTTACTTAACCTCTCTGAGCCTTGATTTTATCCTCTGTCAAAGGTAGACAATAATAGTATCTATCCAATGGGTTGTGGTGAGGGTTAAGTGAGATGATTCACGTTCTTGACCCAAAGAAATATTACCTTTTAATCCTATATTTTTAAAGTTACTATATATGTCCTCAATAATATAATATCAGTACGTAGAGCCAATATCTTCTAATGACTAATATGGACAATTGCCACTACTTTGAGCACTTCACACTTTACAAGTATTTTCACATGCTTTATCATATTAACCTTCACCCTAAACCTAGCTGCTGGATATTCTTACTATCTTAAGTTCAGAGATGAAAAAATCGAAGCTCAAGGAACTGAAGTAACTTTTCCAAGATGACTCATGTCGCTACTAGCAGAATCAGAACAGGAATGAAGCTGCCATAATAACTAATCTCAAAACAGAAAAAGCAGAAAGAGAAATGTGTCTCAAACATTTCAGTTTCTTTTTATATAGGAAGTCAAGTTTATTCAACTGAAAGGGTTGTATTTTTTTTTAATTGAAGTATAGTTGATTTACAATGTTTTGTTAGTTTCAGGTATACAGCAAAGTGATTCAGTTTTAGATACATAGATAGATAGATAGATATTATTTATATATCTATATAGATATTCTTATATGTGTATATTCTTTTTCATTATAGGTTATTATAAGACACTGAATATAGTTCCCTGTGCTATAGAGTAGTAGGTCCTTGTTATTTATCTATTTTATAGCAAACATTCCAGTTTAAAGCATCACATGCTTATTCGCAGTCCTGATATATTGATATTCTTCTCAGGGATGCATCAATATAATCTCACTCACATTATTTTTTTCCTGCCCTTCTTTGTGATGGATGTGCTTTCATTCACACATCTATGGTACACAATGCTTGCTCCCTTGTCTTTCCCCTACAATCAGCTCAGCCCACAGGAGTTCTACATCCTTGCTTTGGGCATAATGACTGCATGCCAAGGATTTGCTGAAGCTGTCTCTGTATAGGCCTCGAAGACAACAGGGGGCACATAGTGTGTCAAATAAGACCCTGATTCACAAAGTGCAGTCTTTAAAATTTTCTGTATCACTGTCTCACTCACGTACTTTGCAGAACTCGAGCTGGAGTACTAGACTGAAACATTGGGTGGGCAAGAGATAGAGCAACACCTAGAGGAAGATTTACAAACCTTATTGGGTTGAAAACAAAAAGAAAACTAAACTTTCACACCTCCGTTCTGATCAGAGCACAAGCTTACTTTTATCAGCTAGATGTCTTGTTTTTCTTGAGATTGTGTTATGGTGGGGTCAACTCATTTGCTGACTTCTGTCTTATTCACCCTGAATATTTCATCTCAAATGCTGGACTGATTTTCAAAATGATCCATAACACAGAGCAGAGTTTAAAAGGTGAAGAGATAAGGGTCCTTGACGAATTTTGAGTGGGACAGTCAAGTAACAAGGGCACTGGAAACTACAATTAAGTAGCCTTGAGGAACTGTAAATAGCTGTGAACAGCAGCCTGAGGGGGCTGTCAGTCTTGGAGTCATGGCTACAAAGCACTGAACATTTTTCCACAAACAGATGGTTTTCTACCTCATAAAATTATGTGGTACATGCATCTTATGCTTTCTTACAAATTTATCCTATAATATCCTTGGCTTTCACTACATCCAGAAGGATATAGATAGCAATTCTAAACAGAAAGGGAGGCTTCCATTGTATGGCAGCAATGCCTTAAGTGACTAATAGCATATTTCTTACCTCTGATTTATTCTTTGGTTTATTCATCAATTCTTTACCATTTATGGAGCCAAGCAACAAAAAGTAGAATATCTTCATAATCTGATTGTGACAAGTTAGTGATATCATATGATTCATTGCCAATATCATCTCTCATAGATATGCATTCCAAGAACCTCCCACACAATGCTCTACATAAAAAGTGAATCACTAGCCACGATGCCAAAATCTTCAAAATCATGAACAAGGACAACTGTAGTCACTGAAAACCTTTTAATAATACTCTAGAGCTGTTATACAAAAAAAAAAAAATTGGACTTATTAGTCATTGCCAAAGAGTTTTTAATTATGAAAGGAGGCTTCCCCATCTTAACAAATAGCATTATCTTCCACCAAGTCATCCTAGCCAAAAAGTTAAGTCCATCTTGATTCTTGTCATATCATCCATCAAATTCTTAACGCCCCATCAGTTATAACTTCTGAATCTTGGTCATGCCATCTACACTGCTGCCAGGAGTGCCCAAAGCACTACCATTGCTGGCCTGGATGGCCTTCATCTGGTCTCTTTGTTGATTACTGCCTCACTACTGTCCACCCTCTGCACAGCACTAACATGAAAATCCATACTGTTTATCATGGCTTTCCTGCTTTTTGAGGTCTGGTCCCAGCTTCACTGTCTATCTAGTACTTTTCCCTGACAATACTGGCCTTTTTCATCTTCTTTGAATATTTGAAACTTGTTCTTACCAAGTACTCACCATTCCTACATCTTTGCATAGCTGGCTTCTCTGCCCAGGTAGGTCCTCTCTAAAAGGCATTTTCCTAGAGACCTATCCCAGAATTCTTTTCTAAGTCATTCAACTCATTCATCTCTAAGTCATTATCTGCCACTCTTTTTTGCTTTTGCCATTAAGTTTATTATCTGACATGATCTTGCTTCTTTTATTTGGTTATTGTCTGTCTCTACCACTTAATGTATAAGCTCCATGAGCACAAGGAACCTATTGTGTTGTTTTCTTGCTATGACCAGTGCTTGGGACTATTCATAGCATGCGATAGTAATCAATGAGTATTTTTTTTGAATGGGTGAATGAATGAAAGGGACCTGTAAGAAAAGATATAATAAGAAATAAAGAAGAAGAAAAACCTATGTCATAAACGTTTTTATCATAAATCCAAAAGTTAAAATATAAAGTTTTATTATATATCACCTATATGTTTTAAAATAGGTTAATAGATTATTTTCTCATACTGTTTTATGTAGACTTGTGGAATAAAGTTTTACTCATTGTACTTTTCTGAATTCTTATTTACATTTATTCATGGAATGCTTATTAAAGAAGTAAACTAGAATTGCAAGCATGACCAAAAGACAGGGTTCACGGAGACTGGTTTCTTGATGAGACTTGTGAAATGCAAACACATCTGAACATATATTTTTAATAATGAATGAGTATTAATGTCCGCTAAGCAAGGCAGAATGTGTTACTTAAACAAATAATTATCTTTCAGAATTGAAAAGTGAATAAGAAGATAATATATATTTTAATTTTTTCCTCTATTGTGTTTTCAAGCAGGTAGCATATGCTCCACACATGAGAGTGAGCAAGCTTGCAAAGACTTGAGCCTATCTACCAATGAGCTAAATTACGTCATAAAAGGTCAGGAGACATGGAGGGGCTGTCCACCACAGGGAGGCTGTTCCCCCAGAATTCAAAGGAACCCAAATGATATCAAACTGTGTTCTCTTTCTTTCCTTTCTCGGTTCACAGAAGCTATTTCTTAACCTGAAATTTCAGAAGTACTGTCTCAATGGGAACAACTTCACATTTATCTCTTTTTTCATCACCTTGGATCTCCTACTTATTTTTTATTTTATTTTTTTTCGGTATGCGGGACTCTCACTGTTGTGGCCTCTCCCGTTGTGGAGCACAGGCTCCAGATGCGCAGGCTCAGAGGCCATGGATCACGGGTCCAGCCTCTTCGCGGCACGAGGGATCTCCCTGGACCGGGGCACAAACCCATGTCCCCTGCATCGGCAGGCAGACTCCCAACCACTGCGCCACCAGGGAAGCCCTCCTACTTAGTTTTGAGTAGCCCTTAATGCATGTTCCATATTTGAGCAGAGCCACTAAGCCAAGTGCTGTGAATCTGAGAGGCAGCCTGTTGCCCTGGGAATACTATGATTCACAGGGTCAAACAGACTCATTCCTCCTAAGTCTGCCACTTACTAGCTTTGTGGCTAGGCTCTTTCACTTCTGTGAGCCTCAGTTTCTCACCTATGGAACAGTAAGTAAACTCACAAGGCTCTTGTAACCGTTGAATGAGATGGTGGGGGCAGACATGCTTAAGCCAATATCTGGCATACAGTGTCCCCTCTAGTCTCAGTTCTGACACTTCCTAGCAATGGAATCTTGTCAATTTACTCATCAGGTCTGGGTTTAATTTTCCCCTTTCAAATGATAGCATAATAGCCTACATGTTCTTAAAAGGATTATTAGATCCAAAAGTATAAGATTCTTACCTGTAAGAATCATCAGCTTGACCACTCACATGGGAATGATACATTTAATGTCTTGGTAATCTCTTCCACATTCATTTCTCTGTTTTATCTCACCTCTACTGGATCATGTATATGTGCTAAAAGTAAATCTGATTTCCTCGAGAAAGACACCACTGTCTTTCAGATGTATCAAGTGCCAAGTTTGTATAAAGTTCAGCAACCACAGTGCATTATAATGTAGGATGTGACGGCTGTCCTCTGGGTAATGTCCTTAAAGGCACACATACCATTAATTTTATTCTCAAAAGAAAATATTCTTTAAATTGCTTTCACTCTAATATAGATCGTCCGTTTTTTAAAAGGCAATTTGGGAAAGAGGTTATTTCAATATAAAAAATCTCACCTTCAAAGGTTCAGCCAATACAACCACATCTAGACCCAGTCCTGTGAACCAGATGGTGGCAAAAGATCTTCCTGCCCCACCTGAAAATCCTCTCAGCTTCAGTTTCTCTTTTGCAATATACTAGAGCCCAACTTTACCTGATTCTTTTCATATTTTGTCATGTAAGAATAAAACACAGATAAAGAAATATGCAGTTGAAAATGCATTTGTATTTTAATCAAGAACTGTGTGTTCAGGAATTATCACTCATGCAAATGGAGATAGTCATCAATCATAAGTGCTCCTTTGTATCTGTGGCAACTTATTACAGAGAAAATAAGTATTTCTGGATTCTGAGAAATTTGCTGTCAGAAATACTACTCAGAACGCTTTTCTTTTTTTTTAATTTCCTGCAAGCCTTTGAAGGCAGAAATGAAGTAGGAGGGATGCTTTTTTCCTTTGCTGTGACCTGAAAATAGAAACAGATAATCTGTGACATTGCCATTTAAATCAAAACTCTGGAAATGACATTAGTCATTATTTTATTTAGTATTATAACCATAGTAAGATGAGCATAGTAATTTATAGTATATAAATGTATATACGTTTGTGTATTATATGATTTAATTTATACAAAAACTCTATTATATTTTAATTGAGATTCAGAAGACAGCAAGGGACTTGGGACAGGAACTCAGGGCTTCTGTCTATATGTTCTAAGTTATTTCCATATTATATTTTCCCATTTAATTTACAGTAAAAAAAATCAGAGAGTCACTTGAAGTAATAAGAATTTTAGAGAGTGGAATAACACTTTGTATGTATGTATGTATATATATATACACGCATACATAATACAAACTAATTGTTTTTTTCTAATTCATTTATTTATTTATTTTTGGCAGCATTTGGGTCTTCATTTCTGCACGCAGGCTTTCTCTAGTTACGGCAAGTGGGGGCCACTCTTCATTGCGGCGCAGGGGCTTCTCATTGCAGTGGCTTCTCTTGTTGCGGAGCATGGGCTCTAGGTGTGCGGGCTTCTGTAGTTGTGGCCCCCGGGCTCCAGAGCGCAGGCTCAGTAATTGTGGTTTATGGGCTCTAGAGTACAGGCTTGGTAGCTGCCATGCATGGCCTTAGTTTCTCCACAGCATGTGGGATCTTCCTGGACCAGGGATCGAACCCGTGTCCCTGTATTTGCATGTGGATTCTTAACCACTGCGCCACCAGGGAAGTCCAAACTAATTGTTTTCATATCTAATAGTTAAGATTTTGGTTTATCTTTATGTAATTGAGACATATATTTTTAGAATTCAATATAGACATACTTTCAACCTCTATTTTCCATATTTAAATTGTCAACTTTGAGAAATGTACAACAATTTCAAACCCCAATCAGCATAAACCAGATAGGAGACTGAAACTCATCTGCAAGGTGCTTTGTAAGTGTTCTGAAGTCTTTTCTGCATGCTTCATTCTGTATTTCTAATAGTGTGTAAACAGTTTCATGATGCAGACCATGGTTTTTTTGTGATACCTCATGATATAAGTATTGAGAGATGCAAACAGTGAGATCTTAGTGAAATATGGCTTCCTGAATCTAATTGTGTAGGTTTTCAACGTCTCACAGACACTTTAGTTGGTTGTCTTCATGTTCTCCTCATACTTTAAACTGTGAAGTCAAGAGCTAAGCAGAAGAGCCTTTTAGTCGTGGTCTGGTATTAAATAAGAATCATGTCTACATTTGTACCATCCAGAACATGCCCAGCTTCAATCATGAGTGCTGAGTAGATTTGCACCTTTCAGTATTTGTATGGGAGATTTCATGCAAAAACCAAGTCTTATAAGCCTTTAAGATAAACAGTGTTTTCCAATGGTTAAGAATACAATAATTAAAGTTATGGAAACCTGGTTCATATTCAAACTTTCCTATGTGAACTCAAGCAATTTACTTCAATAATTTAGTTCTCAGTCTCTTCTACCCGTAGAATGGGAATAAAAGAGCACCTACCTTATTGGATATGTTTGATAAGGATTACACATTAATGCATGTACAACACTTTGACCAGTGTCTGCACATGGCTACTCGTCATTCAATAGTACTTGGCAATAGTACTCAGAGTTTTATAATATTATTAATGCTCCCTTTGATAGTTTACTATTCACTCATTTAACAGATATTTATTGGGTACCAGCTATGTAAGAAGCAGTGTCCTAGGTGCTAGTTGTACAAAAGCATACATCTCTATTCTCATGGATTTTACAGATACTCTATTTCTATTGTTACTCTTAATTCTGCATTATGCATTCTCTATTGTATTTCCATTCTATACAGTTCTATTGTATTACTGTATTAACTCCGTTATGCAAATATACTCACAAATAAGTTGTACTATTTTGACTGATAGATGATTCAAAGAAGAGCTGGTTAATGCTATGGACTTCATTGTTTTTTCATCTTGAGGAATAGACCTGATACATAGCTATCATCCACAGGATCTCAAGGTCAGGGAGAACTGGAAAGATACCCAATTAAACAAGTATGTATTTGTATGTTGTTTAGTCTCTTCAATGATTGCCCCCTGTACATTTTCCATCATTTAGTCCAAAGTTCATTCTCTTGATTTCTTGTCATTTTCTCAACTTACTATGATGTAAGATAAATAATTACGGCTAAACAATAAGGCTAGGATATAAATGAGAAAGCAATATAGTAAAATCTTGTTAATCCAATGCTAGTTCATTCAAAATAACATTCAAATTGAATCAACAGTTATTCCCCAGTCAAATAGATATGGTTTTCTCATTAAAATTGTTCATTTAATACAAAGCATGCATTATGAATTATTTAAGGCAGAAATTAGGTCCCAGGAGTACCTTGCATTATTAAAGAGGTAAAATAATTCCAAAGGATACCAGGAAACAGCTGTATATAAGCTACAGTGAAACTATATTTGTGGACCACTGTGATTACTTGAGGCTGCAGGACTTGGTACATAAGATAACCATTCTCTCACCTCTTCTCTTTAAAACAGATATACAGGACCATTTCTATAACTTTACAGTTTTCCAGGTGAAGGGCTCCCCTGCTGCTTCCTATGGTATTCAGTATCTGGTACAGAATTACTTAATTTTAATAATTTAAAATAATTGAAGATGTTTTACTCCCAACTATGAGCTAAGTTTTCAATGATAAACTGGTTTTTATGATCTCCTTGAATTTCTAGAAACTGAAAACTTTCCATTGGGAATGAATGGCTGGAGAACTAAAAGAAACTCACTGTTATTAAAAGGTACTAAGTGTATTTTTGGGAAACAATTGGAAGATACAAAGCACCATTTTTAGAGACAAATTTCCTCAGCTTTGCTGTCTTTGAAATGGAGCTACTGTGATCTGATGCTCATCAGAGGGTCCAGACTTAATATAATTTTAATGTTTAAGAACCTGAGGATCATCAGATTAGAAGTGTTTTGAAAGTCCAAATTAGGATTGTTTAAAATGTATAAACTGTATCATCTAATTATAAAGGAAAATCTTACTTTAGAATCCCTGGGGGTATGGATGTTATTTCTCTTTTAAAACTATTAAACAGGGTTCCTCTGGTGGCGCAGTGGTTGAGAGTCCGCCAGCCGATGCAGGGGACATGGGTTCGTGCCCCAGTCCGGGAAGATCCCACATACCACGGAGTGGCTAGGCCCGTGAGCCACGGCCGCTGAGCCTGCGCGTCCGGAGCCTGTGCTCCGCAACGGGAGAGGCCACAGCAGTGAGAGGCCCGCATACCGCAAAAAAAAAAAAAAAAAAAATCTATTAAACAATCTAAGAGCTGACAGTAGAGTTAGTGTGGTTTGAGCTTTCAGGCATGATTTTAGTATAAGATTTCACCTCTGTTCTAGGGGACACATAACTGTTGAGAACAAATACTCTCTGCTGCGGCCCTAGTTGTGTCAATATGACAATTCATTTGGGAGATTTGCAAATCATTACAAAAGGTTTACAGTATTGTATCCCCCTAATGACAATGGGCTATGTCACATGGTGATTTATGACTCCTCATGAATTTCCTTGGGATAAACTATGTGGAGTTTGACATCCTATACTCTTCAAATTAACCAGCATTACTATCTACATGATCTATTTGCAACACAGAGAGGAGTAGATTTGAAGGTCAAATCACAAAGACATGTAAAGAGCAGGATATGTGTTTTATAGTAATAATTCATATAATAAAACTACAGTTTTAAGAAAAGCCAATTCAATTCATAAAAGAGACATGACAGCATTAACTTTGCCATTATAATAATAACAGGCATCCATTCAACAAATATTTTTGTTGATTATTTTGTGTGTCATTTGTCAGGTACAGCAGGAAACATAAAAGTATCTAAGATATCTCTCCTATCCTCAAAATATGTAGACGAAAAATCTTTACAAGTTTCTTTTACTCTCTCCCCTGGGCTCCATCAAACCAGAGTCAAAAAAAAAAAACTAACAAATTACCAGAAGCCTCTCTCTGCCTTCTTCCTAGACTTTCTCTTAGAGCAG
This sequence comes from Lagenorhynchus albirostris, assembly GCF_949774975.1. Taxonomy (NCBI): domain Eukaryota; kingdom Metazoa; phylum Chordata; class Mammalia; order Artiodactyla; family Delphinidae; genus Lagenorhynchus; species Lagenorhynchus albirostris. Next base: position 26,426,154 of record NC_083112.1, on the reverse strand, counting down.
AGCTAATGTTAAACTGATTTAATAAACCTCATTTTATGCCACACAGCCAACTGTAATTGCTATACTTTAAATATATTTCAAAAGCCAAAAGAAGTGTAGAGTCTGAAGTCCCCCTGGGAAAACTGTGCAGCTCACAGCATTAGTGTCTTTAAGAAGAGATCCAGGAACTGTTTTTCTGTTCCTGCTCAAGAAGAAGGGCGTTTCTCCTTCTCTCTCCCTGCCAACCCCAGATATTTAAACTCTCCATTGTTATGCCTGCCCTTCTCTATGTTCTCCACACACTTCCTATGGACTCACCCGTGCTTATTGGCAGCAGTGCATTCAGTGATGTGAATGCATCCCTGTCTCCAGAGCAAGAGTACACATTGCATGAGAACCAAGGCCCCATCTTAACTTTCCCATGTATTTTCAGACTTTAGAAAAGTACTTGGCATTTCTGAGGTACTTAATGAGTTAAATGATGGACCATGAGCCCTCTTTTCAATTATTTAAAATACTTCTACATGATGGAGTGATGGGCTTACTTTCCAGAGCTCCAGAATCAGAGGAGAGTTCCATAAGTAGAAGCTCTGCAGAGGCCACATTGGATACACAAAGGAAACAACCAGAAATACTAGATAGACATCACCAATAACTGCAAAGGAGCTGGTCACTGGATGCATCTAAGAAGAAAAAGGAAGAACAATTTGGGAGCAATGCTATAGAGAGAAATCCAAAAATCAGATTGGTTTGTACTACATGGAATTTCTTTTTTTGTTGTTTCCTATTTCCTACACATGCAGCAAGCATGCAATGATGAGTGTTTTGCTTTATTTTCATTTATTTATTTATTTTTCTGCGGTACACGGGCCTCTCACTATTGTGGCCTCTCCCGTTGCGGAGCACAGGCTCCGGACGCGCAGGCCCAGCGGCCATGGCTCACGGGCCCAGCCGCTCCGCGGCATGTGGGATCTTCCCGGACCGGGGCACGAACCCGTGTTCCCTGCATCGGCAGGCAGACTCTCAACCACTGCGCCATCAGGGAAGCCCTGCTTTGTTTTTAAATAAACGAATGATGAGCCTGCTTTCAGTGTGACAGGGATGGGCATAAGGAGACCATGCGCTGTGATAGTATCAGTCTCTAATGTTGTTTCTTTCTACTTCACTCTTTAGTTTTCTTGTTTCCTCATCCAGGTTCAAACCAACCACGATGTGTGGGTTCTTGGCTCACGTTCCTGGCTCCTTGTGATCTGAAACCTCAGCTTGGCTCTAGCTCTCTTGGTACTAGGCTGGATCATGTCCCCTGGTTATGTTTTGAACTTCCAGGTCTGTATCCTCTGCTTCCTTCCTCCTCTTTTCCACTTTTTCTGATTTGACAACACAGCCGTCTGTTACTCTCTCTTTTTCCTCCACATCACTCCAAGCCCCAGCCTCAAACCAGCTCATCTGTGTAGCCCAGGACCCCATGTGCTGGAGGCAATGACTTTGGCAGCTGACACTGGAGAATGTTCCAGCTCCTGTTCACTCCAATCATGGAAAAGGGCACAACTAAGGTATCAATTAGAGAAATGACTCAATTTGAGAAACTAGGAAAGCATTGATAGCAGAAACATACACTCCACAGCTTTTCACAACCACAGTCATAATCTCAGGTCCAGCTTTTGGTCATGCAACCATGGCAAGCAGAGGCAGAGGAGGCTGCTTTGACTTTTCTTTTTTAATTGCAAAAGAAATTCTCCACTACCTGTGGTTGCATATGCCTGCCAAAAGGTTTCACTGATACACTGAAAGCTTTGTCATCTGAAGTCAGAAGGCAGGACAACCCATGTCAAGGACAGAAGTCAGTATTGTATAACAATCCCCAGATTATGGGTCAGACAGGTGGGACTGCACGTTGACAGCAGTGCTGGTGGCCCCTCGTCACCCCATGTTTGCAGGATCACACATAAATGTAATTAAGGGGCTGTGCTGGTGTGCCTCTGGTCTCAAGGTTAATTAACCACAGGAAAATGACACCTTCAGGTGTCCTGTATCATCACAGCACTCACAGGATTTTAAATTGACAGCACTGACACTGCCAGACAGCAGAGTTGAAACCAGCAGAGGTGAAAACAAAGACTGACATAGGTTGCTGCACTGCTGACAAGAGGGAAAAAGGACACATTCTTCCTGCCTTTGGCAGAAATAACACTGAAACCAGAAAAGTCGCACCCATGATGGCTCACTCCTGAGTGTGATTAAGGACACATATGCAATCCTGCTCCCTCCATATCCCATCCCAGGGATGCTTGGTGCTCCAGAGCTCTGCACCCCCGACTCCAACATGTGTGCACACACACCACACACACACACACACACACTCCCCGCTACTGCCCCTCAGGATTCTCCAACTCCTTCACAGATAAGTCCAGCATGGAGGAGGGTGTAAGCTCCCCAACTCTGACTGAATGCTGAGAACTTTCCACAGGTCCCTTACCTTCTTGGGGGTTTATTTTCTTCCCATTTAATGACACTTCCTGATTCTGTATCTTTTCTTTTTCCAGTTTGCAAGCTCTGTCTGGACTGTCTGCTCAGGCATCTGCCATAACCATGTCACCTGGAAGAGATAAACTTGTGAGAAAGAGAGACTTCCTGGCACTCAACGTTGGAGATTCTTGGGTTTCTCATCAGGTGTTTTTCGCCTGCATGGAGAACTGGGCCTCTGCTACCTGGTCAGGATGTGTGTTGAGGGGTGGAGGGAGGGTTTTTTTTTTTCTACAGGGAATGGCACCAAACCCACCAGCACGGAACCCCGCTCAGGTGTCTCGAGCCCTGAATGCAGTGAGCTCAGCTCTCTCTCCAACCAAATCCCCTCTGCTCTCAATTTGTAAACAACTCAACTCTGCCTGCATAATGTGTGAGCCGGTGATGGCAGTGCCTCACTGTGCCCTTCCCTGCTCCCAGCCTAGTACACCTGCTGCCCAGGGCTCTGGCTGCTACTGCTGTCATTATGCTCTGCCATCGCCCGCCCTGCTGCTCGCTGAGCTGGAGGCGCATCCTTGGTGTAGGGAGGAATGTTTATTAGTTTTAATTGGTGGACACGGCTGGACAGTGACAGTTGGGGAGTATTGTGTGTCATTCACCCTGCACCAGGTGCCGGCTGTGATGGCAGATGTAGGTGTAGGTGGATCAGCTTAGAATCCAACCTACAGAGGAGTACCTTTCCAGAATAAGGCAGCTGCTGTGTTTCTCCCCTACTTACGGGAACACACACTCTTCCCTTTCTTTTACCATCTCTTGTGCTTTCCTAAGTGGAAAGGTTTTATTAGTCTGGAATACAATAGTCTCATTCAAAAAAGAAAGAAAGAAAGAAAGAAAACAAACCTATTCTTTCTCCAAAATACATAGTCTATGAATACAAGTACCTTCTTTTTTATGTGACCCTGGCATCTCCCTGAACTGACTGGTAATATTCCATATGTTGCAAGAATTCAGATATATCCTGGGTAATATCCTGAACATCAACTTAGCAAATCTTTTTATAGACAAATAAAATGTTTCCCAATCGGATTCTACTCCTATTCAACTCTATAACTAACCTCTCCCGATCAAGAAGCCTCGAAGCTGACTGCTTTTCAGTCTAACAGATTGAGTTTTTATGTGTTTAGCTCCTCTTCCAAAAGGAGTTAAGCAATAATACCCATAGCAGAGTTGGGTGGAAGTACCAGTGGTCCTTCCAGAAGCAGTGGATCTGGGAGCTGCCAGTTGTCTCCCTTGGATGCACTAGTCCTGGACATTGGTAGAAAATCACACACACACACACACACACACATACACACACAGACACACACACACATACACACAGCCAAACCTCAGCAAACAGTCATTCACTCAGGATTCCTTCCTATACTTCAGCCCTTCAGCAAAGCCTTGCCTTCACAAGACCAACAGAAGCCAAGAACATGGCTTGGCGTCGTTGCTTTATGCTTAATAAAGGTGGTGAGTGTCACATATAGCTTCTGCTTGTTTTTACATTTATATCAGCCTCAGCTGCTGCAGGAATGAGCCGAGAGGGGACTTAGTGGCTTCGGAGCTCAGAGCCAGAAACGGTAAAACACTTCTGCCACCTAGCGGTGCAGCCAAAGCTGCACTCATCAGAAAATGTAAATGCGTCTATAGGGCCAGGGAAAATCAACTTGTTAGACTTGTTAGACTTCAGCTTCAGTTTCAAAGGAGACAAAACATATACCCCACGTCCTCAAGTGCAGTAATTAAAAGTGACCTAAAAGTAATGTTTTAATGATGCCAGATCTTTCAGCAGTAAACGACTAAACAAAATACCCTATGCTGGTAACTAATTACAGTGTTCCCAATTGTTGATTTATAAAATGAAGTGACCCAAGCAAATGAAATCATTGTACTGAATTTTTTCTCCAGAGTCTCAGTGTTTTTTTTTGTTTGTTTGTTTTGTTTTGTTTTGTTTGTGTTTTTTTTGGCCATCTTTTGTTTAGCTATATACTGTTCCAAAATTCAGGCAAGGAGATTATTAACTTGGAGAAAAAAATAGCTCATGTCTTAGTACAGAGTATGTACAGCCACAGAAGATGCCACTCATCCTAAAACAATGGAAAAAAGGGAACATTCAGGATGTATATAACTCATGATTGAATACAGTCATTATTGAATCCTATCTTCACATGGCTTTAAACAACACAATATATAAATACTGCAAAATAAACCAATTATTAAATCATTTCCAAATTGCTGCTGAGTGGGTCTCTGCCACTGTTTTAACAGAAGTCAATGTCATATGTAATGGAATCGTTCTGTAAGTACTGAGGGGTTGATTCCTTTTCAAAAGACAACAGTGTTTGAGAAAGAATGAGTATTCTGAAAGGATTTTAGGAGAACAGTCCAAACAGCAGATGGTATGTCTCCTTATGGATACTCAGCATTCAACAGTGAGAGAGATTTAGATAATGCTAAAGGTGTAAACTGCAAAATCAAGTATCTTTCTCCCCTCTAAAAATGTAAAATAAAAAAACAAAACCTATGCATAATTTATGGATGCCCCAGGTTAGTCTTAAATTATGCAATCCACACATCCACGAAATGTTGCTTACTATATTCCTTAGTTACTTCATGACACTGATGGCATTCCCCTCCCCTCAATGCACACACGCTTTATTTCTGAGACAAATCTGTTAAAAAGAGATGTCTGTATCTACCAAGTGAGTAGCACTCATTTCTAAAGCAAATATATCGGTGAGCAGGGAAGCACAAAGGCATTTGCTAACTAAATGCTTCTTTTATCAACTCAGTGGTCTTCCCTGCATAGAAAGCTTCTCAGATGTGCATTATGGGATTTAAAGTACTCTCAAAGTTCATTACCTTCGTGGTCCTTCCCATCTTCATGTGAAATTAACTGTATCTCCTATATGTACATCTACTTAAGGTAGTAATTTAATGGCAATAACATCTATATCTAAGAAGGTTATTTTTCCCTTGGGTCTGCTTCACACTCAGAGATCCCTTCATGGTGTTAGAATAAAAACCGGAAATGCTGCTTTCCTTCTGTTTTAGAGAAATGAGGAAGAAAAAGACAAAGGAGAACAATCAAATAAATTTTAAAGCAATAATCCTAGAAAATAGTAATGCCACAAATATGAGTGTTCAGTGGGGAAGGAAGATGAATAAAGCATAGGTATATTTAATTTGCATTAAATAATCTCCAAAATTTTTAGTTTTTCATCTTATACTCTCTTTTCATCTCCTTCTCTCTGCAACACCCCCCTAATATGCATACGAAACCTTGCTCCATCTTTTTATTTAGGAAAATTATGTTTACTTCCCCTATTTTCATATACATTCAGGGTAGGTATTCTCAAGCCACACTAGATAAGTGCTGTGTCATAACGTTAATTTCCCCTCCTTTTATGGGCAGAGCTCTGGTTTTGTTCCCTTTTTCTACTCTTCTCACACTTGACTCAGAGAGACTGAGTCTTTATCTAGCACTAAACCCCAATTTGCAAAACAAATCATCATCACCTCATTATATTAGTTGGTGAGCATGTGACCTAGGTCTTCCCAATATCATGGGAGGTGTGCTGAGGAATTCAGAGGATGACTCTGAATTCCTACAACAACAAACCCAGAAATTGTCTTCCTTTTTCCTTCTGGACATGGCTCTTTTTAACTGTTTCTCTTGAAATGGTCGTATCCATCTTACATCTCTGAAAGAAAGCAGCCTTTAGGATGACTGTAGAGGATGAATGGAATTTGAGTCTGTGACGACTTTGGCACCTGGGTCCACTAATACCAAAGCCCTTGACCTGTAAATAAAAGTTAGTGTACTTTGGCCAAATGGACCCTCATTTATTCCTTTGCCCAATGGCCAGCAACTGTGAAGACTACAGATGGCTCCTTCTCTTTCCATACTTTCAATTCTAAAACATTGATCTTGTCTGCATTACTACTGAGAATTACCCTGAATATTCTAATTATCCATTCTTTCCTCCTTCACATACAGTTTCCTACTGAATCCTATAGATTTCACTTTGTAAATATCTCTTGATTAGACCTTTCCTAATCTATTCCACATTTGCTATTTTAGTTCACTCCCTCATAACTTTTCTTTTGGAGTCTTGGTACAGCCTCATAACTCCTCTATTCAAATAAATCCTTTGTTCTGTCTAGAATGATCTTATAAATTTCAAATACAATAGGTCATTCTCTATGCTTCAATGTATGTCAAAATGTCCCTCTGTATTCAGGTTCAAAGAAAAACCCTTTTCTGTGATCAATAAGCACTTTTTTTTTTGTTTGCTTTTCCTGCTTGCCCTATGCTAGATTTTTTTTAAATTTTCATTGAAGTATAGTTGATTTACAATGTTATGTTAGTTTCAGGTGTACAGCAAAGTCAATCTGTTATACATATACATATATCCATTCTTTCTCGGATTCTTTTCCCATGTAGGTTATTACAGAATATTGAGTAGAGTTCTTTGCGCAATACAGTAGATCCTTATTAGTTATCTACTAAACAGAAATAGACTCACAGATCTCGAAATCAAACTCATGGATACCCAAGGGGAAACGTGGGGGAAAGGATAAATTAGGAGATTGGGATTAACAAATAAGCACTTCTTCTTGATCATCGTTGGAAATTCAGCCTTCCTACCCTTCTCCTCTTTATCCTCTACCTCCCAGCTGTACTGAAATAATTATGCATCTAAAATCTTGCTATTTCTTGCCCCTGGGCCTTTGCACTGGCTCCCTCTGCCTGTGATACCTTCCTCATCAATCAACCCCAACTCTAGTTTGCTTCAGCTAGTTACTTTGTTGTCAAGTCTCTGAGAAGCCAGCTCTCCCATCCTAACTTCTGTTTTGTTTGTGTGTCCCTCTTCCACTTCCCATCTCACACTGTCCTCACCTGTTACATAATGCTGAACACACTGTTATGTCATTTGTTTTGTTTATGAATTTCTGTACTAGTAAATGAGCTCTTTCAGAACTCAGCGCATAACTTTACCAAAACTTCATACCATGCCTGGTCTAGAAAAAACTCTCAATAAAAAATGTCTGATAAATGACAATATCTAATGGCTTCCCAAGTTACAGAGTAACGATTCTAAAAGGCACAGGGCTAAATAGTGTTGCAAATGCAAATAGAATTGAGAGGTCATTTTATTTCAATATACTGTTTCAGATTTAGTTTACTCTGGACCCTAGTGGTTAAAACTTAGAACTGTCATTTAAGACAAATAGCTTCTTCAAAGGGCTTTAGCAGAGCCTTATAGTTAGAATTGCTTCAGGCAGATCTTTTAGCCTTCCTATCATCCTCTTTCTTATTTACAAAACAGGGGCAATAGTATTGCTCATCTCTTTTTGCCAAGGAATGATTAATGTAAGGGTCAGTGAAACCAATACCCATGGAAATGATTAAAGGCAAGGCTAGGACTCAAAAAAAATATCCTTGTACTCTTTTTTGGTTCGTTATATCCTTCTGTGTATTTACTGAATACGAGAAATTCAACCATAGTACAGCACGGAGTACATTTTTCCTATAGTTTCTGAGAAAGGAATATGAGACAAACAAAAGAACCACAGTGCATCATCTGTACATACCTTTCTGCATTACAAAGTGGAGTTCAACATCTTTCTATTTCACTATGTGTTTATGTATCAGGCAGCAAGCCCTTGACCCTGTAACATGTTATATTTCAATGCATTTAATCAATTCTATGTTTAAACCCTGATGCTGTGCATTTTGATTCTACTCAGTATGTGGCAGTATAAATACAATGGTTCTATGGGGAAAAATTCATAATAGTTGTAATGAAGTGAAATTTGAGTTGCGTTTCTGAATATTTTAAGAATGATCAGAGTTACATTGCTATGTAGATAAAAACTCTCTAAAACAGACTCATTTCTCATCTTCCTTAGTTATCTCCTCAAATGTTAGTATCAGGGAGCCTCTCTCAACTGTTCTATTTAAAACGGCACCCCACCCCACCCCTGTGCCCTCCAACACACACACATTCTCTCTCTCTCTCCCTCCTTCCCTCTCTCCATACTTTCTTTCCTGTCATGCTTTCCTGCTGCCTTTTCATCCCTGTATCACAACACTAGATGACACACCATTTATTTTACTTTGACACATCCTTTACTTGTTTTTTGACTTCATGCCTGTCTCTTCCCACCAGAAGGTAAGTCTCATGAGGGCAGAAGCAGGTTTCTTCATGCCCCCTTACCAGTGCCCAGAACAGCATCTAGCAAGTAGGAGGTACTCAGTAAATAAGCGCTGGGATAATGAGTATCTTATGCTGAAGAAATCATTTCACTTTGGAGATTCTCTCATAAAAGGACCTTTTTTCCACAAAAATATTTTTATTGTTTTAATTTTTTATTGGAGTATAATTGATTCACAATATTATATTAGTTTCAGGGGTACATCATAGTGATTCAGTATTTTTATAGATTATACTCCATTTAACGTTTTTACAAAATAATGACTATGTTTATGCTGTGCAGTACAATATATCCATGTAGCTTATTTATTTTATACATAGTAGTTTGTACCTGTTGATCCCCTACCCCTATCTTTCCCCTCCCCCTTCCCTCTCCCCACTGGTAACCACTAGTTTGTTCTCTATATCAGTGACTCTGCTTCTGTTTTGTTATATACAGTTGTTTGTTTTATTTTTGAGATTCCACATATAAGCAACAACATAGAGTATTTTTCTTTCTCTGTCTGATTTATTAACCACAATGAGATATCACCTCACACTTGTCAGAATGGCTATTATCAAAAAGAACACAAATAACAAATGTTGGCCAAGCTGTGGAGAAATGGGAACCCTCCTACACTGTTGATGGGAATGTAAATTGGTGCAGCCACTGTGGAAAACAGTATGGAGGTTTCTCAGAAAAGGACCTTTATATCCTGTGACCTGTGACCTGCTTTGTTCTCTTGACACTTTTTTTTTTTTTAACATATCATGATAGCCTAGTATCAATGGTATTATTCAGAAATCTTCTCAAGTGTGCCCTTTGGAATCTACAATTTCCAATGCAGGATCTCATAGGTGGGGATACACAGTTGATAAAAGCTAAAAGAAAATTAATAATTCCACATTTTATCTCACTGCTTTAAAAAAATTATTTATCTTCTGAGATACAAAGCATGATGATAGAAGTTAAAAGAATAGAATGTTCTTGTAGCTTACAAAGTGATCTCCCAGCCCCATGCAAATGCTATATGTAACTGGCAGCCCGTGTGCCACTATAGGAAGGTAATAAAGGAAAGTCTGTTTCTAAGACAACAGCATTTTATTTTATGTCTTATGCTGTAATAATAGTTCCTATGACTTTGAGGATCATCTGGAATTTTGCCAGGAATAAAACTGTAAATTAACCAACAGTTAAAAACCCCTTCAAAGGATCAAAATAAACAAAGACAGATAATTTTATTTTATTGTTTGAAAACAAGTATTACAGTAACTTTATAGCAATTTATACTGAGCTACGATGACAAAGAGGTAGAATCCAAATATTTAAAAATACACTACATTTCAATTAAAGTGGCTATTGATGGAGAAACACATCTACTAATTCTGAAGGATTAGTTTCCTGACAATATCAGAAAATTACAGACCATGATACATGAGTTTCAGACCTTATTTTCCTATCTTTCTCAATACCTGATGCACTTACTCATCCTGACCATGCCCCCATTTTCTCTATTAAATGGAAAGAATAACACTGATACATTTAAATGAAATTAAAAAGTATATAGATTGAAAACAGCTATGAGTCTTCTGTGTAAAAATTATTTTAGGAAAACATACAATACATTAACACCATGAATAATTCAGCCCTGATTCCGAAAATACTCCACATAGACTTTATTCTACATAAATGATAAGACCTTCATTGTATTAACAATTATATTTCAGTCTTATGAATGTTATTACCAGAACATGTGTTCTTAACAATTGTTTCAAGTATTTTTTTCTTATAATGTATCCAAAAAGAGGAGAGAATATTAGTAATACATATTTAGGTTGAAGGATTTTTTTTTTTTTTTTTTTTTTTGCGGTTTGCGGGCCTCTCACTGTTGTGGCCTCTCCCGTTGCAGAGCACAGGCTCCGGAAGCGCAGGCTCAGCGGCCATGGCTCATGGGCCCAGCCGCTCCGCGGCATGTGGGATCTTCCCGGACCGGGGCACGAACCCGTGTCCTCTGCATCGGCAGGCGGGCTCTCAACCACTGCGCCACCAGGGGAGCCTGAAGGATTTTTTTAAATGAAAAAATTACCTTTCCATATTTTAAAATTAAGTTTTATACAGCATGTTCATGTAATAAAACAGATTCCTTACTCCTCCCCCTACCAATTTTTCCCCTAAAAAACGTGCTCAAGATTATAAGACAATTTGGTAAGTTTTTTCTGGGGTTTATTTTGTTTGTTTTTTATTTTTATTTTTTTGAGTTTACTTGTAAGTTCAAGTAAAGAAAAGGTACAAATGAGGGAAGAAAAGAGTTGTGATAAATTTAAAGAATAACTAATAAGTACCTGCCATGAATAAGGGGAAAAATATAGAGATAAGACGATGATAAAACATTGTCTTAAGATTATGATATATGCAAAAAGATAGACACAAACTATGTCCTAAATGCCTCAAAACTGTGAATGAAAAATCCTTTTATTTTTCTTTTAGCTTTTTTTTTAAGTTGAAGTATAGTTGATTTATAATATTGTGTTAGTTTCTGGTGTACAGTGAAGTGATTCAGTTAAGTCAGATTACTTTCCATTATCATTTATCACAGGATATTGAATATAGTTCCCTGTGCTATACAGTAGGACCTTGTTGTTTATTTTATATACAATAGTGTGTATCTGCTAATGCTAAACTCCTAATTTATTCTTCCCCCACCCCCTTCCCCTTTGGTAACCATAAGTTTGTTATGCAAGCTCTCATTTCAGTCTGAATTACAACAGAGGTGAAAGGATATTAATATAAATGTTAAAGAAAAAATATTGGATCAGAACATTGTATTATTTTTAATTCATTCTGTATACCAATGAGCCAAATGTTCACTTTTATTTCTGGAAGGTTTTCCAAAATTTGTTCCTTCATTCTCCTTTGTTTCCTTCCAGGGCCTTACAGTAAAACTTCTGAAATTGTAGTTTACAAACAGGTAGGCATTTCATACCACCTTTTGTTCATGTCCCTTCAGCCAGTTTTCAACACATGTGATTGCTCATTATTTGGGGAATAAGATTTCATTAAACACTATATCAAATGCCTCACTAAAATCAATACTCATGACACCTGTTTTGTGGCCTTTATTCATTTAGGCTGTAGTTCTATCAAGACCTAGAAACAAATAGGTGCTCTATATAGGATACCTATGAGTCATGCTTGTCTGTCTTTTGAGAGTTTACGCATATGATTTTATTAAAAATTTGTTATTTTACTTTACTAAGGAGAGTTTTAAACATATTTGAGTAAAATATTCAAACTGGATCTGCTTGTCTACTTTCAAAATCACAGGTGAATGACACATTTTATCTATAATGTTTTATATTTTTCAGGTTCTGTGACTCCTGAAAAGTCAATCATTCTTTATTTGATAATGTGTTCATTCACTTAAACAAGTTCTATCCATTATGTTGTCAGTTTTCCATGATTAAAATACATTTTCTAATTGAATTACTTTGGTTCTGTATACCCAATCACCTAGTTATCAGAAAAATTTTTATAGTTAAATGTGAAATGTTTTGGCTAAATTGAAAAAGCTGCCTGCAAAAGACACAAATACATGCCACTTTCAATATTCTGAATAATTTATAACGTTGGCATCGATGAACTTACATAACACTAAATATCAAGGCAGACTCACTAAATGGATAGTCCTAAAACCAAACTCTTTGTGTTGAGCCATTGGCAACAAGGGATCATGGAGTAAATGGGGGCTCTGGTTACTCTGGCCGTGCTAACCCTGGCTCCCCTAGCTGAAAGGATCAGGAAGGGTAATTCAACGGTAAATATTGAAATGATAAACAACCACAGGTTGCAGCCTGATTAATTTTGGGTCTAAAATTGTTGGTAATTTCTACATATCTCTAGTTTGCTTTTTAAAGCACAACCTCTGAGCTCATCAGATCTGCTTCCATCTCTTAATGTCAAGAGTGTCACGAGAATGAAATTAAGGAAAGGCAAATTACTCATTGATCCATAGATACTTAGACTTTTAGAATGTTTGAGCAGCGAGGATCCCTATAGAACATTTGCTTTAACCGCCTTATTTTATAGATGGGGAGAAGGGTTCCACTGACATTAGGCAGCTTTCTCAGAGTAGCACAGCCAGTTAGAAGCAGGATGAGTACACAATTTGTACTGATTTCCAATCTGAGATTCTATGCATAATACCACACTATTTCCTCATTCTTCAATAAGAGGAGAATAACTTTGTTGTAGAGTTTACAGGATTCAAAATTTCTATGAAAAAATTGTTACAATATCTAGAATTCCTTAGAGAAATTCTAGAATTCCCAGGAGTACTGAGGTATGTAGACATGAACTATATTGATGACTTGTTTAAAATTCATTGCTATATTCTATATTTAAAATAAATATTTTGCTCATTATATTCAATTTTAATAAAGAGAAAGACCTGGAATAAATCAAGAGAAGCAACTATCTCTCCTTATAACATCTTATTGTGTCACATGTTTTCCACTCCCATCCACATGGTGATTATTGAAAACTGAATCTCCAACCCAAATCTCCCTTCTGTACCCTAGCCCTCACTATTTAATGATCAACACTACTTAATGACCGTGAGCACATCAAACTCGAAATGTCAAAAACAGAACTCGTCATGTTTCTCCCACGCCTACACTTCACAACAAAACTGAATGAGTAAAACTTTTTGCAGGTTTTTCTTCCTTATTCTCTGTTATCAGAGAATATAACCAGCATCCATCCATCTAGCAGCCCCAAACCCCACCCATTCAGCAACACTTCCATCTGTTTCACTTCCCACATGGAATTATTCATCAGAGCTTCTCTGTTACATACCTCTTAAATACCTCCCACCTCCTCAAAAGCTCTACCTGGACTCCCATCCTTTCTTCATCTTCTTGTCCTCAGATCAATCAAACCTTGGACTCTTACATTGTTCTCCTGGAATAATAGAGCAGCAGCTGAACTGCCACATTGTTGTTTTCTCTTCAGAACCTAAATTTAGAACCTGCATTCCTTCTCATAGTCCTACTGGCATATGAGAACTGTCATGACCTAACCCTAGGTTACCTCTATAACCTCATTCTTTCTACTTATGCTTCACTACTTAATGTCCCTCTGAATTTAACTTTGCACTTCTCAGAAAGTTATGTGTTTTCTTTTACATTCCTGCCTTTACAGAGTGTATTCCCTTTGCGGAGAATAATTAACCTCTAAGACTCACCAACTGACCCTAATTTTTTTGACTAAGCAAAGATGATCTTCCTTGAAAACCAGCTAAGCCATTGCCTCTTTCAGGAAGCCTTCTCTGACTGCCACAGATGTATTAGATGCTGCTCATAGCCATTACCATACAAAATTAAATGCATCTCAGTTAGTAAGTAGCATACAGCATTGTGATTTTTCCATTTTGAAGTTTTTAAATTACTTTTAAATGTTCTGGGGTCCTACAGTCTCCAGTTCAGCAAAACAAGAGAGCTAGGTTGAATGAAACCTTAAAATACCTTCCAAATGTAAATATGTTATATTTCTTATAGCATACTAAGTACTGATTTTAATGAAGAGGATTTCATAAGCACTTATTATGTATAAATTATTTAACATCCATTTTCTCATTGAATTTGTTATTCGTGGGATACCTTATGTTACAGTAACAGAAACTTAGTTTAAACTACTTTAAATAAAAATAGTAATTTTATTACCTCACAAAACAAAACAAAACACAAATCCCAAAACAAGAATTAGCTCCTGGTACAATTGAATCCAGGGCTCAAACAGTATCTTCAGCACTTGGTCTCTTCTTCGTTTTTGTCTCTTTATTCCTCAGAGTTAGTCTGTTTCTCATATAAGCCCTCTTAGAAGCAGTGGTCCTGAAAAAGCTCAAGTTTTTAATTATCATTCATCTAATAACTCCAGAAGAAATATAGTTTTTCTTTCCCAATAATTACTGCAAAATTCTATGTTTGGATCTTACTGGACCTACTTGAGCTGTGTGAATTTTTTTTTTTTTTTTTTTGTGATCAGAGACATTCAAAAGCAAGACTAACTAGTCCTAAGTACCCAACCCTAAACTAAGAGTAATGGAGTCAGGCCCACCCTACCTCATCTTGAGTAGGTTTGTTGAGACCTGAGATCAGGGTAGGGTTTGTTGCCAAAAGTTAATCTCTTATTAGAAGAAAAGAGATTTAGGCTGGCCAGGCAAATATAGCACATAACCTGCAACAAATTCCAACAATTTGTGAGGTTGGTGTTATTATTGCCATATATTTTCTCACCAGACTAGGGGTCAAGAAACTTTTTCTATAAAGGACCAGAAAATCAATATTTTATGCTTTTGTGAGTTGTATATGGTCTCTGTCACATATGCTACTTATCTTTTTTTACAACCCCTCAAAAATGTGAAAAACTTCTTTAGCTTGAAGGCTGTACAGAAACCAGCTGTGGGCTGGATTTGACTCATGGGTTGTAGTTTACTGGTCCCTGCACTAAGCAGTAAGTTGAATGCAGAATCTGTGTCTTTGGGGTATTAGTATCCCTAGTGAACATAGTGAGTGCTTAATGTTTGTTTGCTGAATAGATGCAGAATTAGATCAATTAAATTGAGGATTAGAATGAGGAAATGAATTTCAAACTCATTTCATACATAACATTCGAATAACCAGAGATGGAAACTCTTTCTCAAACACTTGATAAATTTCATCTGACCTCAGCCTTTTGGGGAAAACAAATTTGGGGGAGAAGGGGAGGAGAAGAGAGGAAGAGAGAAAAGAGCTGTGGTTCTAAATAATAATTCTTCATGCAGTTGTTAAAGATCACATAGAGAATGCAGTGGACCTTTCTGTTGGGACTGCAGAGGGAAAAAAACAAAGGATCTCGGAAAACACACTCTCTTGAGGCATCACCCAAACTGCTTAACCATCACTGCCTAAAGGACAAGTTTACTGAGAGAAACTATTTGAGAGACAGGTGGGAATGCCTCTAGTTGTATTTTTAAACTATCCTATCTAACTTATGCCTCCAAGCTCCTAAACGCTAAAGCCCTTGGCTTCCTATGACCACAGTTGCTAAGATGTATAGCTGCAGTAACAATCAAGGAAAATGAAGCTTCTGTGAGCTGGAATGAAATAGTACAGGAAGAGAAATCACTACTTTATATTAGGAAGTGTTCCTTTAATTTATGCTATATAGTATTTTCTTATTTATCTTTCTTTAATAAACATGTGTCACAATTTCATATATGTCTTTCTACCACTTCAGTCATTCTGTGTCATTTTTTTCTAGTACTATGATTCTGACAGTCTTTCAACTTCACCTAAATGCCAACTCCTTTGATCCCAACATCTTTTTCACATGTCATACCTGATGAAGCCCTCTTTTCCTTTTCAGGAAGTTTAAAATACACAATCAAGGGAGTTATTACATCCAATCTAAGTTCCTTGCTCCTCATTATGGCTGAATGGTGGTCCCCAAAGTGATATGCCCATGTCCTCATTCCAAGAACCGTGAATGTTTTCTTACTTAGAAAAAAGGGTCTTTGCAAATGTAATTATGTCAAAGATCTTGAGATGAGGAGATCGTCCTGGATTATCCAGGTGGACCTTAAATCCAATGACAAGTGTTCTTAGAAATGACACACAGAAGACACACAGAGAAGGTGATACGAAGACAGACACCTCTGCAGACCAAACTCAGGCACCAGCATCAGCTTTCAACTCTCACTGGTTGTCTGGGCCCAGTAATGATGAGGCAAAGTATGAACAAAGAATCAGGCACATGTGTAGTGGCCTCCCAGGAAAGCCATTAAAATAGTTTTATTATCTTTCATCTTTTATAAGACTGACTTCTTAAATTTCACATGGACTAAGCTGGATATTTTGTTTGTTTGTCTTTTGCGGTACACGGGCCTCTCACTGTTGTGGCCTCTCCCGTTGCGGAGCACAGGCTCCGGACGCGCAGGCTCAGCGGCCATGGCTCACGGTAGCCGCTCCACGGCATGTGGGATCTTCCCGGACCGGGACACGAACCCGTGTCCCCTGCATCGGCAGGCGGACCCTCAACAACTGCGGCACCAGGGAAGCCCTAAGCTGGATAATTTTAAGTACTGGAGTCATGAATTACTCCCACATACTCCAATGTGTAAGAAAAAGGTAATGGCGTTTTAAATTTATTTACTACATTTATGGTGTGAACTTTCCTCACAGAAGCACATTCAACTAGATAGTATAGAAAAAAATGAAGTCTTCCAATCTAACAAAGCAAACACCCCCTCCTTGGGGGATGAGTGCTGTCTTAGAGATTACCTCTTCTTCCCCATCTCTTTGCTAAGAGGATATCTGAGTATATACTGGGAGAAGCTTATGTGGGGAGCAGTTGGTTCCTTCCTGATACTCTTCCGTAGCACTTTGGTCACCTGCAGTGATGCCATTTACCAGTGTGGTTAACTGGACACCCCAAAGGCATTCATTCTGCCTGGTGAAATAGTGATGTGTCTTTTGTCTCAAGCAGTGCTCAAAGGGAAGCTATTTCATCTCTGTGCTGACAGGAGATAGCTCGTCCTTAGCTCCCCCTGGAGCCATGGACACCTGACCTCTAGCAATAACTCCCATGTGGTCCCTCACCCAGTTGGGCCATAGGGCAGCTCTTGACTTCAGGTCCTTTCCATTCAGCGACACTAACTCCTCAGCCCTCCATCATGCTTATCAGTCAGCACACTAAGTTTCCTTCTGTTCCTTCCAGCTGGATGTGTTTATCAACCCAGGAGCTGAGGTGGACTTTCTGGGGCAAAGCCTACTCTCTGGTTCCCACTGCCTTCCCAGAATGAACTGCCTCTTCTACCCCAAGGCAGCCACCTCACAGACTGTGCAGGGACTTCTCCTCTTAGGGTCCCCAAAGGAAATGAGATCAAAGCCCCTCTGGTCTACGTTGTTCCCTCTACCTCGCCAAATATCATAAAAGTCCCTTAACTCCAACAAGGCAGAAGCCTTCACAGAGGTTAAACAAGCCCCCCCTTCCTCACTCCACCTCATCCTCTCTCCACACCAAGTTGAACTGGGACAAGCAGGTCTGGAAAGTTATTTTCTCCTCCTTTAATAAAGGGTGAAAAATCTACGATTAAGAAACCAGGCTCTTGATAATGTTATAGAAGGAAATAAAGAAATTTAGAAAATACAGTTCCCTCTAGGTAAAACCAACTCCCAAGCATATTGTCTTACTGAAGACTTTAAAATGGTATTTTGGGTGTCAGAGCTATATACAGCTTTTCTCCTTTCCTCTTTGCATTCATGCCATAACATTCTTCATGCTTTTGGAAGCAGATTGATGCATCAGGCTGAACACGGAGGAGATCATGTACAAGAAAATAAGTAAAAAGCACAGTAAATAAGAAATAACTCACTACACTTATGTAGATAGTAAATTAGAGGAGGAAGCTCAAGCCTATTTCATGTGGATGTTCTACTAAACAAAACTGAGGAGTCTGCACAGGCACCTGTTTGTGTACTGCAGTCCTAAGCTTGAAACTTGACCAATATTCCAACACTTATGAGAACTGGAGAAAAAATATCCTTTTCACTACAATCAGCT
Source organism: Lagenorhynchus albirostris (assembly GCF_949774975.1). Classification (NCBI taxonomy): domain Eukaryota; kingdom Metazoa; phylum Chordata; class Mammalia; order Artiodactyla; family Delphinidae; genus Lagenorhynchus; species Lagenorhynchus albirostris. The sequence continues at coordinate 26,407,866 of NC_083112.1, read as the reverse complement.
TTAGGATATGTCTCTTGCTTTACTTATGCAGTCCTGCAACCTCCTCTGATGTTTAGGGAACAGCAACTAATAACTTACTATTGATAATAAGTTTCTTACTGTATTTTCTTCCTCAACCCTGCATCATTTTCATCTTGCTCTTAAATTTTTTCTTTTAGTCAAAAAATTTTTATCATTATAGGACCAAAGAGACTTTTTCCATGGCAACCTATCCGTGTTATTCTCTCATTCATTAAATCATATTTATTTTAGTGCAGTTATTAAAATTTTAAAGTAAAATGACTGATAAAAGCCATTTTTCATTTTAATACATAGTTTTCTTTTGTGAACTTTGAAAGTTTACTTTTGATTGATCTTTAATGACAAAGTCATCTTTCTCCCATGTTAAACTGATTCTTGAGCACTCTATTTTTCTCTTAGGTGATGTACCAGAATTAACCTTAACATTTTTTTGAAGTTTTAATATAAGTATTAATTCTCAAAATCTGTTGCAAATTATGATCTTTGTTCCATAGCAAACATGCTACATTTATGGACATGTATAACTCAAAACAGTCTTTTTTAAAACTCCTCTTTGAAAGGTAATTAATCTCATTAAATTAGGAATAAGCATTAAGCTAGCAAACCACACTTTTAATTTAATTATGAGTTTCACAGTATCTAAGTGACCTTAAAGAACATACCATAACCCTGGGCCATAGTTTTTAAACAGTTAACAGAAAATAGATATATCCTCTCCTACTGAATTATATTTTAGGGTGTATGAAACAAATTAGGCAAATTATTCTCATTTTTATTATTTTGGGAATATGTTTATATGAATTCTCAGAAGAAAGGAAACCATAGTGTTGATTTTACAAATGCCATTGCTTTGTTAAGCATAAATGTTTGTAAAGCCGTGGAAGCACTTATTCCTGTAGAGCCACATAAACACCAATACATACCATGTCTGACACATACTAACTTCTTTTTTCTAAATTAATTTATTTTTTATTGAAGTATAGTTGATTTACAATGTCATGTTAGAAACAATATTCTTTTTCAAATTATTTTCCCTTATAGGTTTATTACAAAATATTGAGTATAGTTCCCTGTGCTATACTGTAGGTCCTTGTTGGTTATCTATTTTATATATAGTAGTGTGACATACTAACCTTTTATAGAGGATTAGGGTTCAGTAACACTCATTCTCCCTTGCTCATCTGCCCTGGGAGGAGGATATATCCCCATCCCATTGGTGTTGGACTTGTCCACGTGATGTGCACTGACCAATGGAATAGGGGTGAAAGTAAAGGAGTGTCAATTTCCAGTGACATCTCTAAGAGTCAGTAAAAGTGTCTGGCAGCCTTCCTGCCCTCTTTGCTCTGGCATGACAACAGCGTACTTATATTAGAGCTGCTCCGTCAAATGAGGCTTTTGACGAGAGGTCATGTGGTGCAATCCAGAGCCTGACCATGGGGTCAGCCTGGCGTGGAGCTGCTGCAGCCAATCCACAGATTTGTGAATGAGGAATCCATACATATTCTTGTAAACCACTGAGATTTGGGGAGTAATGGGTTCATAGCATCATTACAGCAATAGCGTATAAACATAGTCATTGATACCTAGAAGATGTGTGCTGGCGAAGCCAAAATCTGAAATATGTGTCACGTGGCTTTGGAGCCTCAGTGGAAGGCAGCATGGAAACTGTTAATTCTGTCCACACAAATGGGGAAGTATTTATGGCCAAATAGTTGGCAAAACGGTCACCTGAAGGAACTTAGAAGGCAGAAAATATACCTAATGAATCTGTAGGTTTGGGCAAGGAGATATTGAGGCAGAATATTACTAGCATGAGTTGTTTGTTAGAAGCCATGGTTGATAAATATCATGAGTGAGAGATGAGCTCAGGAAAGAATTGGCCTTTTTACAAGAAGGGATAAAAGGCGAAGAGAGAATCCAAACATGCCTGGACTTTAAAAGTTTCAGGATGTAACTGATTCTCATCTCCCAGCCTCTTCAGCCTGGAAATGATTGTCAGATTAAGAGAGAGCTGGGGAGAAAGACCAGCCTAAGGCAACACTGTCACACCTTTTGTTAAGACCTCTGATTGGCTTAAGATGCCCTCCAGTAATTTTTGTTTTCAATAAAATGGCTCAGTGAAAAGAGGCTAAAGACACAATCTACAGAAGTCTAATAATCTCAAAATGTCTGTAAGTCTATAGATATATTGGCACATGGTAGTGACTGAAATCATATCTATTAAAAACATGTTTTTGAGACAGTCATATTGCCAAAAGTGCTGTAAAACTAGACCAAGAAGACTGTGACTGTTAAAGAAGTTAAACAATCACAGGCCCCCAAAATTTCTAGGGACCAGGGGCAGGCTGAGAATGTAGCTCAGCCAGCAAGGAACGACTTTCTTCAATGCCTCCCTCAGATGTTATGACATGCCATAGAACAGGAGAGCACACAGAGAAGGTAGAGTCAAAGCCTTGGAGAACAATGAACTTGAGAGCTACTCGCAGGACCAGAAGTGGAGCCTATCAAGGAAGATCCTCTAAATCCAAAATAAGGGGCCTCACAGTATCAGCCCAGTGGGTTACTGTGTGATTCCCTTTGTTCCAGTCGTTGAATAGGAGTGAGTACTGCAGTTGTCTTGTCCCTTGACTATCCTGTGTGTTGGAAATGTAGGGGGAAGAGGACTTGTTTATTCTCAGTTTTTAGATTTCCATAATGAGTTGTATCCAGCTATAGCATAGAGACTATCACAAGATGTATAACTCAATAATATATATTGCCTACATGAATAAACTGAGTAAAAGTTAGCTGAAGTGGTATGTGTACTATATATATTGGTCAGGAAAGTTTACTGTACACAATCTAATCAATGAATACCTTCATTCCACAAATATTTATCGGTGCAATAATAGACTCAGAATCCTCTAATTGTTCTCCTTCTCTTCCATCTGGATGAGTAAAATCCATCATCCACAGAACTATCACATTGATTCATCTAAAAAGCAGAGTTGACCACATGGGACACCCCCTTGATTATACCCAAGTCATGTCTTCTATCATCTACTGGATAAAGTTCACACTCCTTGATATGTTTTACAGGATTCTCCATGAAATGGTTTCTGCTTTCATTTTTAGTCACGTTTTCCATTTGTCCTCAAAATTTACACTTATAAATATTAAATGGAGAGGAACAAACATCAATTGTTAGCTGATTCTCAAATTAGCCAATTTTAATAGATGTATACATGCACTACAGCAGAAGTAGCCTGACCAAACCAAACTGACCTCTTAGCTATTTCAACAGGAAGTCCAAACAAGGAGTAATGAATTGACATGGACAGCTGTATGTTACATTTGTTTTGTTTTGTTTCATGAGTCCCATGACTCACCATCCCCTGACCTGGAATCATCTCACTGAAAGCCCCTTTCAACCAAACAAAAGTGAATTGTACACTTAGAAACTTCAGCCTGTAGCATTATTTGCTGATTAAAAATAATAATAATAATAATAATGTGAGGGCAGGAATCACATAAGGGGATGTTTTTCTTTCATTTATCTTTCAAACTGCCATCATAGAGAAAGAAAATATTTACAGAGGGAAATAAGTAAACATGGCAACTCCCAAATCTAGATGATTTCGACTCAAAAGACTGTTGAGATGGTTGTATAGATTATGTAATCATTAGAAGTACATCAAGACTCACATATATTTTTTTAACATCTTTATTGGAGTATAATTGCTTTACAATGGTGTGTTAGTTTCTGCTTTACAACAAAATGAATCAGTTATATATATATATACATAGTTTCCCATATCTCTTTCCTCTTGCATCTCCCTCCCTCCCACCCTCCCTATCCCACCCCTCCAGGCGGTCACAAAGCACAGAGCTGATCTCCCTGTGCTATGCGGAAGACTCACATATATTTTTTAAATGTCATTTTATTTTTACCTGAATTTTCTTGGTTGTCCATACTAGGTTTTATTTCAACCTTAGCACTGTTTATAGTTCATAGTAAATAGTTCTTTGTTTTGTGTGCGTGTGTGTGTGTGTGTGTGTGTGTGTGTGTGTGTGTGTTTGTGGTGGTGGTGGTGGTGGTGTGCTGTCCTATACATTGTAGAATATTTAACAGCATCCCTGGTCTTTCCTTACCAGTTGCACCTACACTCCCAGTTGTGACATTCAAAAATGTTACAGATTTTGCCGATTATTCTGTGGGGGAAGAAAGACAAAAGTTCCTGGGCAAGAACTACTAGTCTACACTGATCACATTTTTGAAAATTTGTATAATTTTCCCCATTTTACTCGCCTACGTATATCTTTGTGTAGTTAGACCCACAACACTAACAGGCCATTCAGATGACCACCTCAACAAGCTTTTCTTACAAATGACTCTTCAGTCTCTTCAGAGAGGGTGGAAAAGTCTTGTGAACTAAATTCCTCACTGGATTGCAATGACAGCATGACTACTTCTGTTGCATCATTGTACAGTTAGAAAGAACATTTGATTTTTCTCCTAAATATCTTGTGTCCAAGGTGTGGTTTCCAAATAGTCAACCAGTAGAAAGCTCTTGGAAAATCATGTAAACATCTCAGCCTCAGTTTCCTGATATGCAAAATAAAAATTATATCTGTCCAATCAACTTTGATGGTTTGCCCCAGGACCCAATACATTAATAAATGTGAAAGTATATTATAAATAGCATTCAAAAGAAGCTCATTATTATTTTAATAATGCTACTTCTCTAAACCCAGTTTGAATATGAAAATTAAGATACTCAGCTTGGGTGATATCACATTTATTCTAATCTCAAGCCTCTAAATTAAGGCACTTCTATAAGAAGACCAAGAAGGGATATGGTAACAGTTAACTTTTTAAAGTGAAATGATGTAGCAAATATTCTCTGAACCAGTTAAATTCTAATTGCTTGTACATGGATGATTCTATAGTGCTTTGCTCAGATAAGTGCTTAATAAATACTTGTGGAATTGAATTAACTGAACCAAAAGACATATTTCCTTCTAATAGATCTAGCAATGTGACAGTTCCTAGTTTCATCATGTGGAAATAAATTATGATGCCTTTAAATAGCAGCTTCATATGGAATTGATAAAATAGGTTAAGAATAAACTCCCCCATATCCATTCATTACAGTTTCTTTGTTGCCTATGTGTTCACGCCAATACCATAAGTATTAATAATGTTTCTTGTAATTTACCTTGAAGTTGATAGTTTTATTTATTTTTGAATTTAACATCTTTATTGGAGTATAATCGCTTTACAATGTTGTGCTAATTTCTGCTGTATAACAAAGTGAATCAACTATATGTATACATATATCCCGGTATCCCTTCCCTCTTGTGTCTGCCTCCCACCCTCTTTATCCCACTCCTCTAGGTGGTCACAAAGCACCGACTGATCTCCCTGTGCTATGTGACTCCTTCCCACTAGCTATTTTATATTTGGTAGGGTATATATGTCAGTGCTACTCTCTCACTTCATCCCAGCTTACCCTTCCCCCTCCCCATGTTCTCAAGTCCATTCTCTGAATCTGCATCTTTATTCCTGTCCTGCCCCTAGGTTTATTAGAACATTTTTTTTAATTCCATATATATGTGCTATCATTGGTAATTTCTTTTCTCTTTCTGACTTACTTCACTCTGTATGACAGACTCTAGGCCCATACACCTCACTACAAATAACTCAATTTCTTTTCTTTTTATGGCTAATATTCCACTGTATATATGTGCCTCATCTCCTTTATCCATTCATCTGTCGATGGACACTTAGGATGCTTCCATGTCCTGGTTATTGTAAAGAGTGCTGCAATGAACATTGTGGTACGTGACTCTTTTTGAATGGTGGGTTTCTCAGGGTACATGCCCAGTAGTGGGATTGCTGGGTCATAGTTCTGTTTTTAGTTTTTTAAGGAACCACCATACTGTTCTCCATAGTGGCTGTATCAATTTACATTCCCACCAAAAGTGCAAGAGGGTTCCCTTTTCTCTGCACCCACTCCAACACTTGTTGTTTGTAGATTTTTTGATGATGGCCATTCTAAACAGTGTGAGGTGATACCTCATTGTAGTTTTGATCTGCATTTCTTTAATAATTAGTGACGTTGAGCATCCTTTCATGTGTTTGTTGGCAATCTGTATATCTTCTTTGGAGAAATGTCGATTAAGATCTTCTACCCATTTTTCATTGTTTTTTTTTTGATATTGAGCTGCATGAGCTGCTTGTATATTTTGGAGATTAATCCTTTGTCAGTTGCTTCATTTGCAAATAGTTTCTCCCATTCCGAGGGTTGTCTTTCCGTCTTGTTTATGGTTTGCTTTGCTGTGCAAAAGCCTTTAAGTTTCATTAGGTCCCGTTTGTTTATTTTTGGGTTTATTTCCATTTCTCTAAGAGGTGAGTCAAAAAGGATCTTGCTGTGATTTATGTCATAGAGTGTTCTGCCTATATTTTCCTTTAAGAGTTTGATAGTATCTGGTCTTACATTTAGGTCTTTAATGTATTTTGAGTTTATTTTTGTGTACGGTGTAAGGGAGTGTTTTAATTTCATTCTTTCACATGTAGCTGTCAAGTTTTACAAGCACCACTTATTGAAGAGGCCGTCTTTTCTCCATTGTATATATTGGCTCCTTAATCAAAAATAAGGTGACCATATGTGTGTGGGTTTATCTCTGGGCTTTCAATCCTGTTCCATTGATCTATATTTCTGTTTTTGTGCCAGCACCATACTGTCTTGATTACTGAAGCTTTGTAGTATAGTCTGAAGTCAGAGAGCCTGACTCCTCCAGCTCTGTTTTTCTTTCTCAAGATTGCTTTAGCTATTCAGAGTCTTTTGTGTTTCCTCACAAATTGTGAAATTTTTTGTTCTAGTTCTTTGAAAAATGTCATTGGTATTTTGATAGGGATTGCATTGAATCTGTAGACTGCTTTGGGTAGTATAGTCATTTTCACAATGTTGATTCTTCCAATCCAAGAACATGGTATATCTCTCCATCTGTTTGTATTAATTTTAATTTCTTTCATCAGTGTCTTATAATTTTCTACATACAGGTCTTTTGTCTTCTTAGGTAGGTTTATTCCTAGGTATTTTATTATTTTTGTTGCAGTGGTGAATGTGATTGTTTCCTTAATCTCTCTTTCAGATTTTTCACCATTAGTGTATAGGAATGCAAGAGATTTCTGTGCATTAATTTTGTATCCTGTTACTTTAGCAAATTCATTGATTAGCTCTAGTAGTTTTTTGTTAGAATCTTTAGGATTCTCTATGTATAGTATCATGTCATCTGCAAACAGTGATGGTTTTACCTCTTCTTTTCCAGTTTGAATTCCTTTTATTTCTTTTTCTTCTTTGACTGCTGTCATTAATACTTCCAAACATGTTGAATTATAGTGGTGAGAGAGGGCAACCTTGTCTTGTTCCTGATATTATAGGAAATTATTTCAATTTTTCACCACTGAGAGCAATGTTGGCTGTGGGTATGTTATATATGGCCTTTATTATGTTAAGGTAAATTCCCTCTACGTCTACTTTCTAGAGGGTTTTTATCATAAATGGGTGTTGAATTTTCTCAAAAGCTTTTTCTGCATCTATTGAGAATATCATATGGTTTTTATCCTTCAGTTTGTTAATATGGTGTATCACATTGATTATTTGCGTATATTGGAGACTCCTTGCATTCCTGGGGTAAACCCTACTGATCATGGTGTATGACCCCTCTTAATGTGCTGTAGGACTCTGTTTGCTAGTATTTTGTTGAGGATATTTGCGTCTATGTTCATCAGTGATATTGGCCTGTAGTTTTCTTTTTTTGTGACATCTTTGTCTGATTTTTGTATCATGGCCTCTTAGGTTGAGTTGAGAGTGTTCCTCCCTCTGCTATATTTTGGAATAGTTTGAGAAGCATAGGTGTTAGCTTTTCTCTAAATGTTTGGTAGAATTCCCCTGTGAAGCCATCTGGTCCTGGGCTTTTGTTTGTTGGAAGATTTTTTAATCACAGTTTCAATTTCAGTGGTTGCTAATTGGTCTGTTTATATTTTCTATTTCTTCCTGGTTCAGTCTCAGAAGGTTGTGCTTTTCTACGAATTTGTTGATTTCTTCCAGTTTGTCCATTTTATTGTCATATAGCTGATTGTAGTAATCTCTCATGATCCTTTGTATTTCTGCAGTGTCAGTTGTTACTTCTCCTTTTTCATCTCTAATTCTGTTGACTTGAGTCTTCTCCCTTTTTTTCTTGATGAGTCTGGCTAATGGTTTATCAATTATTTTTTTTATCGCCTCAAAGAACCAGCTTTTAGTTTAATTGATCTTTGCTATTGTGCCCTTCATTTTTTTTTTCATTTATTTCTGATCTGATTTTTATGATTTCTTTCCTTCTGCTAACTTTGGGGGATTTTTTGTTCTTCTTTCTCTAATTGCTTTAGGTGTAAGGTTAAGTTGTTTATTTAAGATTTTTTTTTGGTTTCTTGAAGTAGGATTGTATTGCTATAAACTTCCCTCTTAGAACTGCTTTTGCTGCATCCCATAGGTTTTGGGACATTGTGTTTTCATTGTCATTTGCTTCTAGGTATTTTTTTAATTTCCTACTTGATTTCTGCAGTAATCTCTTGGTTATTTAGTAGTGTATTGTTTAGCTTCATGTGTTTGTATTTTTTACATTTTTTTTTCCTGTAATTGATATATAGTCTCATAGTGTTGTGGGCAGAAAAGATACGTGATATGAATTCAGTTTTCTTAAATTTACCAAGGCTTCATTTGTGACCCAAGATATGATCTCTCCTGGAGAATGTTCCATGAGCACTTGAGAAGAAAGTGTATTCTGTTGTTTTTGGATGGAATGTCCTGTAAATATCAATTAAGTCCATCTTGTTTAATGTGTCATTTAAAGCTTCTGTTCCCTTATTTATTTTCATTTTGGATGACCTCTCCATTGGTGAAAGTATGGTGTTAAAGTCCCCTACTATGCTTGTGTTACTGGCGATTTCCCCTTTTAAGACTGTTAGCATTTGCCTTATGTATTGAGGTGCTCCTATATTAGTTGCATAAATATTTACAATTGTTATGTATTCCTCTTGGATTGATCTCGTGATCATTATGTACTGTCATTCTTTATCTCTTGTAGTACTCTTTCTTTTAAAGTCTATTTTGTCTGATATTAGAATTGCTACTCCTGCTTTCTTTTGATTATATTTGCATGGAATATCTTTTTCCATCCCCTCACTTTCAGTCTGTATGTGTCCCTAGGTCCTAAGTGGGTCTCTTGTAGACTGAGTATATATGTTTATTGTTTTTGTATCCATTCAGCCAGTCTATGTCTTTGCTTGAAAGATTTAATCAATTTACATTTAGTGTAATTATTGATATGTATGTTCCTATTACCTTTTTCTTAATTATTTTGGGTTTGTTTTTGTAGGTCTTTTTCCTTCTCCTGTGTTTCCTGTCTAGAGAAGTTCCTTTAGCATATGTTGTAAAACTGGTTTGGTGGTGCTGAATTCTCTTAACTTTTGCTTGTCTGTAAAGTTTTTAATTTCTCCATCAAATCTGAATGAGAACCTTCCTGGGTAGAGTAATCTTTTTTTTTTTTTTTTTTGGTACGCAGGTCTCTGACTGCTGTGGCCTCTCCCATTGCAGAGCACAGGATCTGGATGCGCAGGCTCAGCGGCCATGGCTCACGGTCCCAGCCACTCCATGGCATGTAGGATCCTCCTGGACCAGGGCACGAACCCGTGTCCCCTGCATTGGCAGGCAGACTCTCAACCACTGAGACAACAGGGAAGCCCAAGGGTAGAGTAATCTTGGTTGTGGTTTTTTTACCTTTCATCACTTTAATTATGCCCTACCACTCCCTTCAGGCTTGCAGAGTTTCTGCTGAAAGATCAGCTGTTAATCTTATGGGGATTCCCTTGTATGTTATTTGTTGCTTTTCCCTTGCTGCTTTTAATATTGTTTCTTTGTATTTAATTTTTGATAGTTTGATTAATATGTGTCTTGGCATGTTTTTCCTTGGATTTATCCTTTATGGGACTCTCTGCACTTCCTGGACTTGACTATTTCCTTTCCTATGTTTGGGAAGTTTTCAACTATAATCTATTCAAATATTTTCTCAGACCCTTTATTTTTCTCTTCTTCTGGGACCCCTATTATTTGAATATTGGTGCAATTAATGTTGTCCCAGAGGTCTCTGAGAGTGTCCTCAATTCTTTTCATTCTTTTTTCTTTACTCTTTTCCATGATAGTTATTTACCCTATTTTATCTTCCAGGTTACTTATCCATTCTCTGCCTCAATTATTCTGCTATTGAATTCTCCTAGAGAATTTTTAATTTCACTTATTGTGTTGTTCATCGTTGTTTGTTTGCTCTTTAGTTCTTCTAGGTCCTTGTTAAATATTTCTTGTACTTTCTCCATTTTATTTCCAAGATTTTGGATCATCTTTACTATTATTACTATGAATTCTTTTTCAGGTAGACTGCATATTTCCTCTTCATTTGTTTGGTCTGATGGTTTTTACCTTGCTCCTTCATCTGCTGTATTTTTATCTGTCTTCTCTTTTTGCTCAACTTACTGAGTTTGGGGTCTCCTTTTCACAGGCTGCAGGTTCGTACTCCCTGTTGTGTTTGATATCTGCCCCAGTTCGTGAGTTTGGTTCAGTGGGTTGTGTAGGCTTCTTGGTGGAGGGTACTGGTGCCTGTGCTCTTCTGTGTGGGACTGTATCTTGTCTTTCTCGTGGGCAGAACCATGTCTGGTGGTGTGTTTCGGGGTGTCTGTGAACTTAGTGTGATTTTAGGCAGCTCTCTGCTAATGGGTGGTATTGTGTTCCTGTCTTGCCAATTGCTTGGCATGGGGCATCCAGCACTGGATCTTGCTGGCTATTGGGTGGAGCTGTGTCTTAGCACTGAGACAGAGATCTCTGGGAGAGTTCTTTCTGTTTGATATTATGTGGGGCTGGAGAGCACTGAATTCAGCTCTCCCACCTCAGAGGCTCAAGCCTGACACCAGGCCAAAGCACCAAGTCCTTGCCAGCTACATGGCTCAGAAGAAAAGGGAGAAAAAAAAGAAAGAAAGAAATAATAAATTAAAAAAAATTATTATAGTGGAAAAATGAAAAAAATATTAAAATGAAAAAGATTTAAAAACTAATATTAATAAAAAAAGAGCAACCAAACCAATATACAAATCCACCAATGATAACAAGTGCTAAAAACTATACTAATATAAACATAAAAATCATAAACAATTCAGTCGCAGACAGCAAACCCCAAGTCTAAAATTGCTCCCAAAGTCCACTGCTCAATTTTAGGATGATTCGTTGTCTATTCAGGTATTCCACAGATGCAGCGTACATCAGGTTGATTGTGGGGATTTCATCCACTGCTCCTGAGGCTGCACAGAGTAAGTTCTCTTTTCTGCTTTGTTCCCACAGCTACCGGGGTTCAGCTTTGGTTTTGGCCGCACCTCTGAATGTAGGTCGCCCTCAGGCATCCTTTGGGAAGTCTGACGTCTTCTGCCAGCATTCAATAGGTATTCTGTAGGAGTTGTTCTACATGTAGATGTATTTTCGATGTATTTGTGGGGAGGAAGGTGATCTCCATGTCTTAGTCCTCCACCATCTTGCAGGTCCCCCCAAAGCTGATAGTTTTAAAACAGCATTTTCTCTATGTTTTCTCATTCCACCTTTCTGAAATGTCTCCATTCTTCAAAGGCCAAATCAATGTCTCTCTCCTCCATTGTTTCCTCCTGTATAGTCTTCTATACACACTAAGAATCACATGGATTTTAAAAAATTCTTTTTGTTGACTCTACAAAATTACAGCCTATACTATTTTATTATGTGACTGTCACCTAACATTTCATGTGTTTTGCATTTTATAACTATTAGTCAGTAAATGGATGTTTGTTATTTGAGTCTGTCCCTGAAAAGTGGAAGTTCTATAAATGCAAGGACTATTTAATTTCCACTACCACCCATCTGTTTGTTTGTTTTGCTGCTGATGATAGTTTTTAAACTCAACATCTAAATGGGAATTCAGATGAATACCTTGAGTATCAAATTAGTTGATGTGTGGTGGCATTCTTGCTTTTACGTTCCCATTATATTTCTTTCCTGTCAAAAGAACTTCAGCATATACATTTAAATCAGAATATGCCATCTCATATAGTTTTATATTTTTCCCTCAAGTTGGTCCTTTGAAAATTCATCTATTCAATCTTTAGTCCTTCCTATTCTTTACTTTTAAATTCATAACCTCGCTGTTCTGTTCAGAAGATTTTCCTCTTCCCTTTCCAAGTTTGTTTGCTATGCTTTTCTTCAAGGTAATGCTGTAAAACACAGTCAACAGCTGCCCTTAAATAAATAAAGCCTGAATAAATACATTTTTACCTTTTCAGTAACTTATCCTTAAGGCTCTATAACTGTCATTGCAAACGCTATTCATACTGGAAACTAATACGTTCAAAGTCCAGAAAGTGCATTTCAATAATATGATCAACAATCAATTCTAGACAATATTTTCACCATTTATAATGCCAACTAACACTTCTTAAAAATCAATGTTCTGGGGCTTCCCTGGTGACACAGTGGTTGGGAGTCCACCCGCCAATGCAGGGGACATGGATTTGTGCCCCGGTCCAAGAAGATACAGCATGCCGCGGAGCGGCTGGGCCCGTGAGCCATGGCCATTGGGCCTGCGCGTCCGGAGCCTGTGCTCCGCAACGGGAGAGGCCATGGCAGTGAGAGGCCCATGTACCACAAAAAAAAAAAAAAAAATCAATGTTATGGATGCATGTCATTATATATTTGTCCACACCCATAGAATATACAACAGCAAGAGTGAACCCTAAGATAAACTATGAATTTTGGGTGATTATGATGTGTCAGTGTAGCTCCATCAACTGCAACAAATGTACCACTCTGGTGGGGGGGTGTTTATAATGGGGAAGGCTATGGGGCATATGTGGGGACAAGGGGTATATGGGAAATCCCTGTAACTTCCTCTCAATTTTTCTGTGAAGGTAAAACTGCTCTAAAAATATAATAAAGTCTTAAAATTTTTAAAAATTAATGTTCTGTTCACTTTATTTGGGTTCAATAATCAAACTATCTGTAGATCATGTTTCAAGTTCAAGTTTTTTGAATTACCATATTAATCCAGCTCTTTAAATCATGACTTGATCATAGATTAACCTAGGGTAATAACGTATGCTCCATACTTCCTACTTATCATCTGTTTGTGTGTATCGCTGCTCCAATATATCTGATATTTACATTGATAATAATATGAACATTGACTAACGTTATTTGCGAGCTACTTTGCTAAGTACTTCACACTTATTAGCTCATTTATCCTCATATAAAACTGTGAGGTATAAACTATTAATGTTTCCATTATAATAAAAATTAGACCCAGAGAAATTTTATCATTTACTATTGCTCATCCAGTCATTAAATGTCAGAGTCCATGATTTTAATTATTGTGCTTACTTCCATATATAATTTCTCATATATAACTTATTGCATCATTCTTCTTTTCTAATATTGTTCTGGTACGTCTCATTAAAAATTGAGATATAGGGCAGTTTTCATTAATAAAAAAATTAATATATATATATATATTTTTTTTAAATAGGCTTACCCCATACAGACATTTGAATAAGCAACTTAGACTTGACCAATAATATGTGTTGCCTATAGACTGAACTCTACCAAATGGCTTCCTTTATTAGAGAATGATTTGTAATTTACATTTTTATATAAATAGGAATTTCAAAGTTTACTGAAGGCACTTGAACCTTTTCTAACATATACAAGCAAATATAAAACTCCAAACACTATTTTTCTTTAAAAAAATTACAAACATAGAATTTGTGGAGTATGAAGCTTAGCAAGATATTATTTATAAATTGCAAGCAAAATCATGCATAACCACCACAAAAACATGACACAGAAAAGCATGCATGAAGGCATCTAAAGAATGGAGCTAGCAAGATCTCAAGGTGTAATTTTCTTAAAGAGTAAACTATCCATAATGAAAGATGGGGTGCATTAATTTCTAGTACCTAGCATAATTCTCAACATATAGTAAGAACCAAATGAATACAGATTGGTTGGCTCTATAATGTGAGTTAATATCAGTGGCAGGACCATGGATCATTCTCACTGGATTCCTTTCTTTTCCATACCTCTATTTTAGTTTACATAAAAATGACATGTGAGTCAGCTCAGCTCTCTAGAACTATACTTCATCACACTTGACAAGGCTTCAATATAGGCTCCTATAGTATAGTCTGAAAACAGCTGAGCTATAGACGTAATAAGCACACTTGCCATGGCAGTATGACATTGGCAGTGCACTAGAGAGAGGTAATTCCAAGAGCTGCCTTGATTCTTCCCATTGTCAAGACCTCTATTGATCAGTTTCCTAGAGCTACAAGATTCATGCTATCATCAAGTCCTGGTTGCTCGGCACCATTTTAGATTCCTTGAGATACCATAATCCCCTGACAGCAATGCTTTCTTTTACTTAAGCCTACCAGAGTTGGCTTCTTTTACTTTCAGCAAAAACAACAAACTGCCAATAAAATCTTTACTATCAAACCTCAACTGAAAAAGGCATGTACTTACAATCAGCTCAGAAAACCTCTAACCATTATCAAAGGAGCTTCCCTTTCACTGTAGTCACCTAAATACTTGGTATAATGATTTTTAATATCATTGACAATTTAGTAGGTGAAAATGACATCTCATTGTAATTTTCGTTTTATTTCTTTGAATGCTAGGGAGATTGAATGTATTTTCACATATTCTTTGACCATTTACATTTCTTCTCTGTAAAATGTCAGTTAAAGTTCTCTGCTCATATTTCTATTGGGGTGTTCACTTTTTCATATTGATTTATAAAAGTTATTAAAAATATTAACTCTGTGTGTGCTAAGTATAATATGAATTTCCCAACTTTATAATATGACTTCTAATTATTCTGGTCCTTTTTTTGACAAATGGAATGCTCCTCATATATAAAGCAATAAATTCTTCCAATTTTCTTTCTTTATTATTTTTCCTTGATTTTCACTTTATTTGGGTGTATTTCCTTACCCTGATTTTTTTAAAAATTTAGTTTGAATGCTTCACTCTATTTCCTCTGGAATGCCTATTGGTGGAAAGTAGAATTCTAACTGTTCTGATTTATTACATGATTTTTTTTTTTTGAAGAGCCCTCAATAATATGTTAAATAACTATTCTTTTCTTCCCTGATTCAAAATATCCCTCATTGTAGACACGTGATATTTGCTTTTATTCCTCCTTTTTCTGGTCACACCATTACATTAAGTACATTTTGGTGGGCAAATGTCAGTCATGCACCCAATGGTTGGGCGTAGATCTGGCCCAGCCAATGGAGCCAATGAACTGGGTATTCTTTCTCTGAGATTTAGACTCTTGAGGAGGCAAACAACAAACTGAAAATCATTGGAGTTCATTTATTTCAGCTGTGATCCCATGAGAGGCTCAACTTTGTGCCACTTCTTGCACTGATGGAGCAATCAGCTTCCTTTCCCTAGTGAACTCACTCTTCACCATACAGTTTCCCTCTGGGATCCCCAAATTCTTAAAAAATTTCTTCTTTCCTTCATTTACCCAGAGCCAGTTTATATTTGTGAAGCCAAACACCTAAGGATTAATATTTGCATATTAATAGAGGAAGTCCTAAAGGAAATATAAAATATATTCTTATGAGAAAGTAAAATATTGTGTATGGAGTTTTATTATTGTCTCAATGCAGGAAAGGCCAGAACGGCACCCAATGTATTGTCATACTAGTTATTGTCAGGAACTAAGGCTGTGGCTGCCCACATGGCCTTCAGGTTGCTGGTTGCTGTGGCTAGGTTCGGCAACAGACCTTTCAGGAGAAACACTTACATGGTATAAGAATCTGTGGCCAGAGAGCAGACCCTCTTTCGAAGCCTGTCTCTGCAGCCAGCACAAGGCCTCCCTGGAGAAGGCAGTTCAGCAGCCATTCATGAAAGGGTCTTAGAGCATATTAAGGACTCACTGAGTCTCACTTTCCTGGGATGCTATGGAATGACTCTAAAGAAAGTCTTCTCACATCAGAGCAGTTGGAGATAAATGGATATGAAAAGACGTCTCCCTAAATACCTCCAGGTCATTTCCAGGAACTGATCTGATGTTCTGTTGAGTCTTATAGTTCACTTTTTGATGAGTCTGCTTAGACCCACATTCTAACTGGAACCAACAAAAGTCTATAGAATAGGATTCTCATCTGGATTTCAAACTACCTACTAAATTGCAGTTAGGGTATGGTTTGAATACAGTAACTCTTGAAATTTTCCCTCAAACCAGTAAATTCTTAGTCTTCACTATCTCAGTTGACATAATTTATTTCTATTTGCTTAGGCCAAAAGACATGATAATTCCTTTGAAACTTCCCTTTTTCTCAACAAGTTTATGTGGTTTGGCTTTCTAAATACACCCACATTCTAACCATGTGTCACTGACCCTACACTTGCCCAAACCATCATCATCTCTCTCCTGGATTAAAGCAATAGGTTTCACGTCACCCTTCCTGCTACTCACCTTGCCTTCCTGGAATCTTATCTGAATGTGACTGCTTGGTTGATACCATTAAAAATAGGCTAGATTATGTTTTTTTCAAACCCTCCAATGATCTCCCTTCTCACTCAGAGTAAAAGACAAAAATTTTTTGTGTATTACATAGAAGTCCCAATGTTATCTCTCTGTGACCCACTTTACTTTTTTCTCCTTAGTGCATCTCATTACCTACCACACTATTATATACTTGTCTAATTATTTTATTTTGCATCTCCTACACACATGGAATGTAAGCTACATCCATGAGGACAGAGATTTCCCCCCTCCACATTGTTATATCTTCAGCACCTAGAAGTGTGCCTGACACAGGGTAGACACTCAAAAAAAACATGTGTTGAATGACAAATGAATGAATGAATGGTTCTTTTCCTAGTCAAAAAAGACAATTTTAGATTCTCTACCATAGTCTTCTATTGAGAGCTTCTAGAAGCCAAAAACCATAGCCAGTTAGTTTCTTGATTAAATAGATTGAAAATATAAACCGTTTATAATATGTTAATCACATTAATCATGAGAGGTTTAGAAAATAAAACCAAAAGTATAGTCCTTACATAAAAGACCTAATGTACCTGTTGCATAAGTGTTTTAACAAGGAAGCACATGATTTAGAAAAATCTACAGACTACAACATTAAAATAGCCAAAGAGATGCAGTAGCTTCCATTTCTAAAAAATTTTCTTCTATCCGGAAATTGTCTGAAAAGGCTGTGTCAGTATCTACGACATCATTAGAGTAAGATAAAAGTGGACACAAACCTGCCCAATTATCCAGGATGTTTACAAGAAAGAATATACTTTGAAGCTAAAGAAAACAAAATAGGATAAAAATCAAGTCTTATTATTTTATAGAGCAGCTAATAAAAATACAGAATTCACTAAGAACACAGAACAGATGATCTAAGAAATAGAACAAATTAAGAGGGATTTGAAAAATATGTGAGTAAAATTAATCCATAACTAGCACCTAACAAAGAATAAGGTTCAAGATCTATCCTGTAACTTTAGAGGTTCATGTCATGAAGTATAACTACCAACTAATCCAATTTAACCTTCCTGATGCTCCTGTCAGATAAAGGAAATTAAGATGCACCTTTGATCTGACAAATTGTAATATTTTTATATTCCTAAGTTTAAATATCTCAGCTCCATCTGGTTCAGCTGCACTTAATCTAGACCCTGCTTCAGTTTTTTAAATAATAAAAGTATTTTACTAGGGGAATAAAAATAGCAAATGCTGATCACTGGTTATGGGTTGTAAAAGAAGACATTGCTTGTAACTATAGATATATATTTTTGGAGTTTATGATTGCTTATAAAACTAAATTAATCTCATCATGTGTCACAGTAAAGCAAATCAATGTATGGAATGACATACCTTGTAATCAAGCAATGCAAATACATCAGATAATCAACATAAAATCAATATGCAAGTAAAAATGAAATATAAAGTTGTCACTAAATATCTAAATATGAGTAGTGATACAAATCATTTAACCTCTTTTTATTTTCAAATATGGCTAATGACTAGAACCATCTAGGGAGATTTTTTAAGATACATATTTCCAGGCTATACCCCCTTGAGATTATGATTCAGAGATTTGGGGTAGATTTGAGAACATTATATACTATTCATATAAACATTTGAAAAATTAGTAGTTATGATGCAGTGCTGTTTTAACACTTAGTCAAAGTTGCCATTGACCATTTAAAATGAAATGAGATTAATATAAAGAGAAATTATGTATGATCTGGAATGCTTGTCAAATACTTTAAAAAAATTATTACTATAATGATTTTACTTAGACAATGTAGTGATACAAGTTTGAAGAAGTCAGAAATATCAGAGCTTTGCACATGTGGGACATAACATATAACCTAGTTAGGAGGAATCTTTGGACTTTAACAAGTCATTAGACTACAAGGGTTAATCCTTCAATTCACAGAACAAGCAAGTGTCAAATTTCAAACACACAAGGAAAAGAGGTTAATGTATTAATTTCCACTTTTCTTGTCTGATCGATGAGATAAGATTTTAATGAGTTTTCTCAGAATTGCAAAACTTGGCTCACTCTTCCATTTCCATTTAAGAAAAGTTTAGAGATCTCCATTTGGGACCCATCCTCAAAGAAGCTACTCTGCCTGATATTAAGTGCCTCCAAGATCTCAATATTCAGTCTCAGATATTCTGTATTTCCCAATCGCAAATTTAAATCTCTGATTTTCAACTGGAAAGTGACAATAATAGCAGTACCTGCCTGTATAAGTTGGCATTCTTTAAGTTACAACTGACAAACCAAAAATGCATCATTGCCCTCATGGTTAGGGCTGGCTTTTGGATGCAGAAGTTCAAATGATGTCATCCAGATCAGATTCTCTGTTTTTAATTTTTAATTAATGAAAACATATTTAGACATTAAAATAAAAGCCTAGCTTAAGAAATAAAACATTTCAATTATAATTGAAGATCACTCTATATACATGTTCTTGATGTATATCCTATCCCCTTACCTTCCTCTTCCCACCTTCCAAATAATAATCACTAACTTGTTTGCTTTTACTGTTTGTACACTTAATCTGTAAATAAATAAATACACACACATGATTTAATTACATGCCTCAAATGTTTTATAAAAGTCTCAGAATATATATGCTTCTGCAACTTGTTTTTTGTGCTCAACATATGTGAGATTTGTGAGACTTATCCACGTAAATACATGTAGAACTAGTTCATTATGTTAACGCTAGTATATGTGTTGTCTGTAGAATATTCTAATTTGACTGTTGGACATTCATGTCACTTCCAAATTTTTACTACTACAACACAGCTGAAATAAACATTCTTGTACATATCCACTTTGATAAATATTCTAGAGTTTTTATTCAGGATTTCTTGTCTTTTTCTTTCTATTTGACAGGAGTTATTTAGATAATATATATTAAAATCTGTAGTTTAATAACAGAAATTGTCTTGCCAATTTCTTCTTGTAGTTTATAGCTTGTCAAAAACACAAAAGATTTATATTTTACTGTCATCAAGTATTTCAATATTCTCTTTGATGGTTTGTGATTTTGGAATATACTTAAAATAATTCTTTACTAGTTCAAGGTCATGAAATGATTTTCCTTTAGATCAATAGTTTTTAGATATTTCTTTTTCATATTTAGTCGTTTGATCCATCTGAATCTATTTTTGTATATAACATAAATTAATTAAAATTTTTTCCTTATGGATAAATGTTTATTCTAGAAAGAATCATATGGCCAAGTAAATGGGATCAATTAATTCCCTCAACTCTGGGTCACATGCTTTACTCCAGGAGCTAAGGAGAAATAGGTCTCTACCCAGAGCACATGAAGTGAGAATGGAGAGAATTTGGATCCTTCATCTCTTCATTAGAAGTTGTTTGATGAAACTATTAAAAGAGAGCAGCAAAAGTTTGTCTTGTTTTGTTTTTGAGGTTTTCTTCTACATTGCTCAAACCAACTCATATCAGGGAAACAAGAATTCATACAATATAGGAATCTTCCTCAGGAATAAAGAGTGTGCAGATTTCTGGATGTTTCAAGAACTTTCTATTGTAAATCTAAGTTTAGAAGTGGCCAAATTGGAAGCAAACAATAAGAGATAATCCCCTGTATAAATTTTCAGTTCGAGAAAACAATGTACCAAATTTTCAAGCTGTTGGTTGCCTACTGCCCACTTATCACCAGGCAAAGCCTCAAAATTGATCACCTCATCCCCTCACAGAACACTAGTCAGGCTCTTTGTTCAGAGGAGGCTTATTATGTAAGCAAACTCACATGCACAGCAAAAGAGGACTCTCAGGATAGTGACAGAGAATAACTAATCCAATTCTATCATCATAAAATATCAATAGAAAATTTCTGATCACCAGACACATGAAGAAAATAGCAACCAGAAAGTGAATAATCAAGACTAAAACAACAACAAAAACCAACCAAAAAAAAAAAAAAAAAAAAAAGACAAACACCTGAATCCTAAAAAAACAAACATAACTTCATGGAAATAAAGAAAACAAAAAATTATCTCATTGTGGGCTTCCCTGGTGGTGCAGTGGTTGAGAGTCCGCCTGCCGATGCAGGGGACACTGGTTCATGCCTCGGTCCGGGATGATACAGCATGCTGCGGAGCGGCTGGGCCCGTGAGCCGTGACTGCTGAGCCTGCGCGTCCGGAGCCTGTGCTCCGCAACAGGAGAGGCCACAGCAGTGAGAGGCCCATGTACCGAAAAAAAAAAAATTATCTCATTGTAAATCCTCAAGAAAATGAAATATGATTCTAAAAATGGAACCATTGAGGAACAAGAAGAACCTGTTGTAAATTAAAAGAAAGAAGAAGAAGAAAAATAAGAGACTGAGAATCAACCAAATAGATATTCAATTAATATTATATTCAATTAATAGATATTCCAGCGAGAGAGAACAGAGGAAAGAGAAGGTAGAAAATCATAAAGTTGAAAACTAGAAAAATACTTCCCAGCAGTAAAGACACAGATCTTCACATTGAAAGGGACCAAAAGAATGTAAAAAACAAAACAAAAACCCCAAAAGACAGTTCTATACTCTATCTTGTACATTTTCAGAAAATAAAAGACAAATGATCCAAATATTTCTCCTCTGATAAAACCAAAGCATATGCATGTGAATAAAATTGGCATCAAATTTGAAATAAGCAGCACTATATGCTATGAAAGTTCTGAGAAGATCATTTTAAACTGTAATTTTATTATCCATATAAACTCTCAACCAAATGTAAGATCGCAATAAAGAAATTTCAGGACTTCCCTGGTGGCACAGTGGTTAAGAATCTGCCTGCCAGTGTAGCGGATACAGGTCCAGGAAGACCCCACATGCCGCGGAGCAACTAAGCCCGTTTGCCACAACTACTGAAGCCCACGCACCTAGAGCCCGTGTTCTGCAACAAGAGAAGCCACTGCAATGAGAAGCCACTGCCATGGAAAACCCATGCACCACAAGGGCGGAGAGTAGCCCCCAATCACCAGAACTAAATAAAGCCCACATGCAGCAACAAAGATCCCACGCAGCCAAAAATAAATTATAAAATAAATAAATTTTAGAAGAAAATTAAAAAAAAGAAATTTCAGTATGTAAGAATATATTTCTCTTATCTTTTTTCAAGGAAGGAGAAAGACAGGATATAAGAAAGAATATGGTTTAAAAAAAAAAAAAAAGAACCTACAAAAGATGCCCACACAGCTGGTCTAGAATGATATTGGTCCAAACTAGAACAGGAAGTCAGTGAGTTATGAGCAAAATATTCTCAAGAGAAGGTATAGCGTATTCCATTCAAAAGTTACCCAGTGTAAAAATCTGTAATTTCATGTTTGAAATGTTCTCCTTAGAGTTCACAGGGGTTAAAGGAGAAAATCTAATCATGGCATACCAATTTACATCATAGGGAGCAGTGTTTCCATAATCATCAGGTAAATGATAAATAAAGGTTTTGAACTTTGTAATATAAAAAGAACAGAATAGAATCTAAAAGGTATTAATTTGACAGTATGCAGATAAAGTTATGGCTGATAGATATTGATCATTGATGAAAAGTGGTAGAAAGGATGGGATTACTAATATCCTCATCTGCACCATTGAAAGTCAAGAGAAATAACCTAGATTTGCTGGGACAAGAAATTCAAGTTTATGCATATTACTTTAAGTAGAATTAGTAAACCAAAAGAATAATGATAATAATCTAAAATTTTATATTTGTAAAGGAGATGGAGAGGTGCATGGGGTTACTATTGGTAAGGTAAATCTTTACCTTCCTTAAAGGAGAATACATATATGATTAAGTGTTGCTTATTCATAGATATGGAAGCAATTACCAGAGCTGCAGTTATTAAGAAATGATTGTTTCAGCTATGGAAGGTGGTTTAACAGACTGCTGTTTTGTTTCACAGGTTCTTTATAACAATTTGTATTTTTACAATGTATTTGGATTTGTGTGTTTGTTTTACTTTGATTTAAATTTTTAAAGCCAAAACACAAAATATCTGATGGAGAATACAGATAAATGGGCTACTTAGCCTAAGTCCATCCATAGCTGCTGACACATGTCATGAAGCTCTGCCTCATTGATTCAAAAAGAATACAATTGTGAGGGCTGTGAAGTGGATTGATGGGCTCTCCTTGGTTGGCAGCTGGTTTCAGTGAGAAAAAAGAAATACCTCAGAGGTGGGTAATGAGTGTGCTGCGTTGGTTAAAAGAAAGGCAAACAGTTATCTCATCCTTTTTATAACTTTCTGAATAGTGGTTTTAATAAAGTATTAACAAAGTATTTTGGCTCCTAGCAGCCTAAAAATGAAGGCCATATAACATTCAAAAGAACTTCTGGTCATTAAGGAATTAACATCCTTTTAAAATCCAAATAGGATGTTGTTATTGAAATAACCAAGCCCACTAAGGCATTTCGTTCTCTGAGGCAAATATCTTTCTATAAGGCTAAATTCATCTTAGAATATTTAATAAGCATCATTTTTACTTCTTTTTAAAATTTTAGGTGTATCTTAGCATTACCTTAATACCAATACCTAAATACAAATATCCTATTTTCTAATTTTCTTTGATATTTTAAAAAGAAAAATTATAACAACAGTGGATTTTAATGAAAGTCACTCTTACAGGACTACTAGTAAAACTATTTAAGATTTTTATGTAATTGTATGTATCTTTCTTATAATGTCTTTATATAATATTCCTTACCTTTTCCTTAAATAATCTATTATCCTTTAATGAGCCCTAAATTATTCCATCTTCTTACAAAGTTAAATACTTTGTTAACTTAGAGAAAGACAAATACTGTATGATATCACTTATAAATGGAATCTAAAAAATACAACAGGGCTTCCCTGGTGGCGCAGTGGTTGAGAGTCTGCCTGCCGATGCAGGGGACACGGGTTCGTGCCCCGGTCCGGGAAGATCCCACATGCCGTGGAGCGGCTGGGCCCATGAGCCATGGCAGCTGAGCCTGCGCGTCCGGAGCCTGTGCTCCACAAAGGGAGAGGCCACAAGAGTGAGAGGCCCGTGTACCGCTAAAAAAATAAATAAATAAAATAAAAATTAAAAATACAACAAACTAGTGAATATAACAAAAAAGAAGCAGACTCACAGATATGAAGAACAAGCTGGGGTTACCAGTGGGGAGAGGGAAGGTGCAATATAGGGTTGTGAGAGTGGGAGGTATAAACTATTGGGTGTAAGATAGGCTCAAGGACGTATTGTATGACACAGGAAATAGAGCCAATATTTTGTAATAACTGTAAATGGAAAGTAACCTTTAAATTGTATAAAAAATTTAAAAAATTAATTAAAAAGAAAAATAAATAAATAAACTCATTTCCTGGAAAGCAACACTTATTTCCTGAGTTACTCATTGATATTTTTAAACTTTTACTCCATAAACAGTAAGGTAGGAATTGTGAGTTTCTTGTCTATGTATCCAATGATACCACAAAATACTTTGGATTCATTTCCAGACACAGACATAGGATATGGATGACTTTTTTTTGTTTTGTTTTGTTTTTTAAACAGTGGTTCTGATACTCCTGTGAAGCTCAGGATATTTAGTCAAAGTTTCTATATTCCCCACTGTATTTTCCAAGTCATACAGAACATTTATATTAATCTAATAGTCAGGCATACTGATTTCAAGAATCAACCTAATTGTTCAAGATTTATGGCATGCAAACTTATTGCTTTTTTAATGTTTAATATTTATTTTTTTAATTAATAAATTAAACCAATTTGGTTGGAACTAAAACCATTTAACTCAATGGAACATGAGCAAATGATACACATTTTAAATTTAATTCCATGTTTGCATTAAAACAAAAAAAAATGTTGGACACAGTAGAATCGTCATCCTCCTAATAGAACCCCATGAAAGCCATGTGGTATCCATGATTAAAAATTGAAAAATAAAAGCCATGTACCCCAAAGTTCTTAAGATATCATCGTGTTACAACTAGTTTTATGAACTCTATTTAAAGAAATGTATGATATGAGCATTAGAGAAAGTCTTAGTAAGCAAATACAATTCCCATGACCTGCAATTTCCTCAAGAATAGGGTTAAATGGAATCATTTACAGACACTGTACTTTGGAACCTTAAAAAAAATGGCATTTGTGATAGAAACAGCTTATTCATTCACCAACTCCCCTTTCCCTCCCATTCACACTGTTGTGTTGCATTTCTTTCCAGACAGATCCAGTCACGGGGCTAAAATCTGGCCAGAGGAATGCAGGATAGAGTAAGGTTCTCCACTTGAACACCTCATTCCTGCAAATCCTCAGCTGTCCTTCCTAGTCATCTAGCTGGATTGAGAGGACAAGTTGGGAGGTTCCTGGGTCCACAGAGAACAGAATAGACCAGAGCCCCTCTCCCTTTTCTTGCATTGGATTGTGACATTGGGGATAAATACAATTCTATTATATATTACATAAAGCCACTGAAATATTGGGTTTATTATATCAGGTAGCCTATCTTTATTTCACAAAATGTACCAAGCCACCAGTAACATCCCCAGATTAAGAAACAAGAGACCCAGATTATAGCCCCTGACCTGCCATTCCCCACACAAACAGCCATAGTTCCATCAGTGGTGTCACTTCAGATGAGCTTCATGTGGGCAACATCACCACTGCTGAATCACACTACTAAAAACAAAAACAAACAAAAAAACATGCAATGTTCACTCTTTGTTGAACCTCCATTAAGTTACATACAAGGCTAGACAGATATTCAGCTAACTTCACAGGTAAAAACAAATAGGCTTGGAGATGCTTCAAATTACATAGTTACCAATCAGCAGAGACAATGGGAGACACCAAGTCTCTATGACTCCTGCTACCTCTCAGTGAACTATGGGGGAACGTCACACAGGTATTCTACTTCCCTACACTCAGTGTCCTCATCAGAGGATTGAATCAGAAAAACTCTAAAGGCTTTTTTTTTTTTTTCCTGCGGTACGCAGGCCTCTCACTGCTGTGGCCTTTCCTGTTGCGGAGCACAGGCTCTGGACGCACAGGCTCAGCAGCCATGGCTCAGGGGCCCAGCCGCTCGTTGGGCATGTGGGATCCTCCCGGACCAGAGCAGGAACCCGTGTCCTCTGCATCGGCAAGCGGACTCTCAACCACTGCGCCACCAGGGAAGCCCAATTCTAAAGGCTTTAACTCCAAGATCTCTCTATGAGAAATAAGAAATAGTTGTCAGAAAAACTTGGAAGTGTTGGCTGACATATTTATATTTGTGCTAAACTATTACAACTGTGTTGTATATCCTACAGAACTGTGCGGAGAAAGTTGGTGGACTTACTTGCTAATTTTCCTTCCAATTTTCCTCTCTCGTCCTCCTCTTCACTAAACTCACACACATTGTCCTTCATAACCTACAGTGATTCACTATGTGGCTCATTTATCTGACAATGTTTTGAGAAGTGAATACCAGCTATAGGGAAGATAGGATATCAGGGGACCTGAGGAAGAAAAACTTGTGTATGACACAAATTTTATACCCAAAGAAATTTTACATATAATTTTGGAAGATACTCAAATAACAATGAGATCATCTCAAGAAGAGGGATGGTGATCTCAATACAAAGTACGTTAGTGAGGAGTCAGCTGGAGTAAACTGAAGAACCAGGAAGATTTGTATTATGTGAGACAGGTGGGCAAGAGGAAAGGTGATAATCTAGCAAGAGGAAGCAGAGTGAGCTAAGCAGTCATGAGGGTGGAAAGCATGAGAAAATCCATTACCGTTAGGTCCAGGGTAGGATGTTTCACTCTATGTGGTCTCCTCTCCTACTCCCTGAACTTACAAATGCGCGTATTTTTGAGGGTTTCCTCATTTATCCTCTTTCCATGTCCACCACATTACCACCTATGTGCTAATGGTTTCCGCATCTATGTCTTATTTCTTTCATCTATGTATATGGCACTTTATCCTGCCAGATAATTACCTAAGCATTAACAAATACTGAGCCATTTGAATCCATATACATTTCAATAGGATAGGTGTACTATTTTTATTCCCATATTACGGGTGAGGAACTGAGGCCCAGGGAGGTTGAATACCTTGCCCAAGGTCCTGCAATTAATAAGGGTTAAAGTTGGGAAATAGCCACTCAGGTAAGACACATCTGAATCTTGAACAGCCATGATCAGCTGTGGTATGGCATAAATTTGGGAAATCATCTAAATAGATGTGATTGTTGAAGACTTGTAGAGGGGTCAATGTTTGACTGTCAATTGTCACTGTGTACAGAATACTGGGAAAAGAACCAGGGATAGAAATATCCACTTTTAGAAACAAAGGAAGGAAGCAGACTCAGGGACAGAACTGGAAATATAGGCAAGACAAACAAGAGCCTGCCTTGCCGTAGAATTTGGGGTAAAAGAGAGGCAAAACAGGAACATGGTCCACTGGTTAAATGCTGCAAAGTTAAGTGGCCTGAGTGCTAAGAAAACACAATACTTTATATTCTTGTGACTTGTTTCAGAGCACTCCTGAGATCAATGAGGAGGCAACAATAAAGTGGAGATGGTGAATATAAATCTATAAGGGAAGATGAGGTGTTATAGACAATGCATTAGAAGATCTTGTTCTGCTAAGAGATTTGGGAATGCCTTTTTTTCTCCACCCTATTCATTAGCCTTTATTCTCTTCAGCTAATAAAACAGAAGAGTTTGGCCAAATAATTTCTATTCAGTTTTACGACCTTATCAGAATATTGACTGCATAGAGAGAAAGGATTTGGAGGATGGCGTGTGTGTTTAAAGCAAATATTTATTGGTGCTACAGAGTAACCCAGTTCTGCTGACTTCAACACCTATCATGAGACCCAACTGACTCTGAGACACACAAAACTGCCTGAAGAAAGCTGAGTAAAAATCAAATCTAGTGGAATTTTCTAATTTCATCTTTTAAGTGGACATCTTCAACACTCTTCATGACTCCTTGAGAGGCTCTGAAGGCTAAAATTACCACCAAATGCTTCTTTTCCTATGTCAGCCCTTAATTTGGGCCTTTTTATTCCCTTAAGACCTCAGGTTCAGGCGTAGCCATCAAGTGCTTGGGGTGACCAAATATGAACTTCTTCTATTTGCCATCATTTGATGTAATTTCAGTGTCAACTTGTTCACTTTTAAAATGTCAGTAACACTTATTCAAACTGAATCAAACAAAAAAACTTTGGGTTGTCAGGGCATTCCAAAAGGTCACAGAATGAGAGCTAAATACTTACTAGTGTGTCTTCCAAAGAACAGCAGAGAAAAGAACATTGCCACTGAAATGTTAGAAGCCATAAAAATGTGTAATAGTCTGGGTAACTAAGTGCTCTACCCAAAACTCAAAGGCATTTTAAGCCATATCAAGGCCAGCAGGAGAAGCTAATGGATATAACAGAGTCCCATAGGAAAAGGGATTTCAAAAGCTACTTAATTCAACCTCCAGCTCCCATGCACATTCTTAAGGTGGTAGAGTGGACATTTGTTTTATTCGAACCTTCTGAAATTCCCTTCTAAATTTTATAGCTTTCTATTCAATAAGTCCTGTTTCCCCAGGTAGAAGAGCCTTTTGCCAGCCTCTCTTGCAGCTGGGACACATGTATTCAGGTTCTGTAGATGGGCTGGTCAGAAACATGATCCTGAGATTTATTTTAGGAAGAGAGTGATGTGAAGAGGGCAGAATTATGTGAAGGTGGCAAAGGGCAAAAGGATGTTCAATTCTCAGAGGCAGCAGCAACAGAGGTCTAAGCGGATACTCTCAGGCTCAGAGGCTCTGGTGTAAGCCATCTGTGCCTGGCAGCTATGGGTGTAAAGTTTCCTCTAGAGGCACCTGATCTATAATGTGAGTATTAGGTAGTTCCTGGCTACCCAGCCAGAGCTTAACTCTTTGTCCTCTTGAAGAATGTGAACATCTCTTAATGTCCTTTGTAAGGTTCCTTTCACCTTAAATGAGATAGACTAGGCTTTATTTTTTGCAATTAAGAATATTTACCTTTAAATGGAAATTTCAAGCAATTGATTTTTGAAAGATATATCAGGATAATTATAACAAAGCCTATATTCTGGTCTTGTCTACTGTGCCAATTTTTCCCATGACTATTTTTTTCCTTTCAAACCACTTCTTGAAATGCACCTGGCTTCTTAGCTCTGCTGGCTTCATTCATTTGTGTATCCATTCAACTGTGATGTAATGAACATCTATAAGCTTATTGAGTGTCTAGTATCCAATGAATAATGATGGCTGAAACCATCCTTGATTTCAAGAAATTTCCAGGACTAAAAGTAAACTAGGAAACAAGTATGTATAAAACAATGATATCATACAATTAACGTTATGATGAAAGTGAGCACAGGTCACTGGGAGAACACAAAGGAGGGTAATACATTTAACACAGAGCTAGGAGGTGGGAAATTCAAGAAAGACCAGATAAAGAAAACTGCAAGTTAAAAAATAAAGAATGAGTAGGGGTGGATAAATGTGGAGATACATGATTGACAGCATAGGCAAAGTCTTAATTCCAAGAAAAAACATTGCATTCCTGAGGAATTACAAGGTATACAGTAGGACTTGAGCTACAGTAAAATGGCATGTGAAGTGAAGTTAACAGGTAAACCAGAAACAATGACCCATACTGAAGAATATATCAGAAATGGGAAATCATTGGAGAACTGAAGCCTTTAAGGCTGGGACACAGACCTCAAGCGAGCTAGGATGAAGAGAATGATGATGTTATGATGACTTTTTTTAAAGGGTTATTTGTTTATTCTTGTCTGACTGATTAAAAGAGCTTGTCACTTTTTCTATAATGTGCCAAACAATTAGGGTCATATTAGTGCCTCTCTGTAGGGTCCTGATTTAAGCCTCTTTTTTTATTGTAATCAGCCAGGGGTCATACATACACATAATGTGCTGAGCAGAAGAAAGTAGTAGAGTTCTCCTCACTTCAGATAATACTGACCAGGTTTCTCTGCTGAAGTGATCCCTCAGTAGTTTGTCCTCCAATGTAGGGCTCAGTGCCTTAGAAATGAACACAGAGTCATAGTTATATGGGTCTTTATGTTATAACGACCAATGAGCAAAATCCCTGCTATTATGACTTAAAATGCAGAGCAAAATCTTTTAACCTAGTCCTGCCCCTTCTCTCTAAGACTCACCTTCCTAACTAAGAAGTAATTTCTTCTTAGTCTTCCAGCCTCAATTCAGGCATTATGATGTTTTTCACTTACTTTATGTTATTCTATAAAGATATCAAGTCTTCCCTTCACTCTGTTAAAGGAAATCATCCCAGAACTGTGTTCCCAAGCCTGGTTACATCCCTTATTCTTGGGAACTTACCTCTTTATCATTTTTTTTTCCTTCCTAACACCTCTTAGGAAATAAGTAAAATCTGGAGTCATCCTGAGCAACAGTGTTAGGGAACTTGGAACCCTCTCCTATATTCACCCAGTGTCCATGCACTGACCACTGACACCACATCAGTACTGTTCTAGGTGCTGAGGATACAATAATGAACAAGACAAGCATGGGCCCTGC
This sequence comes from Lagenorhynchus albirostris, assembly GCF_949774975.1. NCBI lineage: Eukaryota > Metazoa > Chordata > Mammalia > Artiodactyla > Delphinidae > Lagenorhynchus > Lagenorhynchus albirostris. Next base: position 26,377,652 of record NC_083112.1, on the reverse strand, counting down.
CCACAGAGCTTAAAAAGGTACATTTTCACAGTCTGGGGTTCCTTGATGGTCAAGGACTCCACAGCACTAACCGCTTATTTACCAATACTTAACCGACTGCTATGCTCAATTAAGTGCATACCAAATAGTTTTTCCTTTTTGGTGAAAGCTGCTCTGAACAACTCAGGGAAAGTTGTGTCATATTCTTAATAGACTCAGAATTTCTTTTTATATGTAGCACAAAGAGAAGCATTAAAGTTACATTCGCAACCTAAAGAGCTGATGCTTTTATTTTTTATCATTGGCAAATTCGTTGAAAAAATACTTTATTGCATTATTTAAAAGCGATCAAAGTAATGTGTCCTCTATCAAACTTGGTACTCAGACTTTTATTAAAGTGATCCTCTTGCATGCCAATGAGTTATAACTTGGAGATCAGTAACAATTATGCTAAACAGTGAATGGCAAATTTTTTTTATACTATGATCTTGCACCTTCCTATAGACCAGTGATGCTCAAAGTATGGCTCCTAGAACAGCAGCATTGGCAACACCTGGGGACTTGCTAGAAATGGAAATTATCTGGTCTCACCCAATACTTACTGAATCAGAAGTTCTGAAGGTGGGGACCAGAAATATGTATCTTAACAAGCCCTCCAGGTGATCTAGTGCTCACTCGAGTTTAAGAATCAAGCTGCAGAAACATCACCCCTGATGGCTTTCAAATTTTCAAACTTAAAGAAACTTACCTTACAAAATAATACAAATAGTCACGTAAAAGGGTACAACTTCACTAAAATTAAATAAGCAAATATGTTATTTTATGGTTTATTAATTAAAGTAGCAAGGATTTTTGAAAATCATACCAATGTTCGTGAGGGTTCAGGGAGTGTAAATTTGTTCACATTCTGGATGGCAAGTTAATACTAATCAAAAGCCTTTAAATTATCTGTAACTTCTCAGCCAGAAATTCCAATTCTAGGAATTTAATGTGAGGAAATAAGATGAAAAACTTCAGTTCTGAATTTAAGCAGACCTGGGAATAAATACTCCTTTCACTTACTAGCTTATGACTTTTGGGTAATTTCTTTAAACTCTCTAAGCTTCAGTCTTTCCGCCTGTGAAACGGGGTTAATTCTGACAACTAACTCATAAACTGGTAAAAACAAAGATATAATCCATATATTTATGGTTGCCAGATAAAATATGGAACCTCCAATCACACTTCAGATAAGCAATAAGAATTCTTTAGTACATATATATGCCGCAAATATTATGAGACATACATATACTAAAAAAATTATTTATTGTTATCTGAAATTCAAATGAGTGTCTTGTACTTTTATTCATGAAATATGGCAACCCTACCTATCATGTACTAGGTGCTCAATAAATATTAGCTACTCACTTATTTTGTATTGTATTTTTACTCGAGAAATTGATAAAGCAAACTGGTGACAAGAAAATTTGCCAATTTTAAATTGAGATTAGCAGTTCTGTAAAACTCGAAAGAAGTTTATACTTACAAAAACTTCATGATATGCAGATGAATATGCTGAAATACAATCTTAGGATGTCTCATATCTAGAAATACTCCTGAGTAATCAAAGACATTCAGTATCTTGAGTTTGAATAAACCCAAATTAACTGGAAAACCTGATTTGTTAAAACATTTGAGCATCCCAGTTCTGCTGCACTATAAGAAAATATTTGCTTATACATGTATCAAAAAACTCCTCTGATAATAGAACAAAATAGAGAGTGAAAGTAGGGCTGCTGACTTTGTAAGAAACAGAAAGAAACCCATGTGCTCTCAACTTGTCACTAATAAAATGTAAACATCCTGAAACTTTAAATCACATTTGATTCAGCAACCAAAAATAAATTTGTCTTTTTAAAACTGTAAAGTTCTCTCTTTATGCCAATAAAATTTAGTGACTTATAATTATGCCCAAAAATGTATGTGACACAGTTTAAAACATAAAGTATGAAGCGGAACAGTAGTCACAATTTGCCATTTTTCCCCCTTACTTAAAGATTGTAGCCGGATGCAGATGCTGAAAGGGGACCAGTGTGACAGGGGCTGTCTTCACTATCAAAGGGATGGCATCATGACTGGTCATGAATGATCGAGTCATTTGGCTGTCTTCATGATAGATGGATATGTTTCCCTGATCAATTCTACCTGCCACTGTGAAAGGTATTGACCTACAGGCAGCTAGAAATTACTGAGTGATGGTTGAATTCACTGGCTACATACAGATCTGGTTGAAGTTAGGGTTGTCCAGAAACAGTCAGATCCTTTCCCATTGGGGTTGTCTGAGAAGAATCCATGAAAGAAGTACTAGTGAATCTTGGCCTTGAGAATGACTAGGGTTTGGTAGATAAAGACAGGAAAAGAGGCATCCTGGGCCAGTGGGAGATGCCAAGAGCAGGTCTGTTGGGGATCGATGAATAAAGTGAAGCAATATGCTCTTGAGAGAACAAAATGAAAACAAAGGTGAAGTAATTTTGGGCCTGCTTGGAGGTACTAAGGAGTATGGATTTTAATCTCCTACAAGAGGAAGATACTGGGGTTTTGTAAACAGACAGGTGACAGATATTGATACCAATTAGATTTTCAGAAGGTTAAGCCTACAGGAACATAGAACATGTGCTGGTGGAAAAGGGGATGGAGGCAGAGAGATCAGTTAGAACCTCTCCTAAGGGTTTTGGCATTAAGAGGTGAGAGATGAGCTTTATGGAAGCAGAGATAACAGAAACAAAGCAGCCATGATGGAAATTAAGCCATGGGAAGCAAGAGTCACAAAAAGGTCATTTATACTGGGAGTGGTAAGATGGATGGAGAGGAATCTGGCTTAAAAGGGGAGAAGGCAGGGGCCAATTTGATTAAAAAAATCAATGATGTTTTGGTAGGTTTTGAAGTGGAAATATCCACTAGCAGCTGGAAATGCAGAATTTCATCTTTGAGGAAATCATAGTGATGTAAGTAAAAATCTTAGAGACCATGACAAGGAGGGAAAACGGAGGCAGTGAGAACATATTGAAGACAAGAGGTGGAAGGGGTACAAACAATTCCCATTGAATCTCTAAGGTAACTTCTGCCATGAACGTAGACGGTTGAAGAAGAAACACTTAAAATATGGGACCAAGAATTGTAAGACTGAAGAAGAGTAGTCTTAGAGAGATGAATAAAACTGGATTAGAATTATATCACAGCAGTCAAAGTTGGGAAGATAATCAAGTAGACAAGAGTAGCCAGAGTCAATGGAGCGGGCCAAGTAACAAGTAAAAAGGCATTCCTGGAAGGTCAAATGGAGCAAGTAAGGACTCCAAGGTAGCAAAGAGGGTAGAAAAGTTGGTATATTACTTCAAAAATGGCATAGAGTTTGAACTCCCACCAGGGTTTAAATGCTGATATGCTTCCATTAAATGGAAATAATAATGCTGTTATCAGTGAGAATTTAAAGTCAGGTTATCTGGTATAGAGAACAAACGTATGGACACCAAGGGGGGAGAGTGACGGAGAGGGTGGTGCGTTGAATTGGGAGATTGGGATTGACATATATACACTAATATGTATAAAATGGATAACTAATAAAAACCTGCTGTATAAAAAAATAAATTTCTAAAATTCAAAAAAAACCCCAAAAAACACCAAACAAGCAAACAAAAAACAAAGTCAGGTTTTCTGGGACTTCCCTAGTGGCACAGTGGTTAAGAATCCACCTGCCAATGTGGGGACACGGGTTCGAGCCCTGGTCTGGGAAGATCCCACATGCCGGCGGAGCCACTAAGCCCATGCGTCACAACTGCTGAGCCTGTGCTCTAGGGCCTCCATGCCTCAACTACTGAGCCCATGTATCACAAGTACTGAAGCCTGCGCACCTACAGCCCGTGCTCCGCAACAAGAGAAGCCACCGCAATGAGAAGCCTGCGCACTGCAATGAAGAGTAGCCCCTGCTCGCCGCAACTAGAGGAAGCCCGCATGCAGCAACGAAGACCCAATGCAGCCAAAAATAAATAAATAAATAATAGATAAATAAATGGAAAAAAATAATAAAGTCAGGTTATCTGGGTCAGACATTCAGAGCACCAATCAGTAAGGGTCTGAGAGCATCCCCTATGTATGAGATAAAGGCAGTTACATTTCTAGAAACTTCTTGAAGAAAGATTATTGTGTGTGGTGAGAAGGAACACTTAAATTAGCCATTTGGACTGGGAAGGGGCCCTGTGAGCACTCAGCAACTCCCTACCCCATCCTTGTCAAAGGCCACTAACACAACTTGACTGTTTGCAGAGGAGAAATTGTAGAGCTTTTATTCTCAAAGTGGGCTGTGTTGCTGTGGTCACCTTAGGGGGTATCATTTCTGTGCTTATTCCTTATCCAAGGCTCATTGTCCTGTATAATTAAATGCTAAACAAATATTTGAAGAATATTGTTTGAGGTGGGAGCAAATTAGCCTTCCTGAAACACCCACAGGTTCCAGCCTGGCCCTGACCTGTCTCATTTTTGTCCAGATTAAATGTACCATTGGCCCTCTGTATCCATGGGTTCCACATTTGAGGATTCAACCAACTGTGGATAGAAAATATTCAATTATTCTTTTAAATTCCAGAAAGTTCCAAAGAACAAAACTTGAATTTGCTATGCACCAACAACTATTTACATAACATTTGTGTTGTATTTACACCTATGTAAATAGCATTTACATTGTATTAGGTATTATAAGTAATTTAGAGATGATTTAAAATATACGGGAGAATATGTGTCACTTATATGCAAATACTACACCATTTTATATAAGGGACTTGAGCATCCTAGGGTTTTGGTATCTGCATATCCCACAGAGATACCAAGTGACAACTGTATATGAAGTCTTGGGACTTAGTGAACACCCCATCAAATAAGTGTTTCCCAATAATTTCAGAATTGTTATCCAACTAAATTGACTATGCAAGGTGTCTCTGTAAAGCATCCCTGAGAGAGAAAGATAAAAATAGAGGTTTAGGAGAGAGAGCATGGAAGGCTTTAATATCAGACCAATGAATGAAGACAAAGGAACACACTGAAATTAGGAGATTTTGAAATACTCATTTTAGTCTTGAAAACCTCAGTTTTAATCTCAGCTTGCCATTGACAAATGGGGTGATCTTGAACTTCCCTGATCCTGTTTCCCACCTAGCCTATAAAATCAAAATGCCATTCCACAAGCTTATTGTGGTACCCACTGGCAGACAATTAGATGGCAATACAACGTGGTAGAAATCAAAATGAAGGGTGTTAGAAAGGGAATGAATAATGAAAAATGAAACCAATTCTTACCAAAAGATTGCCAAGGAAAGTAGCTGCAGAGGGAAGTGGGGTCCAGTGATTGACCTCCATGTCAATCTCCCTCCCTACCTTAACCTCTCTACCATCCTTCCTTCTTGTTTCTTTCTTAATATGGGAAGAACTACTCTTTATAGCAGAAAAGACATCACCTACACAGTTAATAAAAGGATAATATATATAAATTCCACTAAAAATAAAGCTCTCTGCTGAGGAGGATCCTTTCTTTCTTCCTTCATATACAGAACATAGCATAGAAGTACATTTATACAAGCCATTAAATATAGAATTTCCCAAATATTTGGGATATTCTTTTATTGTCTTAGACTTATTTTTGTGTTTTCTTGTTAATGGACTCTAAGTTTCTATCACTAAGCTACCAAACTCATTTATCAACTGATGAATATGAAGTCAAGCTATGTCTAAGGCTGGCTGGAAAAAGAATCCCTGATAAACATACCCAGTAAAGCCCTTTGAGGTGATGCCACAGGACTGTTTTTCTACGAAAGACCTGCTCATGGAGAAATATGCCTCTCAAGGCTAGGGAATAGATGGAGATTGAGTGATATTGTGATTCTCAGAAAAGTTTATTCTATTGCAAAAATAGCCAATAATCAATGCATTTTTGCTTCCTGATTACTTTTTTCATTCTTGCTTCTGTAATGCATGAATTATGTAAAAATATACTTCTATTGTGGTCAAGAAAATAGTGATGCTCGGATTTTAAAACCACAGGCTATTCCCTTCCCATCCTCCTTCCTTCTTCCACCCTCATTATCCTCACCTCTGCATGACAAGCAGGTAATTTTTGACACAAATAATTGATAGGAAGGTATTTTTTCCTGCTGCCTCTTTTCAATCTATCCCATTCTGACAAGTATGCACAAACACTCTATGGGTCAGTGATGTGATTTCTAAGAAAAGCCACTGCTCTTATATTGAAAGGAAAATGTTCTAGTTTCATGCATCTGTAAACAAGGAATGGGTGACAATCCCCAAAGATTTGGGGTGATTTACATTTTAATCAAACGGCACAAACTATTAATGTTTACTCTTAAATTTATAATAACAGATTAAATAGTAATATTGCTATCAAGGAAAACAGATAACATGGTGCCAGTTGCCTTGAAATTGCATTAATAGATAATACAGTTGTTATTTTGACCTTTAGTCTTTCATATCTTACATTTCTATTTGCATTGGTGCTTTAAAGTGATAAACCTAAACGTTTCTATTAAGAGAAAAACATATTATTATAAATTATTGTGCTTTTGCTTAATTGCTAAAATGCATTTTTTTTCATTCTATAATCTACTTATTTGAAAAATATAAGTTGGTAAGTCATTTTTCTAAGTCAACATGGCACAGTTAGGTGTAGATTAATTGAAATAGTGGTTTCACAGGTCCAGAAAGTATAAAAATGTATCTTACCTCTTACCTGACTTCAAACAGAACCACTCTTACATCAACTCAAACGGAGAAAACTCTTCTGCTTTTAAAGGACTCCAGATATACTTTCCTCCCTCATTTTCCTCATCCTGTAAATGGGCTAAAGTCGATATCATAAAATTGAAAAATTAAGGAAATTATACATGTCACTTAGCACACTGCCTAATGAATAATAGCTGTTCAAAATAAATAATTATTATTTTCTCATTCTTAAAGAAGCCTCATATATATGTACAAATACAAGTGGAAAGAATTTTCAAGACTGCAAACTAGAATGCATTTCCCTACAGAACCATTCATTTCAGGCTGCACAGTATTTTTCACCAAACATTTCTTGAATATGTACCATGCACCACACTACCCGTTGGCACTAGGAATAAAAAAGCCAAGTGCGGACCTTGACATCATGGGCCTTGCATTTTTTTCAGCCATAGCAGCATGCAATTCTGAGCATGCTTTTGTAGGCTAGTTGTTCTAAAATCTTATATAAGAACTGTTTGGAGAGCTACAATATTAGTATGTAAACAGCTCACTGGTGTAACAGAAAGAATGCTGTGTGTAAAGTTTTTTTTGCTTATTTGTGTAAATCAGATTTTTATCTTGCTCACAAAATGAGGAAATAAAATCTTGACATATCTCAAAATCAACAGGGTATGAAGGATGCACAAATCACAGTTCAATACCCATTACCTGTTCCAAATCTGTTTAATGGATAAACTCACAAAACTTGAAAACTGTAAAAAAAAAAAATTCTTACTTTAAGCACATCAATTACATAAGCAGAGCAATAACAACAAAAGTTATCCTTCTTTCGTATAAAAATAAACATATGAAATGCCCAGTTAGCCCATCAGCCTATTAATGACCACCATGGTTTGGTGATAAAGCATTCTTCCAGTGCTGAGATTAAAAAAAAAAGACCAAGCAAACAAACAAACAACAACAAAAATATCACAGAACAATATAAGCACAATGGAAGATCTGGGAGGATACACAAATGAATCAATTTGAAGTCCTGAAGAGAAGCTCATTTGGAAACGCAAATGAAATAAAATGTAAGCATGACCAAACCAAACAAAAAAACAAAAACACATCATTCAACTAAGGCAGTAAAACAAGGGCATTATGCATCCTACCTAAACAATGACTATGTCTCCACCATGAAGGAAATCTTATTTTAACTTGCCTAAACAAGAAAAATTGTTTTCCTAGTCATATCAATATCAATATTTGTTATGTGTTTGTACAATTCAATAGGAAGCAGAAACTTATTATCCACCCTTCTCTTGCAGGGAGGTCTGTGGGTCTTCATTCTTTATTCTGGTAACTGTGTCATCGCCAACATCATCAATAAATATTTATTGTACTTTAAGGGCAAAAATCGTATTGTTACACATGGATTCATTAATTGAAGAGTTTAAAATTGTTCATATCCCATGAATGTGTCCAGAATTCTGGCAAATAATACTGTCATCCATTTACCAAAGATTTCACAACCATTGCCTTTGTGCCAGGCACTATGCTTAGTGTGAAAACAAATCAAATTCACAGTCGATTGGTGAAGAGGGGGATTAAGCAATATGAAATCTTAAAGTCTATAATTGAATTATGCCAGAGGAATATCTAACTGGCTTTGGAAAACATAACAATAAACTTCTAAAGTTACAAGACTCATAATAATGATAAAAAGCAGGATTCCCTAAATAAAAATTATCTGTCAGTGAAAGAAAACAGGACAGAAAAGAAAAACATTCTTGGAGGTAAATAACTTGGAGGGAAACCAACAAAGATGAAATAACAAAAGTAATTATTGTGTGAATTTCTTTGGACTTTTGGATCTGAAAAACTCCTTAAAAATTGTACTAATGTGTTATTTTCTTGATGCAGTTTTTGAGAGACCACGTAGCAGAGACATTAACATTGTTTTGTCCCTGATAGATTAACATTGTTTTTCCAGAAGTTCTTGTACTTTTCACATAGGAAAGGAAAGCATGAGTAATCTTTGCAACCAGATTTATTTCTCTCATTTCCTATTTGACAAAAAGTTTCTTTAGAGAAATAAAAAAATAAATTGAAGTCATTAATAACTTTACCGAGTATATGCTTTTATAACATCTTTATTGGAGTATAATTGCTTTACAACGTTGCGTTAGTTTCTGCTGTATAACAAAGTGAATCATCTATACATATACATATATCCCCATATCCCTTCCCTCTTGCATCTCCCTCCCACCTTCCCTATCCCACCACTCTAGGTGGTCACAAAGCACCAAGCTAATCTCCCTGTGCTATGCAGCTGCTTCCTACTAGCTATCTATTTTACATTTGGTAGTGTATATATGTCAATGCTACTCTCTCACTTCGTCCCAGCTTACCCTTCCCCCTCCCCATGTCCTCAAGTCCAACGGTTATAGATTAGTTATAAAGTGTCTCAGGATAGCACATTTTGCATCTTTCTCTATCTTTTAATAAAACACTGTATTCCTGGGATACCAATAGACCACTTTTCCAGGGCACTGAGTCAGAACATTTTCCAAGCAAAGAGAGAAGGAAGTGTGACTCCAAAACAGTTATAGAACATGACTCCACATAGAGTCTTCTCAATTACTTGCTCTTTCTGTGCCAGCCCTCTCTCATTTTACAGGGATTTGTTACTAATTATTAGAAAGAAGTAGAGGATATCCAAAAACAATAAATCAGATTTAGAGAAATCTTGCAAATTCTTACATTCATTGGCCATGGCTTATCTAGGTGCTCACAAAAGGTAACTGAATGAATGATCTGTATTCACTAAGGCTTCCTTTCTCCAATTCTTTAATTGGAATTGGGGGAAAGGCTTTTATCTCCTAATGTGTAGCTGACTATGCATCAGACTGTGACCAAAGAAGAAAAAATTCACCTTCCAAGCAGAAGTCAGCTTTCCACCCAACAGTTTTCAGATTCAGACATGAAATAGAAGAGTGGTTTTCAATCCGTCTTGACAAAGAGACAAACAACTTGAGTAACTGGGAAGAGTAGTGGGACATGAGGAGGAGACAAGGCGAAAGGATGGCTAGGAACAATGTAAATAGTTTGACTTGTGTAATAGCCTTGTTCTTACGTAAGGAAGTCACCAGAAGCAATTGAAGAGGTCATACATTAAAATCTGTTTATTCAATTTATGCATGCCAATCACACTTTGTTGGCAAGAGTCATTTCCAACGATGAAAATAATGCTGGAGTCTTTTTGACACAACCTAGGGTAGAAGCAACATGTGTGTGAGCTAATATCATCCCCAAACAGCGTTATTTGTCTTTTCTTTATGCCACTTTGCCTCCCTAAACCACCAATCTTTCAACCCCCTTGAATTCTTCCCCCAGCACTTCTGCCATGTGCTGCCAACACGCTTCAGACTCTGTGTGTAAGGTACAAATTCTTAAGCCACTGCTGCCTGTTGCTGCTACTTCCATTCATATGTTTGTGACTACAGCACCAACATCAGTCGTCTCTTTAGCTTCTAGTTCCCTTGGGCTATGCCTTGCCCCAGCTCACCTCCTCTACATCTAATGTGCCTCCTTCAACTGTACGACAGCTTTCTTCTCAACTGTGGTCTCACTGTCATGCTGGTGATCAACAGAAGTACCAACAAAACAACACTAAGAAAAACAACTCCTCAAACCTGTCTGTATCTAGGTCTCGCACATTCACAAAATTCAAATTTTAAAACTGGAGAAATTGTGTAAAAAGTATTTGATGGAAGAGAATATCTTGATTGAATAACTGAAAGTTTTTCCAAAGTCTCAAAATTGAATCATCTTTACTAATTTTTCTTTCTGATTTGTTTACCTGTAACAACAGCAAAGCAATTGAATGTGGTTACCATGATCATTTTTTAAAAATCCAAAAATTTGGGCTTCCCTGGTGGCGCAGTGGTTGAGAGTCTGCCTTCCCATGCAGGGGACACGGGTTCATGCCCCGATCTGGGAAGATCCCACATGCCACGGAGCGGCTGAGCCCGTGAGCCATGGCCGCTGAGCCTGAGCGTCCGGAGCCTGTGCTCCTCAATGGGAGAGGCCACAACAGTGAGAGGTCCAAGTACCGCAAAAAAAAGGAAAAAAAAAAAATCCAAAAATTTGCAATTTCCTGGACCTGAAAAATACACCCTAATTATTTATTTACTGCTTACTTTGCACAGAACAGGGTGATTATCATGGTGAGAGGTAATTAGGTCCAGGCATACAAAAATCTTAGAAGTAAGAGGAGGCAAATGCACATAAAACATCATATATGCAAATATCATGAATATATAATACCCCTTCATCTACAAATGGTAGCTTTACATAGCACTCAACCTCACAATTTATTAGCAGAACTCTTGCAGGATTTACTGAGACTCGTTTAAATGTCAACAGTATACATAACAGAAGGAACCCGCATTGTCTGAAAGCAGTTTCAAAATCCTTCCCCTAATCTGTTTTAAGAGATGTAAATAGTGTATATAGGCCTTGGATATTCAGTAATCCTGATAATGGATTTTGAATCTCCCATTCCTCCAACAATTTTGCCCTCTGAATAAAAATTAGGACCTCCTTCTAGAATGCTCTCCTCCTGGTATCTAGTTTGTATCCAGTTCAGATTGGACTTCTAAGGATTTTACCTCCACCAGTTTCCTTTAGGTGACCTATTAGCCTTCCTTATTATTACAATGGGATCAATAGCCCAGTTTTGAACTTCTGTTTTTACTTAAAGAAAAAGTATAGCTTTATTCATTTATAAGAAAAATTTTATAGAGTGAGAGTACTTTCTATACAATGCCAAACTTACTTGAAATACTCTTTCCTCCTCTAGACTTTAGAGGTTATACAACTAAATAATAAGAGTCTTACAATAAGAGTTTCTCCTTGAATCTCACTCTTTTGGCTGCAAATCACAATATACTGTCTCTATAAAATTTTCCTTATAAATGAATAAAGCTATATTTTTTTCTTTAAACACTTTAAAATGAGCTCATAGATGCTTCATGAAAATGTATTCTCTATTTCTATTAATCAGTCCTCAAACTTCATCCATCTGGTATTTCAAATTTGTCTCCAAAAGGTGAAGGGTGAGAACAATTATAATTTATAATTTTCATCACTGAGATCTACAATTTCTATCTGCGATACACTTAGAAATCATTGATTAATCATCTCAATGCTTTTATGAAATGGATATTATCTCTATAGTTACATGATTTAAAACTAAAGAAACTTAAAAAAAAATAATCCTGAAACTAACGTAGTTTGAGGAGTATTCAAATCAGGGAATATGTTTTAATATGTGAATTTGATGGTTTAAATGATGGTTAATTTTGATTATTCCTTAAATTACCCTAGGACATAATGAAAATCATACACGTTTTAGAACCAATACTAAGAGAAAAATTTTTCAATGCCAAAGGTCAACAATATTATCTTTTAAAAGAGCTTATGAGTTTGATTGCTGAAGTTTGCAATCCATGTGTTTATAAGGCTGCCAATCTAAAATATCAACCATGAGAACTCTTTTAAAATTTAGCATATTTAGATTTTGGCATCAAAAATTTTATGTGAGAAAAATCCATGACTTTTCATTAAATCTCAAGAAAATATAAGTGAATAAAATAAGTAGTTAAGCATAATTATCTTTCTCTTGTCTCTCTAGTGCACCAGTACACAGATTGTCCTTTCTGCTTGAGTTTTATATTTACCAAAAGTCATTTATCTTTGTTTTCAGACCTATTCGTGGAAGTTTTAATTATGTAATTTAATAAATATAAACTGATGATATATAAGAAAAAATACAAATATTTTGCTTTTTTCTAACTCTAATGAATGCCTTGGAAAATTCCCCAAAAGATGAGCTATTAAAAAAAATGCTGAGGTGTGGCCAAGATTGTGGAGAAAGAAGACACTGAGCTCACCTCCTTTCACAGGCACACCAAAATCACAGCTACTTACAGAGCAGCCATCAATGTGAATGACCTGAAGACTAGCATAAAAGATTTTCCATAACTAAAGACTTGAAGAAGGAACAAGGACACAGAGACTCCACTCTTAAAGTGTATACAAAATCTCACTTTCTCCAAGTTAACAGCATCAAGGCAGCAGTTTGAAAGGAGCCTGGATCAGACCCACTTGCTGATCTTGGAGAGCCTCCTGGAGAGGCAGAAGGCAACCGGAACTCCCCTGGGAATGGAGATGCTGGTGACAGCCATTTTGGGGAGTTAATTCTACCACACTGACACTGGTGCTGATAAGCTTGATTTTAAAATCCTTTCTCTAGCCCATTAGTGCTGGAGGCTTACCTGCCCTCCAGTGGGCAGACACCACCCTGTGGCCTGTGTAGCCAACCACATGCATCAAGATAGAATGGGATAGAAATATCTTAACTCTAATATCTTAACCCAAGAAAATCAACCATATGAGGAATTAATTTTCCTCCAATATTTAGGATTCAGAAAATATGGTTGTACCTCCTTAATTGACAATTTAATGATGAAATTCAGACTTTTCTTTCAGATAATTAAAATGGAGGCTACAAGGTCAATAGTCAAATCTCAATTCAGGCAAAAGGAAGTCTTACTTTATCAATCAAAGATGGCTTTATTTCCACTGTTGCTTCCACTTCTCTTTTGAGTACCTCTCTAGCCCTAACTAAAATGCCAAGAAACATTTTTCTCTTCCTCATTTGAATATCTCATTTACATTTTTAATCCTGGACCGTACTTTTAAACATCTCTCTCCATTACTCTACCATATGAAAACCCAATATATGGCACCTTGGTAAATTAAATATTTTAAGCTGAAGGATTTGGGGAAAACCACAGAAACAGGAAGGTCATTCTGAGTATCCCCCCTTCTCCCCTGAAGCAGGGTAAAAGATCCTCATGTAAGAGGTACCCTCCCTATACCCAGAGGGAAGACACACACTTACCTCCAACACAGAGGGATGCGGCCCTGACTGTTACACTTACCCCATACTCTTTGCCCCATCATATTGCTCCATTCTTTATTAAATCTGTCATAAAAATACTCAGGTTTAACTGTTTCTTCAGGTCTTCATTTCCTTTTGAAGTCCCCCATGTCACATAAAACTGATATTAAATAAGTTTGTATGCTTTTCTCCTGTTGATTTGTCTTTGTCAGTTCAATTTTCAGACCCAGCCAGCGACCCTAAGAGGGTTAAGGAAAGCTGTTTCCTCCCCTGCAAACCCAGAGGAGGGCTTGGTTAGTTAAGCTCATGTAATATTGAGAAAGAATCTCATTGGAAATATAACAATGAACCATGAGCCCAAGAGTAGGTTCTATTCTTTCCTCTCCCTCTTATGATCTATATCCCCCCTGGGGAACCACTTTGGGACCTCAGTTACATTATCTGCAACATTAGGAATTAAATTAGAATTATGGTAGTTTAAAATGTACCAACTACTACACTAAGTTGTTGTCTCATTTAATTTTCACAACACTCATATAAGGTAAATAATAGTATCCCCATTTTTCATATAAACAAACTGAGGCTTATGAGTCAAAGGGTGGCAGACACTAGAGGAAAAACTTAGGTCTGCCTGAACTTTAAATTCAACAGGATAAGTTGAAACCCACTAATTGTTCAAAAAAAAAGATAAAGCTATTTTTCTAAATTAACCAGTCTTGCTAACTGCATGATTTAAATAGTCTATTTGCTTAACTATTTACCTCCTTTGTCAAGTAGGCAAAGTAGACTGGGCTACAGATAGAGTCCAAGCAAAATGACAATAGAATAAATCTAGAACAAGACAGAAAATTTTACCATTTGCACCACTTCTAAAATGAGTTTCAGTTGGGTCTCTTCACCTCTGTAAGACTTCTGATACATTTTTAATATAGGCATACTTTATTATGCCTGGCATTATTGCTCTTCACAGATATTGTGATTTTTACAAATTGAAGGTTTGTGGCAACCCTGCACTGAACTAGTCTATTGACACTAGTTTTTTCAACCACATTTGCTCATTTTGTATCTCTCTGTCACATTTTGGTAATTCTTACAATATTTCAAACTTTTTCATTATTATTATATTTGTTATGGTGATCTGTGATCAGTGATCTCTGATGTTACTATTGCAAAAAGATGATGACTCACTGAAGGCTCAGATAATGGTTAGCATTTTTTTAACAATAAAGTAGTTTTTAATTAAGGTATGTACATTTTTTAAGGCATAATGCTATTGTGCACTTACTAGAGTACAGTATAGTGTAAACATAAATTTTATATGCACTGGGAAACCAAAAAATTTTTGACTTGCTATTTTTGTGAGATTTGCTTTACTGCAGTCGGGTGGTCTGGAGCTGAACTTGCATATCTCTGAGATATGTCTTTATATATGCTTTCAGTTGACCTTTAAACTTTCAGGGCCACTTATCCATAGATTTCTCACTAAATACTTACTACTGTACCACACAATCCATGGTTGGTTGAATGCAAAGATGCTGAACAGCAGATAGGGAGGGCTGACGCTAAAGTTCTATGTGGATTTTTGACAGCACATGCTCCTAACCCTACTGAGGTTCAAGGATCAACTGTGTTTATACTACCCTGAAAGCAAACACAAGTTCTCTGAATCAGGGACAGACTACTATTACTTACATCAATAATCACATTGTTTCCTTATGCCCAATTTCCCCGTTCAGAGGAACAGAAAGAGAACCTGCTAACCCTATGCATATTACAGGTTCCCCCCACCACCACCAAAGGAGAGGAACCCCACAATTTGAATCTGGGAGTTTATAGAGGCTACATGATGTCCTCTCAACTACCACCCTCCAGAGAAGAAAGGAAGAGAGAAAGACCTTATCTTCATAAAGTAAAGGAATTTTCACTGGGAAGAGGAGGAGGAAGCCAAGTATTTGGCTCCAGAGAAAATCTGTTTTATTATCCTTTGAATGAGAGCCAATGGCTCCACAATAGATGAGTGGCTCTATGTCCTTGGAATATGAGAAATGAATGATCTAGGAAAATTTTATATTATTTTCTTTACTTATAGCATGTACGTTATTTTGCCCAGAATGTCCCAACCATACAGTAACATGAAAGTGTTCATCATGCTTCCCCATGCCTTAGTATTCTCATCTGTAAAATAAGAGTGTTGCTATACAAAGTCCCCAAATCCATCCACTTATGATGCTTTTGTAGATGTGATAGCTCCACTCAGGAAAAGTAAAATGGTCAGAAAAAATAAAATTAACTGAAGACATCTACAGGCAAAATGACAAACTGGCTTAGATGTTATACCTCTCTCATAGGGGGCAAATCATTTAAACTGTCAGCTTCCATGCTCTTATTGGTTAAATGAATAGCTTGGACTAAATGAATCAAATACTCCTATGAAATTAATTTTGAATCAAAATAATGGCTACATATGCTTAAAAATTTACTCATATGTAATTTCATTACCATTCTCAAATTTGTATCAATGAATTTATTGGCCAGATATTTATTGCTATGTGAGGTAAATAAATACTTTAGTCACTCACATAATTGATGTCATGACTCTACTTTGCATTAATCATAGTTCAGACCAGGTGTTGATTGATTTTCTTTACTTTCCCAAGAGAGGCTGGGAAAGAGGATGACATTTTGAACAGCAGCTCTCAAACATTAGCATGCATTAGAATCACCTAGAAATCTTGTGGCTATTGCTGTGCTCCCACCAGAATCTCTGATTCAGTACATCTGGGATTAGGCCCAAGAACTTGCCTTCTTAAAAAGTCGCCGTGTGATGTTGATGCTGCTGGTCTAGGGACCGCACTCACAGAACCACTGACTTACAGTTTTTCTAAAACTTTAATTTACAGAAATCACTTGGGGTGGGATAGGATGGGTGGGAGGGAGGCTTAAAAGGGAGGGGATATGGGGATATGTGTATGCATATGGCTAATTCACTTTGCTGTACAACAGAAACTAACACAGCACTGTGAAGCAATTATACTCCAATAAAGATGTATAAAAAATAATACAATACAATAGAGTACAATACAATAAAAAAAGAAATCACTTGGGGATCTTGGAAAAATGCACATTCTGAGGCTTGGGGAGGAGTTTTCCACGCTGCATTTGTAACCAACTCCCAGGTGATGTTGCCATTTCTGATCCACAGGTTGAACACTTTGAGTAGAAAGGACAAGCATAGGCATCACTCGGAAGCTGTTAGACAAGCAAAATTGAAACTCAAGTGAACAAACATATTGATTGCCTACTATGTATCACACTCTATAAAAGCTGCTAGTGTCCTAAAATGAATTACGCCCTGTCTGTAAACTCAATAAAGTTTAGACAGGAAAGCAGAAAATTAAACAAACACGTAAGTATCATGATAAATGTATAGTAAAAAGCGTTACAGAAACACAAAATTAGCTCTGACTAAAAGGGGATAATGTCTGGGAACAGTACAGAGGGACAGTTTTTTCTTGAAGAAAATGCAAATATAATTTATGTAACCTAAAAGACTCAGAAAAATTAAACCTCAGAGGCAATATGAGAATTTTAAACTTGTTTGAATTAACACAGACACTAGAATAGGCAAGAAGACAAAAAAACACTACTTTAAATAGTTAGACCAAGGAAACAACTATTTTCACTTTAAAAGGATTTAAACTTAGCTAACCAAACAAGCAGACATGTTAAGCCCACTTTTAAAATAAAATAAAATAAATAAGCAAATAAAATAAGCCCACAGTTATTTCAGGTAAGGTAAATAATGCTTCACAAAATTACTCAGATACCCACAGATTTAAGTTAATGCAAATAACACAGGTCAAACCAAACAAAGACACAGCAGCTTCTTACAGGACCATGAGAAAGCCCCTCTGAGGTGCCTGGACCAAATCTGAAACCTTACCAGTGCTCTGATGGGCCAGGAGGCCTCTACCTCCAAACATTCCCTGTCCTAATAGGGGATCTTCAGCTTCAGGGTGCTGTAGACAGTTGACTCCTGTATAACTGAAAGGCTTCTGAAGAAGTATTTTCTTTTGATATAATGGAAAGTGTAAATTCCCCACGTTTGCAGTAACCAGTCTTTTTGTGGGCAGTAGAAAATGAAAACAAAACAAACAACAATGACGACAAAATTGTTTTCTTTCTAAACAGAAAAACAACGTATACGTTTTAAGTGAAAACTTAAAACATTCATGCAAACAGTTAAATATAATTGAACCAGCACTATAAAAAATGGTTTCTGATAGAATTGCATGTCATTTTCAGAGTATGAAAGTGAGTAGAATAAAGATGCCATTGTGTATGGAGCATTTCTTTAAAGCAGTGCTCTTTGGAGTAGGAAAAAGAAGATAGGGTCGTTCCAGCCTCACAATGTCATCTGATAAGAGAATTGACCTTGAACTCCTGGCAGGTGAGAAATGGCTGGAGCAGAGGCTGAATCACTTCCAAACACACTCTTCGCCTCTTTCTCTCCTCCCTGCCAGGGCCTTTAACCTCAACCCCAGACCTCAGTTTAGAAAGTCAGGAGACAGCAACCTAAAAAGGATTGAAGCAACATAGCAAAATGTGTGGAGAGTTCAAGTTTAAGGGTCTTCTCTATCTCTTTAGATGGAGAATTTTGAATATACATTCAAGGGCATGGTTCCCACAAAGAGAGAAGTACACCCACCCTCTGCCCATGAGCTTAACAAGTGCCATAAGCACCCTAGAACTAATTCACTTTTTTACAGGAATCATTGGGACTTAGCACTGTCAACCCCTGTCACTTAAAGTCAAACCATAAATAGCATGTTGATGTGTCCATTCACTTTCAATTCTGTTCAGTGTTGACTGAATACCTACTATACATTAAAGTTTACAAATATAAAATCTCTGGGCAACTCCATGGTAATGTTGATCAGTTTGCAATTTAGATTACATTGCATAGAATGGAATACCATCATATCCACAAAGCAATTGGTTCGGCACCACAATGGCATCTTTCAAGTATATGCCTTCCCATCTTTGCGTTATAGACCACCTGCAATGACATGTGTCACCACTACGACCTTGGGGCTATCATTCACCTTTTCTTTATTTACTTCATTTTAACGAACGCCAAAACTGAAGGGGATTTTATACACCTAGGACTGCAAGTACTGTCCTTGCTTAATGGAATAATAAAAAATCTGGACAATTCATGACCCTGACTTTTAGGTAGACTAAATGGAGAGGGGAGAATAAATAGAAAATAATGTTTTTTTTCTTGGAATGAAGCAAAAAAAATTTTAAGAGAAGGCGTTTTATCTTTCTGTTTTGTTTCGCTTTGTTTTGAAATATCTGTTTCCATAGTTAAGCACATAACAGTTAAAACCCATGCAATAAAATACAGAAAAGGAAATGTATGTAAACCTTTTCTGAGAACTACTCTTTACAGATTTTAATGTGATGTTACTCTCTATTTAAACATGCTCTTGTAAGTTCACTGGCTCAGAGTATATTGAACATGTCAGAATGTAGAGTTTTAATAACTAGGAAAAAAATCTCAGATAAACTTGACTCTAAGATATGAACAGAAATGTCATTCTTTTTGCAGCTAGATTTTAATACATCCTTCAAGGTGTAAGGAGTGTGGGAAATCAATAGCAAATCCCAGGGTCCTGCTGTTGAGGTATTCAAAATACCTGAGCCATATCAGAAAAAAAAAAGGCTGATATAACCTAGGACTGAGCAGTTCACACAAGAGCTGGAAAGAATTATTGCTCAAAATCTAAACACATCTTCTTGTGCGTTTAAATAGCAGTACACAAGCTTGTAGTTGTCATAATTTTAAGAAAAAATGTAGCCTTTTTTTCAAAACTGAAAACACTGATATGAAGGTAAATACTTTTGGAGAAATTATTTTCTCTTGCTCAGTAATTATCATTAATGAAAGAAAGCTTTCTTAAATACTAATAAATCAGGGCTGAATTGACTGACCATACATTCAAATTGTTGCATTATTCACACTGGAATTACTCAAAAGATTAGCTGCAAATTGCCCTCTAAATTGAATTTATGGTTTCATTTTTCATGACTACTGTGTCGTGACAGGTGAGAGGAATCTGAGAGGAAAATGACAGCGATGGACCCAATTTCTTAGTGCTCTATCTTCAACATAGAGTCAAACCATCTCTATACGTCATTTTGGCAAGCATAAAAACCTGGTAGGCTGATCTCTAGGAGATTCTACTCCATATCCTACTTGGTAAGGAAAAGGTCAATATTGTATTTTTGTCAAGGGGAAGCTAATCAAATCGACATCTATAGAGGGGAAAGGAGTTTACATGTATGATGAAATTATTTTGTGTGTGTCGACTGAAAAAATTGCACAACCTAAATGTTGAGAGTTATGTTTTACTCACTGGACAAAACTGAGGATTAAGCCTGAGACACAACATCTCAGATAACACTGAGAAACTGTTCCAAAGAGGAAGAAGGCGAGCCAGGATGTATAGGAGTTTTTGCAACAAAGACCAGCTAGGCAGCACATCAAGAGATTACTGTTAATTAAAGAAAACCAGATATCTCAAGTTAAGGAATTTAGCACTTTTCTATTTATGGGAAGATGCAAGAGTCTGGGATCACTGAAATCGTTCCTTTAATATGCAGTTCA
The DNA here is from genome assembly GCF_949774975.1 of Lagenorhynchus albirostris. NCBI lineage: Eukaryota > Metazoa > Chordata > Mammalia > Artiodactyla > Delphinidae > Lagenorhynchus > Lagenorhynchus albirostris. Next base: position 26,357,286 of record NC_083112.1, on the reverse strand, counting down.
GCTATCTGGGGCCAGTATCTTGTGCTTTCTCATCCTGAGTCTCCTCATGGTGCATTATTGTGGGGTGGCTGCAGTGGCTGATGGCTTGATGGTGGGCATCCTGGTTCTATCCTGAGTTCCTTCAGGGCTCACCATTGGGCAGCTGTAATGTGATGGCTTGATGGCTACAACATCCTTTGTTTACTGCTATGGCAGGCAATTTTTTCATTCACATGTGTGATATTCCTCTATTTAATCCTCGCAACAACACCATGGAATAGGTAGTTGTATCCTCATTTCATAGAAAAAATAAATAAATGAGATACTGAGAGGCTGGATAACCTGCCCAAGTCTGGACCTTGGCGAGGCCTTTCAATCTGCAAAACCCATGCCCAGGATCTCCTGCCATGCCACCTCCCAGAAAGGGCTACTGCTTGGATCCCACTACCAATTCAGATGTATTAATTTTATGCCCGGCAAAACACTTGTGGTTTCTTTTTGCACCAAAGAAAATAAAAATGACTACAGTCCAAGTTAGACAGGGGGATATATAAACCTATTCTACCACCTGGATGTTGTAGACACATCTAAATCTTTGGAACAACTGTTTTTAGACCATTTTTGAAAAGCTGAACAAAATAAGAGCTGCCAGAACAGAGAGACAGTAAAGTCCTCCCCGTTTATATGAGGTATATAACTTGTTGCAATACATGGAGGGGAAGACAATTTTGTTAGCCTTTAAACTGGGTTTGTATCGCCAGGCCTCTTGGGTTAGAAATGATTGAAAACAAATATTGGGTTGGAGTTAGTGACAAATGCGGTTGATGCCTTCAGGTTTCTAAGACACCAGTATGTGAACATATGCTCTGTAAGACAAATGATTAAACAGCCTCTTATAGCTTTCTGTTTGTAAAGGTTTAAAACATGTCACCATTTTTCTTCTGTAATGGCCTCAGGCATACTTTCTTTTATCAAACTAGCTCTCACATTAACATACAAATACTTCAGAATAAGAGGCATTGCTATAACGAAGAGAGCAAATGAAGTAATTTTTATTTACAAATAAGTGTTTTCACATTTTTTTACACTCAGATTGTGTGTGCTTTTTTTTTTTTTTTTTTTGCGGTACGTGGGCCTCTCACTGCTGTGACCTCTCCCTTTGCGGAGCACAGACTCTGGACGCGCAGGCTCAGCGGCCATGGCTCACAGGCCCAGCCGCTCCACGGCATGTGGGATCTTCCCGGACCGGGGCATGAACCCCTGTCCCCTGCATCGGCAGGCGGACTCTCAACCACTGCACCACCAGGGAAGCCCCACTCAGATTGTTAATAGAGAATTTACATGATACTTTAAGAAGACAGAAATAAAACCTTAACCTGTTAGAGGGGAAATTGCAAAACTCTGGGTCTCTAGATAAATCTCTTTGCATCCTTTAAATTTTTAATTCAGTTTATTACTGATTTTATAATGTATCCTTTCTTAGTGCATATAATTTAAGTTTTTTCTCCTCTGAAGATAATTTTTAATATTTTATCTTATGCTAGTGTGACATACATTTTCAACTCCACACATCTCTACTCTACTGGTGCCAGGTGCTGCCTTTATCCCATCAAACTGGTCCATTTCTGTTTTGCCCTTGTTTGGTTATTTTAAATGAAACTAAAGTGTTGACATTTGAATTTAAACTCAAACACTATTCTTAGTTGATGACAAGTGTGAAAACAAGCTTTACTTAACCATTCCATGTAACTGAACAATGTAATACTAACTCTGGATGTCTAGAGCAACTGATGTCTTTTCATGTCGAGTTTGGCTATTGTATAGAAAAGACAAGCCAAGATCCATGGGGCACAGATACTTTAGTGAAGCAAAACTAAATGTTTAACTAGCTGTGTGAACCTCTGACAAGCTCCTTAATATCTCTGAGTTTCTTACTAAGAATGGGGTTAATGATGTCTACTCATAGGGATATTGTGAGGATAGGATGAGAGAACCAACTCTCTAGATCTTATTCATAAGACATGTCCTCAATCCTTCATATCATTTCTGAGAAGAAAGGGTCGGACTTCACTATCGAGCAAAGAGAAAAGAACTCCAGTGATGAAAGAGTAAAGAAATACTAAGCCCAAATCAATGGCTTGGATTTTAGCTTTCAAGATGGCTTTAAATGTATAGTATGTAAATATGTATGATAGAAAAAATCTAGGGGAATATCCACAACACATAAATGGTTGTAACCTTGGGAACTGGGTTAGGTGGATTTTCATTTTCTGTTACATATTTCTAGAATGTTTGTAGATGTTAATAATAAGCACATATAACTTTTGTTATAAGAAATTCTAATAAATATTAAAAATTTAAAAGTGCCAAGAATACAGTGTTAATTAATATAAGTTTCTATTTGCCTTCCTGATACACCAGCTATAAAAATAGAAGTATTCATTTGTGCATTTATGCTAATATTTAATGTCTACCTACTCATTCTGAGCTCTTCTCCATTCTGAGGGTTCAAAATAGAAATAAATAGACAAGTTGCTGTCTTTCTTATCTGTCAAGGCATAGAGACAAGTAATAAAACTTTCAAAAGTCCCTGTAAGAAAAAATTGTAAAAGCTTTCTCTCAATCTGATTCTCTCTCAAGTTCGTATCACAGAGTCTCCCCACCTGAAAATTGGCCACTACCCTCTGAGAAGTAAAGTTAGAAAAATATTTCAGGAATATGTAAACAAAATAGAAATTATCATGATACTATGATATCATTTTGTCAGAGTAAAACCTGAATAATCACTCATTCACTTGAACTAAATGTATATGTAATTTTTGTTTTCATAGGTCAAAATTGTCAAATGGTAATTATAAATGTTTTCCCTTAGTTTTTGCTATCAAGATAGTTTTAAGGCAACATTGCATCCAGACTTGCATGTGTAATAGTAATTACACATGTTTTCGCTTAGTGTTTACTATCAAGATAGTTTTAAGACGATATTGTGGGACAATATTGCCCCACAAAATAAATGCATTTCTAATTTTTTACACTTGAGTGCAGCTAAGAATTGTTTCTTGCATCTCATGCCTTCCTTCTAAGTATGATATTCTTCTTAATGAGATATATTTTAGTACTTTTTTTAGCTAGAGTTTGTGGGTCAGATAATTTTCTTTGTCTGAAAATGTTTTTATTTTATCCTCTTTTTTGACAGGCGTATGCATTATATATACAAATATGTATACATTTTTGTTGGAGTGTAATATACATTGAGAAATGCTCATGAAGCTGACATACAGATTCTGATAAATTTTTGTTCAGTAAACATTTCAATAAACCCAAACCAGGGCAAGAAATAGAATTTTACTCTCACCCCAGAGTCTTTCTTCATGTCCCATTCAGTTCTTATTCCCCTGCCTCAACATAACAATAGTCCTCAGTTGTTAACTACTTCTAGATTAGATTTTCCTTTTTTTTAACTTTATATAAATGGAATTACACATGTAGTGTTTTGTTTGGGCTTCTTTCATTCTACATTATGATGGTAATATCCATTCATGTTTTATAGAGGGTTTCTCTTTTTGTTGTTTGTTTCAAATATCATTGATGGATATATTTCATAATTTGATTATAACACAATTTATTTCACCACTGTGCTGTTGTGGACATCTGGATTGCTTCCAGTCATAGGCTACTACAAATAAGTCTTAATATGAACACTCTTGCACCTGTCTTTAGTGCATATATACACATATTTTGCAAAGATACATACATAGTATATGAATATGTACACCTTAAGTAGATATTGCCAAAGAGTTTTCTAAAGGAGTGCTACCATTTTATACTTCCACCAGCAGTGTAAGAGAGTAAAAATAATTTTCATAAATGGGTAGAATTATGGCTCTCATAATATATCATACAGATATAAAAATGAACACCTTAAAATTTAATTTAACACATTCAATGAGAGAAGCAGGCTGAAGTTATCATCAGTTTAAAAGAGAATCCAAAGAAAAAACATATTTATATAGAGTTGAAAATGGCTGATAGATAATAAACAGAGATAGAACCAGATTACTGGAAAGAGTTTGTCCTATACAGACAATGCGTTGTTGTAAAATAGTTTGAGGACAAAGAAAAGCTAAAATCAAATGATTTACAAGAGTGTTTTTCATTGTTTTTCATTGAAACACATTGTTTTTCATTGAAACACATTTTCTTTTCTTCTACAGAGGGTTCTAATTGACCCATAGACTCTCCAACACTTGTCACTTTTTTAAAATTTTAACCATTTTGATGGCTGTGCACTGTGGCTTTAATTTGGATTTTCACTGATAATCTTACAACTATGAACATGTTTTCATATTTTAATTGGCCCATTAGCCATCTTTTGGTGTTAAAGTTCTATTGAAGAAATTTGTCATTTTATTGTAGTGGGTTGACTGTTTTTTTACTTGTGTATTTGTAGGAATTATTTTACTTCAATCCAAGTCCTATGTCAGTACACATATGAGTATTCATCTGCAGTTTGCCTTTTCACTTAATGGCATCTTTAAATGAATAGAAGGAATTACATTAAAATATTCCTTGTTTAATTATATTATTGGATTTTATAACTTGTTTTAGGTTCATTTGTTTTTATTTTAGCCCTTTGAAGATCTTACTGTATCTCTTATGGTTTTTAATTTTGCTTTAGAGATATCTGCTGTAAGTTTCTTTATTATTTCTTTGCAGATCTCTGTTTGCTTTTACAATCTCTTTTTTTCTTTGCTCAGAAGATCTTTATTTTGAGTCTAGAGTCAAATAATTTAAATAACTGGTGTCAGGGTGTGAATTTCCTTGTATTTAATCCACTAGGAATTCTTTGTATTTCCTAAATCTGAGTAAACAGTTCTTTCAGCAATTCTCTTCAAAGTTCTCTCTTAAACCTTGAGCCTCTCTCATTCCCTCTATTGCTCCTTCAGGAACTTATTTTTGGCATTTGCTAGACATTTCATTATCTCCTCCATGTCTCTGAACTCTTCATATTTTCCATCTCTGTATCTCACTCTGCTGCATTCTGTGTAATTTTTACAATCTGTTTTCTGCTTTACTAATTGACTCTTCAGCTCAACCAATCCTTGTGTTTTCAATTTCAATGACCATATTCTTTAGTTTTAAAAGTTCTATGTGGTCCTTTTACTTATCATTCTACATATATTATTCTTTTAGATTCTCATTCTTTTCTTTTTTATTCTTTAAATTATGTCTTCAATCATTTTTTTCTCTTTTTTAAAATTGTGGTGAACACATAACATAAAATGTACAAGCATACCCATTTTTAAGTGTGCAGTATACTTGGTCATGTTCAAATCATCTTCAAAAAGTCTTCCAAAGCTACATAATGGAGAAAGTATTGTCTCTTCACCAAAAAGCTATTGGGTCCTGGACTTTTCTCTATTAGGAAGTTTTTGATTACTGATTCAATCTCTTTATTGGTTATATATCTATTCAAATTTTTTGTCTCTTCATGATGTTGTCTTGGTAAGTTGTATGTTTCTAGAAATTTATCCATTTCTCCTAGGTTATCTACTTTGTTGGAATATACTTGTTCATGGTAGTCTCTTTTGATCTTTTTAGTTGTGTACCATCAATTGTGATGTCTCCTCTTTCATTTCTGACTTTTTTATTTTAAACTTATCTCTGTTTTTCTTGGTGTACTTAAGAGTTTATCAATTTTGTTGATCTTTTCATTTTGTCTTTTTTTTTCTTTTGTTTTTCTATTCTCTATTTTGTTTATTTCTTTCCTAATCTTTATTACTCCCTTCCTTATGCTAACTTTAGGTTTAGTTTGTTATTCTTTTTCTGGTTCTGGTGGTGTAAATTCAGGTTGTTGATTTGAGATCTTTCTTCTACTTAAATGTAGAAATTTATCACTATAAACTTCCTCTCTGTACTGCTTTTACTACACCTCATATGTTTTGGTATGTTGTAGTTTCATTTGTCTAAATACATTTTCTATTTACCCTGTAATTTCTTTGACTCATAAGTTTTTCAAGAGTGTGTTGCTCAATTTCCTCACACTTGTGAATTTTCCAGTTTTTCTTTTGCTAGTTTAATTCCATTGTGATTGGAAAAGATACTTGATGTGATTTTAGTCTTCTAAATTTCACACTGGTCAGAATGGCCATCATCAAAATGTCTACAAATAATAAATGCTGGAGAGGGTGTGTAGAAAAAGGAACCCTCCTACACTGTTGGTGAGAATGTAAATCGGTATAGCTGCTATGGAGAACAGTATGGAGGTTCCTTAAAAAAATACAAATAGAGTTACCATATGATCTTTTAATCCTATTCGTGGGCATATATCCGGGGAAAACTATAATACAAAAAGAGACATTCACCCCAATGTTCATAGCAGCACTATTTATATAGCCAAGACATGGAAGCAACATAAATATCCATCGACAGATGAATGGATAAAGAAGATGTGGTATATATATGCAATGGAATATTTCTCAGTCATAAAAAAAATGAAATAATGTCTTTTGCATCAACATGGATGGACCTAGAGATTATCATACTAGGTAAAGTAAGCCAGACAGAGAAAGACAAATATCATATGATATTGCTTATATGTGGAATCTAAAAAAAATGATATAAATAAACTTATTTACAAAACAGAAATAGACCCACAGACATAGAAAACAAACTTATGGTTACCAAAGGGAAAAGGCAGAGAAGGATAAGTTAGGACTTTGGAATTAACAGATACATACTATTATATATAAAATATATAACCAATAAGGACCTACTGTATAGTAGAGGGAACTATGTGCAATATTTTGTAATAACCTATAAAGGAAAAGAATTTGAAATAGAATATGTATATATCAATATAATCAGTTTGCTGTACACCTGAAACAAACACAGCATTGTAAATCAACTGTATTTCAATTAAAAAAAATAAATAAATAAAAATTAAAAAAGAAGACTTTTTGTGGCCTAATATGTGATCTATCCTGGAGAATGTCCCATGCACACCAGAGAAGAATGTATATTATCTATATATCTGTTAAGCTCAATTGGTCTATAGAGTTGTTCAAGTCCTCTGTTTTCTTATTGATCTTCTGTCTGTTGATACATCCTTTATTGAAAATGGGGTACTGAAATCTCCTACTATAATTATATTATTGTCTATTTCTCCCTTTAATGCTCTCAATATTTTCTTCAGATATATGGATTCTTTCTTGTTAGGTATATTTATTTATAATTGCTGTATTTCTGAGAGAATTGATTCTTTATTTGTTATATAATCTCCTTCTTTTTCTCTTAAAATAGTTTTTGACTTAAAGTCTATTTTATCTGATATAAGTGTGGCCACCCCTGCTGTCTTTTGGTTACCATTTGCATGGAATATCTTTTATAATTCTTTTACTTTCAGTCTATATATTTCCCTATATCTAAAGTGAGTGTCTTGTAGATATCATTTAGTTGGGTCTTGTTTTTCATCCAGTCAGTTACTCTGTGTCTCTTGATTGTGGAATTTAATCCATTCTCACTTAAAGTAATTACTGTTAGGAAAGGACTTACCATTGTTATTTTGTAAATTGTTTTAAACTGATAGCAACTTAACTTCAATCACAGACATAAACTCTACTCCTTTACATCTCTCTGCCCTCACCTTATGTTATTGATGTCACAACTACATTTTTTTTAATAATTTGTTTCCACTAACACAGTTTTATTGTTTTAGTTATTTTATGCTTTTACCTTTAAATTCTATGCCAGAATTAAAGGTGATTTATGCACAACCATTACAGTATTACAGAGTTCTGCATATGTATTTGTCTAAACTTATACATTTTCCATTACCAGATATCTTTATATTTTCATGTTTTCATGTTGCTTTCTAGCTGCCTTTTATTTCAATTTGAAGGACTCTCTTTAGCAGTTCTTTAGATAGACTAGTAGTAATAAACTTTTCCTAGTTTAGTTTATCTGGGAAGATCCATATTTTTCCTTTATTTTTGTAATACAGTTTTGTCAGATACAGTATTCTTGGTTGTCAGTTGCTTTTTTTCTTTCAACACTTTGAATATACCATCCAATCCCTTTTGGCTTTACTTTTTCTGCTGAGAAATCTGCTTATAATCTTATGAGAGATCACTTGTACATGATGGGTCACTTTTCTCTTGCTGCTTTCAAAATTGTCCTTGACTTTTGTTATTTGGATTATAATGTGTATTGGTGTGAACCACTTTAGGTTCCAAATATTTTAAGCCCTTTGAACTTCTTAAGTTTGGATGTCCATTTCTTATCCTAGATTTGGGACTTTTGGGGCCATTATATCTTCAAGTTTGGGGGCATTATATCTTCAAATAAATCCTATCCCCCTTTCATTTTTTTCTTCTCTTTCTGTAGTTCCATATAGTTTACATTGGTCTGCTTGATGATGTCCCATAAATTCCTTAGTCTCTATATTTCCTATATGTGAATTCTTAGCAGGTCTAATTCTGTTATCTATTATTTCTGCTGAATACAATCAGTGATGACTTGTTTGCTTGAATGTTTTGAAATTTTTCACTCTGAGACTTCATATTTCTTAAAACTTTATCTGTGAAAATTATCTGAGTTCTGCTATGCAATGTTTATCCCTCCAGAGAGGATTATTATTATTTTTTTTATCTGCCAGGTATCTGTCTTGAGTTTATCAGACCTGCCACATAGTGTGACTTTGAGTTGCAAAGCCACCTGAGATCCAGTTTTTATTTTTTATTATTTTTTTAATAAATTTATTTATTTTATTTATTTATTTTTGGCTGCACTGGGTCTTCATTGCTGTGCGCAGGCTTTCTCTAGTTGCAGCGAGCAGGGGCTGCTCTTTGTTGTGGTGCGTGGGCTTCTCATTGCAGTGGCTTCTCTTGTTGTGGAGCACAGGCTCTAGGCATGTGGGCTTCAGTAGTTGTGGCTCGTGAGCTCAGTAGTTGTGGCTCATGGGCTCTAGAGCACAGGCTCAGTAGCTGTGGTGCACAGGCTTAGTTGCTCCACGGTATGTGGGATCTTCCCGGACCAGGGATCGAACCCGTGTCCCCTGCATTGGCAGGCAGATTCTTAACCACTGAGCCACCAGGGAAGCCCCAAGATCCAGTTTTTAGATAGGAAGTTTCAAAGATTTTTTTCATCTCTATCCAGAACCAAGACAGAAATCTTTCCTACAGTGGAGTCTCATAGGTGACAGGTTTATTGATCATCACCTGCACTCTGCTAGAATAATCCTTTAGGGCATTCCATGGCATTTTTCACCACATGAGGCAAATAACCTCAAAGCCTAAGCCAGCTCCACTGCTGTTTACTCCAAAGGATTAACTGCATTTACTTAGTTTTTGGCCTCTGAGTATGCTTTATATTCTTGTTAGTCCATTAATGCATTTTAATATATTTAATAAGAGGGAGGATCAGATAAGAAAATTTACGAGACTATCAGGGGAAAAAATGGCAGATTTTTCTTCCTAATACAAATTTTTACTGAGCATGGAACCTCTCAAGGATACAGCTTTAATGAGGCAGCCCCAAATATTCCAACTCTCAAATATGTGGCCTTCACACATTTTTCCCAGCTCTAGCCTCAGCATACTTTGGCCTAAGCCAACATCCTCCCATCATTCTCACCCTCTTTCTTCAAATAGGATATTTACAGGGCTTTAGTTTTCTCTGTTTTTACTCTGTAAACATTTAAATTACTTTATTTAAGGTTCTGTGTGCATTTAAAGGAATATTTGTAGTATTTTATAATTATTTTTGTAGCATTCCTAGACTTTTATAGCAGTAGTATAATCAGGTTTTACATTCCACCACATTGTCCCTTAACATTTTGGCACACCTATTTATAGAAAGTCAGTGAATTAAAAAATAGAATTACAGTCTCAAATTTTAACAGAGCTAATTATATGGCTTAATTCAACTGACTTTCATCAAGGCATTTTGCACTATATATAATTTATATTTCCTTGAAAATTGAATATGCTATCTTGCACACTTTTTATAGTAATCTTTTATGGAATTTCTTTTTTTCAGTTTGCAATCATACTGTTATGCTTAGGTAAAATAAATATTCTGATTGTTTTCTCCATCATAAATATTCCATTTTCACTCCAAGTACAGTACTGCAATACTATTTTGGCACTAACTACCCTTACTGTCTGACTCTATAGGTTTAAGGGCTCAGTTCTCCACAAGACTTCTCTCATTTCAGATGCCAGCTATAAGTCTCAGGGGCAATTCACACTTCTGCCTGATCAGTTAAAACTCCAGGGTTACTCACAACCCCTTCAGCTTCAATAATTCACTAGAATAGCTCAAAGAATTCAAGAAAGCACTTTGATTATAAATATAGTTTTATTATAAAATATATGTCAGAAACAACCAAAAAAGAAAGAGACACAAAGGGAAAGGTCTGGGACAGTCCCACATGCAGAGCTTCCATGCCTTCTCCCAAAGGAGTCAGGTGCATCACCCTCCCTGGATATCAGTGGGTTACCCATTAAGAAACTCCACTAATCCTCTTGTCCTTAGTTTGTATTGGAATTGCATTATGTAAGTATGACTGGTTAAATCACTGGCCACATGATAGAACTCGGCCACATGATAGAACTCATTCTCCAGTCCCCCTCCCCTTCCTGGAGGCCGGGCTGACTCAAAGTTCCAACCTTTAATATGTGGCTGGCCTTTCTGGGAACCAGTTTCCCCATCTTGAAGCTATATAAGGCCCAACAATGAGTCACATCATTAGCTCAACAAAAACACTCTTCACTCAGAAAATTCCATGGGTTTTTGAAGCTCTATGCCAGGAACCTGGGACAAGGACCAGATATATTCTTTATTATACTACAATCATGTATACCAAAAATATTATAAAGTATGTTAAGCTATGAAGTACTTCAGAAAAATCAATAGATAGTAGAAGTAGTGAATAAGTTAATTCATTGCTAATATACATTAGCACTGGTGTGTAATTCTAAATATTCTAGGTGCAAATTTATAATCTTTTTTTCCTTTACCATAGCTTTTATTTTTTAATACATCTTTATTGGAATATAATTGCTTCACAATGCTGTGTTAGTTCCTGTTGTACAACAAAGTGAATCAACCATATGCATACATATATCCCCATATCCCCTCCTTGAGCCTCCATCATTTTTTACATGTGTCCAGTGCTTAAACATTTTTTAAAAAAGAGGTTCTACTATAATACATCATTCTATTGTTATGTCCAGTAAGTATTAAAATGCCATCTTTATAGGTAAATTAAGATTTAATGACTTGCCTAAACTCGCAAAACGCTGTAGCAAATCTAGAGTGAAATGACTCCAAATTAAGTGATCTCCAGCTAACATCACAGTTTCTTCTTTAACGCTTGTGATTTTTATCCGATGAAATAGAATGCATTTTTGTGTTTATTATTTAGTTTCTATGCTCCTTCACTGTCATCAACAGGAATGAAATCATCTTTGCCTTTATATTCCTGCAGAGTCCTTTGGCCACAGCCAATTAATACTGTTGTTCCTTTGACCTGAAAAAAGGACGTTAGTTTGGTTAACAAGCTCATAGAAAGATAGGAGCTAGCTACAGAAGCTAACTGTAACTCAGTGGTTGTATATACCTCTCTCTCATGGAAGGCCCCTGCTGAACTTGATTTAATGCAAGTGCAGTACTACATAATGAATATTGCATTTTCCATTTCTATAGTGAACTAAAATAAACTATTGTGAGTGTTAGAATGTAATAATCCATACATTATTATGTTTTATTGATAGGGTTTTACATTCTGGAATCCATTCAGTCATATCCAACCCCAAATACTTTTAACTGAATTTAATTCTGTGCATGAAAGTTATTATGTACATCATCATGCTTTTTACCTAGCTGTACATCATTTAATTTCATGGCCATAATGGAACTGTAGACATTAGCTCTATTTCCATATATTGTGTTGGAAAAAAAAATTAAATTCTCTTTTTAATATGATCGAGAGTGAATTGTTACACTATGACATTTAATTGAAACTAATAGTTAAAATAATTCCTTCTTCCAGATTCCTAAAAAAAATAGAGATGATGGATCAATTAAAATCAGGAGGTTATAATTCATCAACCTGCATCTAGGCTAGCAAATATTCTATGTAGGGCAAACAAAAAAGGTCTTTCTTTTATATTTTTAGTTAGTAATCAATTTTTATGTCTAGAATTTAAATAAGCATCTGATTTTTCTTACAATATATGCAAAGGGTATTCTGACATAGAGAAGCATAGCAAAGTAAGACATACTGTAATAATTAACTGAATTATCCCTGACATGCCGTGAACAATTACAGGATTAATAACTACCCAACCAAACGGTGTTATGTTGGAATAAATTGACCGACAAGGTTTCTCAGCTAGGAAATGAAACTCAGATAGATCATCAATAAAAACGACTGTAACGAGCGTACTTGTGAGAACTCCAGTGTTTTACATTTACAAAATATGGCTGTGGTCACTGTGCTTAATGATTGGAAGAAGGTATTTAAAAATTCATTTAGACTATTTTGCCCTTTTTAATTGCCTGCTGAAAGACATAATGTTTGATGGTCACAAATGTACCATACAACCTACACTTAGTTAAATACCTGTAAGTTCCGAAAGCTACTATGAATCATTCATTCTAAATAAAGAAAAAAGCAAAAGGAGAAAAAAAATAAGAACTGCAGCTTGTTTGGAATATGTGGTGTGCCATATGCATCCATATTAAGAATCATACTGCTTAAAAAGCAGAAATAATTTAGAGGATGAATGATGTCATATGCCACACTTTGAGATAATATGTAGTTTAATGTGAGATTATATAACCTGCCTTATGAATACATTTATTAAAAGATTTGACTTAAAAAAATTACTAAAGATCAGGTATAGCATCAATATTTACATTTTATTGTATATAGTATATAGAAGAAGAGGGCAGAAAAAATATACAATTATATTGTATATATACTATATATATATACAATATATATTGTATATATACAATTGTATATCGTATATAGAAGAAGAGGGCAGAAAAAAATGTTATGGGGGGAGGAAGTGTGAAGGAAGGAAAGTTTGGGATGTTGAAAATATCATACATGTGAATGTCTGAAAATATTTTCAGAATAATTTTGTTCATGAGGATATGACAACTAAAGTCATATTCTGCTGCAAATGGGAGGAAATGACTTGTAAACTAACTTGAACTCTCCCTAGGTCTTTACTTTCCACTCATCTTTCAAATTAATAGCCTGGTCAAGCCATCAGCTTACTATATAATAAGAGTAGTATCACAGAACCCTTCTTAAAGTTTCCTCAGTTATAGTTTAAAGGTAATTGTCCCGCCCCCCCAAAAAAAAAACTATTGTGAAAAATACTTAAATACATAGAGTATAAAACACTTGAAAACTTAAAAAACGTCTTCACCTTGTTATGAAGTAGTTAGTAACCATGTCAACAGCACCAATTCTAGAAGCTTGTCTCTGTGACCTCCTGCCTTCATCTTATTTTAACACGCTGATTTCCCCAAAGCGACTGCGTTTTCTCTCTCCTTATGCTGTCCATTCTTCCCTGCAGCCCAAGCCACAGCTTCAAGTACAACCTATATGTCTCTGTCTCTCTCTCTCCTTTTGCCCCTTTTTCTCTTGAATCTATCCTCTCAGATACCCCATAAATACTTCAAACTCAATGTGTACAACACTAAAATTAACATATTTGTCCCTCAAATCCCTTCTTTTATGCTCCCTACAAGTTCACCCTAGAATGATAGATCTCCTCATCCTTATCCCTTACATCCAATGAATCCCCAGATCCTCTCATTGCATCCTATTGTCTGCCCTGATATTATCCACTTTCTCTACTTGGTTTGCCACAACATCTTCTTAAAGGACCTCCATGTCTCATCTCACCCTCACCTCATTCCAACTCATGTTCACATTATTGTCAATATAATCTTCTAAGTTTTTTGCTTAAAACTTCAAAAGTCCACATGTTTTCATAATAAAATGAAAATTCCTCAGCATGAGATGCAAGGCTCTCATGAACTGGGTCTTGAGTTCCACTTCATCATCACATCTCCCCACTTTCTCTCTTGCCAGTACGCTTAATTCATACTGGCCTACCAGAAGTTTCCTGAATGTGCCAAGCCCACTTATAGGTCTGCCTTTGCACATAATGTTTTCTCTGTCTAGAAAGGCCTTCTCCTTCACTCCTCCCTGCCCATATCTCTGTTTAACTCTTATTGATAACAAAAATCTAAATTTAGAAGTCACCTTCTCTAGAAAACCTTTCCTGACCCCACTTCCATCCCAATCCTAATGACATGGGGTTACCACTACTAGAGTAATTTTCAAAATATGATCACAATTGTTAATGCTGTTGGTGACATGGGGTATGTATACTAATTTTCTTTTTTTTAAATACAACAAGATTATATTTTAAAACACAACCAAAATACAAAACACCAGAGGTAATTGATGGTAATAAGACATAGTATTTCATTTGCATTGCATGACAAATGGTTAACATCCTTAGTCATAAATGAGTTTTTAGAAACCAGTAACAAAGACATTGATATTCCAAGGGAAATTAAAAAAACAAAAACAAAAACAAAAAAGAACATGAAATAAAACATGACAGACATTATCACAGTTACTAATCCTCCAGCCAGACAGTGAATTCTCATTGCAGGCAGGCTCTCCAGGAATCAGACTCTGAAATACAGATGTGCATACAGGAAGGTCACTGGAATGTGTTCTCATGTTCTCAGGATCAAGGATTGTGGGGGGGAGTGGAGGAAACAGGGGGGAGAAATTGCGCCATGAATTGATGCAATGACAACAAAAGCCTCAGCCAATCTTATGGGAGCTCTGAAGCTGGAATGGCCCTTCAGAGTTGTCACAAATTAGGGCAAGAGAAATAATCCCCATATTTACCAGTCATTAGATGCAGGCTTCCTCTGGGAGGCAGGCTTCCTTAAGTGAGTTATGGACAAGGACCAAAGAGAGACTCAGCTAAAAACTGGCAATCACCAACATTTCCATCTGCTGGGGTGATGTTATATGGGCAGAGCACCATGAAATCCACTACAACTCCCTAACGGCAAAAATTTTTTCTTATTCATTTTTATGTGCCCTGGGCTAGCAGAGGCCCTGAATTATAGGAGGCATTCAAAAATAAATGTTTATTGAATGAATGCATAGTATGATTTTTAGTCAAATTCATCTTTCTGAAAGCAATCTGTGCAGCAGATACCTTATGTTCAATAAGAAAATAAGGACCAAAGAAAATACAAAGTGCAGAATAAATAGCTTTTAATCTAACTGCCATCCCTTGGCTTCTTAGAAGACTCATAATGATCCTCTTTCTTTAATCTCTCCAACAAAATTAAAAGTTAAAAACACAGCAGCAGGGACTGAAATACATAAGAAAAATGTTTGTATTAAAAGAAAATTCATATAGTTTTTACTTGGAGAAGATATAAGTTTGCAGCATTCCTAGCACTAGTTGAATCTCAACATTCTGCTCTTATCCACATTTGACAAAGCAAGTCAATGATGTGGCCAGGTGTAGGCTCTGATGGTTATATTAATAACTTGCACATAGGCAAATGAGATAGACCAAATAGGAAATGCATTGCTAAACAATGTTTTTATGCTTAAATTTCACCTGAAAATAGAGAAAAATGAGAAAATGACACACACTTGATTCAGGCTTACTAATATGCAGCAGAGATACTGATGAAAAGACTAGGGTGATGAGGAATGTGGGAGTGGCTGCCATGAAAAGAAGATGAAGATTGGTAGCTTTTCAGTGTTAGGATCTAAGAGATCAAGTTGTCAGTGGAGATACCACAAAAGAAGTTAAAACATCACTGAAGATGATGATAGGTGGTGGAGTGGAAAGAAAAAATATAAGTCACGTACTGAAGTCATCGATGTTGGGGAAATGGGTCCTTTTGGATGAGAGCAAATACAAGATTATAGCTGCAGTGACTCCAAAGTCTACAGGGAAGACTTGTAAATCAACTCTTGAAAAGCAAGGAGTTATGCAGGAGAGAAAAGGTGAAAGTGTCCCTTCTCCCATATCTACACTAGCCCAATGAGAGGGAATGAGAAATCATGACCCCTACCTCTTAGAGGGCATTTAACAGGAAAAGTACATGGCATAGTCAGAGAAGACCCAAACCTCTAATGATCTGAATGCTTTGATTTACACAAAAATCACACAGGAGTACAGTCAATGTTGCTAGAAAATCTGTTTCAAAGTGTGAATTTGTTCCAAATTATTGGTATATTAGGTAACCATTTGAGCATAATGCAAATTTCGCCTTTGCTTATGTGAGATTTCACCTGGAGAAGCACAGGTGAGTTCCCAAAAATGCACCCAACTGAACTGAGCCACAGTGAAATACACAAAAGACACACAACCACACGCCTGAAACTTCTACCAGCTACCTCACTTCAGCACACGTGTTTTGAGCCAAACTCCTGCACATCTGGTATTACAACTCTCCACTTGATTTCAGATAACCTTCCTTCCATTACTTACCAATAACACAAGCTACAACCCTCCTGATGCAACTTCTACAAGCAAACTTCAGGTCTTGTTAAGTGTAAAGGACCATTTTTATTGTAGTATTTCTTAGCCATTTAACATGTGTCAAACTGTACTGCTGTGTTCATTAGTGTCCTATCTTTTTCCAGTGCATCACTAATGAAATTTTTAGTGCTGTATTCCTTTCTTCACTTTCCTTATAAGTCCTTGAAGTTATTATTGTGTGGTTTTGTATAGTACAGTGAATTACAAGAACATTTATGTCACATTATAGCAGAACTGACTGTATTTGTTTAAAAATGCTAAATCTCATCATTCTTCTAAGATTTTGATTCAATAGTGTTACCAAGTCCAAGCTCATACTGCTCACCACATGACAGGCCAATAAATCGAGAGGCATTTTGTTGGAGTAAGGGTTAGCGACTTTATTCAGAAAACCAGCAGACCAAGAAGATGGTGGACTCATTTCCCAAAGAACTATCTTGCCTGAATTAGAATGCAGGCTTCTTTTATACTAAAAGTGAAGAGAGTAAAGTCATACTTTTCCTGGTTCTGGTCAGCCTCTGGTGGGATGTGTTAATTTCTGCCTTCCTGCAGTCATTCACAGGTAGGTCTGGTCAGGATGCTTCCTGTGAGCTAAACAAAGGTGTTTTAGCTTAATGCTCTGTACCTGAGAGGCAGGGTTCCCAGAGATGGGCCATTATGTATAATTTAAGCTTATTGGCAATATCTCTTTAGTGATTAACTTGTACTAAAATACAAAGATTTTTCCCTATTACAAGAGGTTGGATGGGTCTCACTAGGGTGGGACCAACTATTTTCTCTTTTTTTCCTACTGGTTTCCAAATGGATGTGTAATCCATTATTCAAACTTGGAGGAAATTAAGACACAGGTACTTAGCCAATGGATGCACTAACTTAAGACAATAATTTGAAATGGTCCAAGAATGAATTCAGAAAAAACACAAAACTGACTGAGAAGTAATTCTCAGAGACAGTAGAAGAGATGGCATCAGGAATAGAGTGGTGGCAGTGACAGGAGTACAATAACAGTGATGCCAGAAATGGAACCCAACATGCCCATCACCACAGCATGACTCTGCTGCCCAACTATCACTAACTTTTGCCTGTTCACCAAGCCTTTGTTTCTGACCTCTATGTCAACTTTGTGAGCTACACAATAACCTACTGGTAAACTTTTTATTTAGGAAAGCCACGCCTGCAGAACGAACCCTGACACTGATTCCTCTTCTAATCTAACATTATAACAAACACTCTGCTGATTCCAACAAAGGTGCCCTGTGGAATTAAGCTTGAGAATTATTGTTCTTAAGTGGATCACAGAACTATTATTTTTTAACATTTTTATTGGAGTATAATTGCTTTACAATGTTGTGTTAGTTTCTGCTGTATAATAAAATGAATCAGCTATATGTATACATATATCCCCATATCCCCTCTCTCGTGTATCCCTACAACCCTCCCTATCCCACCCCTCTAGGTGGTCACAAAGCACGGAGGTGAACTCACTGTACTATGCAGCTGCTTCCCACTAGCTATCTATGTTACATTTGGTAGTCCATATATGTCAATGCCACTCTCTCACTTCGTCCTAGCTTACCCTTTCCCCTCCGTGTCCTCGAGTCCATTCTCCACATCTGCATCATTATTCCTGTCCTGGCCCTAGGTTCTTCAGACCACGTTTTTCTTTTTAGATAACATATATATGTGTTAGCATATGGTATTTGTTTTTCTCTTTCTGACTTACTTCACTGTGTATGACAGACTCTAGGTCCATCCACCTCGCTACAAATAACACAATTTCATTTCTTTCTATGGTTGGTAATACTCCATTATATATATGTACTACATCTTCTTTATCCATTCATCTGTTGATGGACACTTAGGTTGCTGACATGTCCTGGCTATTGTACATAGAGTTACAGTGAACATTGTGGTTCATGACTGTTTTTGAATTACGGTTTTCTCAGGGTATATGCCCAGTAGTGGGATTGCTGGGTTGTATGGAAGTTCTATTTTTAGTTTTTTAAGGAACCACCATACTGATCTCCATACTAGCTGTATCAATTTACATTCCCACCAACAGTGCAAGAGGGTTCCCTTTTCTCCACATCTTCTCCAGCATTTATTGTTTGTAGATTTTTTGATGATGGCCATTCTGACTGATATGAGATGATATCTCATTGTAGTTTTGATTTGCATTTCTCTAATGATTAATGATGCTGAGCATTCTTTCATGAGTTTGTTGGCAGTCTGTATATCTTCTTTGGAGACATGTCTATTTAAGGCTTCTGCCTATTTTTGGATTCCATTGTTTGTCTTTTTTATATTGAGCTGCATGAGCTTGTAAATTTTGGAGATTAATCCTTTGTCAGATGCTTCATTTGCAAATATTTTCTCCCATTCTGAGGGTTATCTTTTCATCTTATTTATGGTTTCCATTGTTGTGCAAAAGATTTTAAGTTTCATTAAGTCCCATTTGTTTATTTTTGTTTTTATTTTCATTTCTCTAAGAGGTGGGTCAAAAAGGATCTTGCTGTGATTTATGTCATGGAGGGTTCTGCCTATGTTTTCCTCTAAGAGTTTAATAGTGTCTGGCCTTACATTTAGGTCTTGAATCCATTTTGAGTTTATTTTTGTGTATGGTGTTAGGGAGTGTTATAATTTCATTCTTTTACGTGTAGCTGTACAGTTTTCCCAGCACCACTTATTGAAGAGACTGTCTTTTCTTCACTGTATATTCTTGTCTCCTTTATCAAAGATAAGGTGACCATATGTGCGTGGGTTTATCTCTGGGCTTTCTATCCTGTTTCATTGATCTATATTTCTGTGTTTGTGCCAGTACCATACTGTCTTGATTACTGTAGCTATGTAATATAGTCTGAAGTCAGGGAGCCTGATTTCTCCAGCTCCACTTTTCATTCTCATTATTACTTTGGCTATTTAGTGTCTTTTGTGTTGTCATACAAATTGTGAAATTTTTTGTTCTAGTTCTGTGAAAAATGCCATTGGTAGTTTGATAGGGATTGCTTTGGAGTATAGCCATTTTCACAAAGTTGATCCGTCCAATCCAAGAACATAGTATATCTCTCCATCTGTTTATATCATCTTTAATTTCTTTCATCAGTGTCTTATAGTTTCCTGCATACAGGTCTTTTTTCTCCCTAGGTAGGTTTATCCCTAGCTATTTTATTCTTTTTTTGCAATGGTAAATGGGAGTGTTTCCTTAATTTCTCTTTCAGATTTTTCATCATTAGTATATAGGAATGCAAGAGATTTCTGTTGCTTTGTGTTGCATTTCTGCATGAATTTTGTATCTTGCTACTTTACGAAATTCATTGATTAGCTCTAGTAGTTTTCTTGTAGCATCTTTAGGATTCTCTATGTATAGTATCATGTCATGTGCAAACAGTGAAAGTTTTATTTCTTCTTTTCTGATTTGGATGCATTTAATTTCTTTTTCTTCTCTGACTGCTGTGGCTAAATCTTCCAAAACTGTGTTGTATAATAGTGGTGAGAGTGGGCAACCTTGTCTTGTTCCTGATCTTAGTGGAAATGGTTTCAGTATTTCACCATTGAGAAAGATGTTGTCTGTGTGTTTGTCATTTATGGCATTTATTATGTTGAGGTAATACTACTATGATTGTGTTACTGTCGATTTCCCTTTTTGTGGCTGTTAGCATTTGCCTTATATATTGATGTTCTCTTATGTTGATGCATAAATATTTACAATTGATATATCTTCTTCTTGGATTGATTCCTTGATCATTATGTAGAGTCCTTCTTTGTGTTTTGTAATATTCTTTATTTTACAGTCTATGTTGTCTGATATGAGAATTGCTTCTCCAGCTCTCTTTTGATTCCATTTACATGGAATATCTTTTTCCATCCCCTGACTTGCAGTCTGTGTGTGTCCCTAGGTCTGAAGTTGGTCTCTTGTAGACAGCATATATACAGTTCTTGTTTTTGTATCCGTTCCACCAGTCTGTGTCTTTTGGTTGGAACATTTAATCCATTTACATTTAAGGTCATTATCGATATGTATGTTCCTATTACCATTTTCTTAATTGTTTTGGGTTTGTTACTGTAGGTCTCTTCCTTTTCTTGTGTTTTCTGCCTAGAGAAGTTCCTTTAGCATTTTTTGTAAAGTTGGTTTTGTGGTGCTGAATTCTGTTAGCTTTGCTTGTCTGTAAAGATTTTAATTTCTCAGTCGAATCTGAATGACATCCTTGATGGGTAGAGTAATCTTGGTTGTACGTTTTTCCCTTTCATCTCTTTAAGTATGTCCTGCCACTCCCTTCTGGCTTGCAGACTTTCTGCTGAAACATCAGCTGCTAACATTATGGAGATTCCCTTGTATGTTATTTGTTGTTTTTCCCTTGCTGCTTTTAATATTTTTTCTTTGTATTTAAGTTTTGATAGTTTGATTAATATGTGTCTTGGCATGTTTCTTCTTGGATTTATCCTATATGGGACTCTCTGTGCTTCCTGGACTTCATTGACTATTTCCTTTCCCATATTAGGGAAGTTTTCACCTATAATCTCTTCAAATATTTTCTCAGTCCCTTTCTTTTTCTCTTCTTCTTCTGGGGCCTCTATAGTTCGAATGTTGGTGCATTTAATGCTGTCCTAATGGTCTCTGAATGTGTCCTCCATTCTTTTCATTGTTTTTTTCTTTATTCTGCTCTGCAGTAGTTATTTCCACTATTTTATCTTCCAGGTCACTTATCCATTCTTCTGCTTCAGTTATTCTGCTATTGATCCCTTCTTGAGAATATTTAATTTCATTTATTGTGTTGTTTATCATTGTTTTTTTGCTCTTTAGTTCTTCTAGGTCCTTGTTAAATGTTTC
This sequence comes from Lagenorhynchus albirostris, assembly GCF_949774975.1. Taxonomy (NCBI): domain Eukaryota; kingdom Metazoa; phylum Chordata; class Mammalia; order Artiodactyla; family Delphinidae; genus Lagenorhynchus; species Lagenorhynchus albirostris. The sequence continues at coordinate 26,335,857 of NC_083112.1, read as the reverse complement.
TTGTATTTTCTCCATTCTATTTCCAAGATTTTGGATCATCTGTACTATCATTATTCTGAATTATTTTTCAGGTAGCCTGCCTACTTCCTCTTCATTTGTTTGGTCTGGTGGGTTTTTACCTTGCTTCTTCATCTCCTGTGTATTTCTCTGTCTTCTCATTTTGCTTAACTTACTGTGTTTGGGGTCTCCTTTTCGCAGGCTGCAGGCTCATAGTTCCCATTGTTTTTGGTGTCTGCACCCCGTTGGTAAGATTCATTCAGTGAGTTGTATAGGCTTCCTGGTGGAGGGGAAAGGTGCCTGTGTTCTGTTGGATGAGGCTGGATCTTTTCTTTCTGGTGGGCAGGACCACATCTGTTAGTGTGTTTTTGCATGTCTGTGAACTTATGATTTTAGGCAGCTTTTCTGCTAATGGGTGGGGCTGTGTTCCTTTCTTGCTAGTTGTTTGGCATGGGGGGTCCAGCACTGGAGCTTGCTAGTTGTTGAATGGAGCTGGGTCTTAACACTGAGACGGAGGTCTCTGGGAGAGCTCCTGCCAATTGATATTAAGTGGGGCCAGGAGGTCTCTGGTGGTCCAATGCCCTTAACTCGGCTCTTGCACCTGAGAGCCTCAGGCCTGACACCTGGCTAGAGCACCAAGACCCTGGAGGATGGGCAAGTCAGAAAGGAATCAGGTTCACATCCCTTCAGAACTATTATTTTGAAGTAGTTCAACATCCTACTGTTTAAATTCATCAGCCAGTTTATATTTTTTTCTTTTTCTGAGATCTGTTTTGCCAATCATGAGATCTTTTAAAAATTATTAACTTTTCCACATTAGGGAAGATGTAATTTTTCTTTATATAGTCACACATTTTGGAGGTGGAAGCATGAGACACAGATAGTACTTTTTTCTTTCACTTTCCTCAACTCTGATCATTTTCTCAGAACAAAATATTAAAGTCTCCAGCTTTCTAAACCACCATATTTTATACTAACAGAAAAAGGCCTGGACCTACGAAAACTACAAAAAATAATACAATCTTCTGATAAGCTGTTCTTCATCAAGATTAGAAAACATAAATTTGGGAGTGATAAAATTTTATTTCAGAGTGAATCACAGGTTTCATACATTTTCCCCAGGAACCTATTTCGCCTACCTCAAAATATTTCCACTTTTTAAAATCCAGTGAATTTGGTAGGTGGAAACCCACATATAGTGAAGTTGGTTATGTTTTATGAGTCATTTTTGGTTCAAAATACTAATTTTACTGACTGTAAAAAATATATATACTGCTTATCCAGTGTATCTCTAATAATACAACAAATAGCACAGTCAAATACTGGACAATGATTATAACTCATACAAGGAAGTGCTGTGTTCTTGTAAAACTTCATATTACTTCATTATCCACTTAGTGTTTCATAATAACTAACAAGCTTTATGAGTGCACCTCAGTTTCCTCACCTGTAAAATGAATCAGTTGCAACCAACAACTTCCCTGGTCCATTCCAGTTCTAACATCCTATTGTTTATATAAACACTGACAAGTTCACTGTATGCATCCTTATTTCTTATTAAAAATGATTAATAAATCCATTAATTGTTCATATGGTAAACTGTCATCTCCTAATTATTGTTTAAAAATACAAATCCCACATATTCTTTATCCATTCCTCTGTTGATGGACACTTAGGTAGAAGTTGTGGCACATACATACAATGGAATATTACTCAGCCATATAAAGAAATGAAACTGAGTTATTAGCAGTGAGGTGGATGTACTTGGAGACTGTCATACAGAGTGAAGTAAGTCAAAAAGTGAAAAATAAATACCATATGCTAACACATATATATGGAATCTAAAAAAAAAAAAATTATTCTGAAGAACCTAGGGCCAGGACAGGAATAAAGACACAGACGTAGAGAATGGACTTGAGGACACAGGGAGGGGGAAGGGTAAGCTGGGATGAAGTGAGAGAGTGGCATGGACTTATATATATTACCAAATGTAAAATTGATAGCTAGTGGGAAGCAGCCACAGAGCACAGGGAGATCAGCTCAGTGCTTTGTGACCACTTAGAGGGGTGGGATAGGGAGGGTGGGAGGGAGACAGGAGAGGGAGGGGATATGGGGATATATGTATATGTATATGTATAGCTGATTCACTTTATTATAAAGCAGAAATTAACACACCATTGTAAAGCAATTATACCTCAATAAAGACGTTAAAAAAATACAAATCCCTATTCTCCATTTCCAAGTTGACTTAAATTAGAGTTCAGAGATTTTTATTGTAATCTTGTGCTTTATAAGCATTGATTTTACTGTCACTAAAATATTCAAAGGTAATCCATTCTCAAAGAACAAGTTATACAGCATATTAACACAATGGTGAGAAATCAAGTCACTAAACCATTACAGTGAGTCCTCAATTATCTGGCAATGATAGTAAAATTGGTCATTTTGTGTAACTGAATTTCTAAGTTAATAGAATCAGCACCTACCTCGTGACCCCTTAGAAGAAATGCTGCTACATTCAATTAACAGATACTTTTAGTAAGAAGAAACTAACTTACTCCTTTATGAAAAATTAGACAAAGTTAGAATAAGGTAAAAAAAAAGTAGGAAATATATTTTAAGGGAAATTATTTAGTTACTTTTTAATAAGCTTTATTGTTTAGAGCAGTTTTAGGTTCACAGCAAAACTGAGTGGAAAGTACAGATTTCCCATATATACCCTGACCCCATACAGGCATAGCCTCCCTCATTATCAACCTCCTTAGCCAAAGTGATACATTATTACAATTGATGAACCTACATTGCCAAGTCATTATCACCCAAAGTCCACAGTGTACATTAGGGTTCACTGTTGGTGTTGCACAGTTAATGGGTTTGGACAAATGTGTAATGATATGTGTCCGTCATTATCATACAAAGTATTTTCAGTGTCCGAGACATCCTCTGTGCTTACCTATTCATCCCTCTCTTACCTCTAAATCTCTTGCAACCACTGAATGATATACTATACCCATAATTTTGCCTTTTTCAGAATGTTTTTCAGTTGAAATTATATAGCGTTTTCACACTAGTAGAGGAACTAAACCACAACTGGAGCCTCCTCACTCCAGTTCCAGAAACTTCTGCACTGTACAAGGGTTTGGTAATGCAACCCATCAGCTCAAGCCAGTTGGCAGTTGTTCTGTGGCTTAGAGAAAGCATATATTTTCAGTATCACTCAGGAGTGAAAGCCACTTAAGCATTTTCTAGGGGAATATACTGATATCAAATCACTATTTACTATTGACTAAAGCCCTCAGACTAAGTGAAGTCATATGTTAGATTGTAGACTTTTATTATACTGTAATACATTCACTCGTTTTGAATATAAGCCAGAAATATTTGTAACTTCCCTGATTAAATCACGCACGTGCACACACGCACACACAGACTTTCCTTCTCAAATGTTCTTTGCACTGGTTATACTATCTTACCGATTTGATTCTCTCATTAATTAATGAGCTGAATAAAGTTTCTGACACATGTTCATTTTAGATTTGTGTGAGAGTCATCAAATTGCCCTTTTGAAAAACAGACTTTAAAATTAATTCATTGCAAATGCCTTTAACACATAGCATGCTACCGTCATGGTGCTGTAAGCCAAGTGGAACCAACAAATAAAAGTCAATCCCAGCCCTACAAAATCTCACAATCCAATCAAACATCTAACTAGAGAGCAGAGATAAGTGCTTGGGCAGAGGGTTGGTGAAATTGCCAACAAACTAAGGAAATCTTACTTATCCTGATGGGATTTTTAAAAAAGGAAGATTTCCCAAAAAAATAGCATTTGGGTGTAATATTTAAATATACAAGGGACTTTCAGCATATAAGGTAGATGTAGCAGGTTAATTTCTAAGATCAGCACGTAATGCAAAAGCCATCCATAAACAAAATAACCCTACTGGAGATGCTTACACTCACCCATAAAGTGTGGTATACAGTTTGTATATATAATCCTGCATAGTCCTAGGGATGTAAGGATGTCTACTGTATATAGTAATGTAGGGTAAATAATCTCAGAGAGAAACAATATTCAGAAATCTAATCTCTCAAATGTCTCATTGCTAGAAAAACTTGAATAAAATTAGGCTTTTCTCTGATCTCTGTTAGACTATAGACTATTCTTTTAACTCTTTTCTATAGACCAGTACTTTTAACTCTTCATTAGGCATTGTTCCTCTATAAACGATTCTTCACATAAAGGCTATCACAACAAATTTCATGGTTAGCTGAACAAAATATCTCACTTCTTCCTTAATGGTCAGGGAGATGTTAAATTACTCACATAATGTTTTCCATTGGTTTTGGCCGACAGACATTTACTAGTTCAGATTTGATTGCATCCATTGCTTAGATCACATACTCACCTTACCATTCAGAAGGGACTCACAAGCTCTACAAGATTTTAGGTTATGGTTTGTAATTTATTTTGTGCTAGTGTGTTGAACTGGGGAAGGAATAATGTTTGCATTTCTGTAAGCATATTTATTTGAATTTAAGTACATTAAATGTGTTTATGTACGATGGAACTCCACTGTTACAGAGGAGTTACCAAAATATATACAGTATAAGCAAAGGAAATGGTATAAGTAATAGTGTAAGTTTGAGTAACTAGGAACACATTGAATTGTCTGTAATCATCTTTATTTTTTTTCTTTTCCAGCGTTATTGATATATAATTGATATTTAGCATTGTGTAAGTTAAAGATGTATAACATGTTGATTTGATACACTTATATATTGTGAAATGATTACCATGGTAGGGTTTACTAACACCTCCATCACCTCATATAATTACTATTTCTTTTTTCAGATGAGAACATTTAAGATCTACTCTGTTATCAACTTTCAAGTATATGATGCAGTTTTGTTAACTACAATCACCATGCTACACATTAGGTGCCCAGAGCTTATTCATCTATACTAGAAATTAGTACCTTTTAACCAACTTCTCCCCATTTCCCCCACCCCAAGGCCCTGGCAACCACCAATTATTCTCTGTTTCTATGAGTTCAGCTTTTTTAGATTCCACATATAAATAATATCATACATTATTTATCTTTCTTTGTCTAACATTTCACTTAGCATAATGCCTTCAGGGTTCATCCATGTTGTCATAAAAAGGCAGGGTTTCCTTCTTTCTCATGTCTGAATACTATTCCATTGTGTATGTGTGCATATATATATTTATATATGAGATATATACATATATGTCTTCTTTATCAATTTCATATCTTCTTTATCCATTTATCCATATATATACACTTAGGTTGTTTCCCTGTCTTGGCTATTGTGAATATGCTGTGATGAACATGGGTGTGCAGGTATCTCTTGGAGATCCTGATTTAATTTCCTTCGGATATATATCCAGAAGGGGAATTGCTATATCATATGGTAGTTCTACTTTTAATTTTTAGAGGCACCTCTATACTGTTTTCATAGTAGCTGTACCAATATATATTCCCACTAAGGCACAAGAATTCCTTTTTCTCTGCATCCTTGGCAACACTTGTTAATTATTTCTTTTTGATGATAGCCATTCCAACAGTTGTGAGGTAGCATTTATGAAACCACAAATACTTTTCAAAAATATTTCCAGAAGCTAAAATCTGTTGCTTCCTTTTCTTCAAAATTTTAGTCACTGAAATCCTGGCTGCACTGATCACCCTACACTCTATTTCTGTCTCCCTCACCCCATGAGATTGTCAAAAGCTCCAAGCCATGACTTTCTGCCTAGCATTTCAGCCTCTGCTCCTTATGAATAGACAGGAGGCTAAGTGGTAGACAGTCTGGCTCTTCTCAAGATGTTTCTGCTTTTCCCCACATCTTGGCTTCTTTGAAACCTGGCTGCCAAAGTTATTCTCGGCTTGGTCTTAGATCTGATGTTTTTGTGTATTGTATACAGATTTCAAAGTTCTTAGCTGGAGAAACGGTCTGATACAAGCTATTCTTTCATATCGAGAAGCAAAAATAAGAATATCACTCAATAATTTGTTGGTGACTGTAGTGATTTGAATAGTGATCCTTGAGAAGATATATCTACCTAAAACCTCAGAATGTGGCCTTATTTGGAATGACAGTATTGGCAGATGTAATTAAGACAAGGATCTTGAAATGAGATCATCTTGGTTTAGAGTGTGTCCTAAATCCAGTGACTAGTGTCCTTGTAAGAAAGATATAGAAAAGAAAACAGAAACAGAAACATGGTGGAGGAGGTCCTATGAAAATGAAGACAGAGACTGGAGTGATACAGCTCCAAACCATAGCAACCCTGGAGTCACTGGAATCTGGAAGAAAAGTAGGATTCTCCTCTGAAGCCTTTGGTGGAAGCACCTCCCCGTCAACACCTTGATTTCAGACGTTGGCCTCCTAGCTGTGAAATAATAAATTTCTGTTGTTTTAAATCAGTTTAAAATTACCAGTTTCTGGTAATTTATTACGGCAGCCCTAGGAAACTAATGTGTTAACAAATCGTACTTTTAATTTATAATCAATTAAATGTAAATACTGAGCCCCCAAATGACAAAAGAACTTAAAAATCATTCCTGGGCTTCCCTGGTGGCGCAGTGGTTGAGAGTCCGCCTGCCGATACAGGGGACACAGGTTCTTGCCCCGGTCCGGGAGGATCCCACATGCCGCGGAGCGGCTGGGCCCATGAGCCATGGCCGCTGAGCCTGCGCGTCCGGAGCCTGTGCTCCGCAACGGGAGAGGCCACAACAGTGAGAGGCCCGCGTATCGCAAAAAAAAAAAAAAAAAAAAAAATCATTCCTAGTTAGATTTACTAGTTTATATATTAACAAGATCATATTGTGTCAAAAATATTGGAAATACAGATTTAATTCAGTTCTCTTGTTTGACAAATGAGAGATCCATGGGCCTCGGCATGAAGGGATTTTCATTTACTGTCTTAAACTGCCACTTCCCATGCAATATTTTGATACCAGACCCTGTCTGGTCTGTTTCATGATTATTGATATACCAATGAAGTCACTCAATATTTGAAGTCTTTATCTTCTCTCTAAAAGCCCAAGACAGGCAGTATCTCAGCACAAATTCCCCAGCTTTGATTCAGTGTGATGATAAGGGATTGCGACACAGGTCAGCTGGGCAAGACTGTTTTATACTGTATTTGAAAAGTGAAGATTCCCTTTGGATAAATAACTCTTTGGCATTGTAGGAAGTTAAGCCACCACCAGTTGATTTCTTCTAGTCTTTTTTGTCTTGTTAGTGTATCTACTGTCAACATTACAGTCCATTTATCTTTCTAATCAATTATCTAGATATATCCAACTTCTAGTAGCCTCCCAAACACCTAGATTATTTATGACTCTGGGTGTTTCCTTTTTACAACCAACACTCTTCCGCTTGATTGGACCATGTGTATTCTTTTTTTTTTTTTTTTTTTTTTGCGGTACACGGGCCTCTCACTGTTGTGGCCTCTCCCGTTGCGGAGCACAGGCTCCGGAAGCACAGGCTCAGTGGCCATGGCTCATGGGCCCAGCCACTCTGCGGCATGTGGTATCCTCCCGGACTGGGGCACGAACCTGTGTCCCCTGCATCGGCAGGCGGACTCTCAACCACTGCACCACCAGGGAAGCCCGACCACGTGTATTCTTTAAGGCTATCTACTCACCTCCTCATCAGTCTTGTATGACCCTCTTTAATATCCTCCCTCCCAAAACTATGGTTGGAGTCCCACTTTTGTGCTCCAGTAATCCCTTTAAAATTTTTTTGAAAGCATTGACCTTCTTTACTGTGACCTTCTTTTTTTGTGTGTGCCTAATAACAACAAATCATGCACTATTTACCTTTGAAAATTTTAATATCTGGCAATAAGTTTATACTGAATTAAATTGAATAGGAAAGGAGAAGTAGTCAATGTACCACTGTCTGCCGGGTAGTCTGCAGGACTATCCTGGCTGACTGTGAAACTAGGGAACTGCCCAACTCCAGGCACTTCTTTCAGTGTGCAAGCCTTATCAAGCGAGTACCATAGAGTCACTTGGTGCACAATGTATTTATACAGGGAAGATGTGGCAGTTTCTCACTCTCAAACTCACCACCTACATTGAGAAGATCATCCTTTCTGCTTTCTCTAGTTCAAAATCCATCATCAGTTCCTCTACAGAATCCTTTTTAATAGCAATCTTTTGTTGAGAAATGACATAGTCCTAGACCCTTTCCACATATTGTTTCATTTACATTTTAGTATAATTTAGTGACTATCCTACAAATATGGAAACTGAATTTGAGAATGATTAAATCAATCCAGGATTCATAGCCATGAATTTCTGACATAAAATACACCTAATTTTCTGTTACATCATACTGTTATTGCCCATAATTTTCATGGAACATGTTTGAATTGTTTTGTTTTTCTAATGTTAAACCTTCTAGTTTATATTCTATGGTAAAAAAATGTGATAAGCATGTAGTATTCAGGTATATACACTTTCCAGCATATCCCTTAGGTCAAAGGTAAATATTATCTATGGTGCAATTGACATGGCTAATGATCTCTTGTTAGTGGGCAAAGTGGTAAATATTAATGTATTAGAGATTAAAAAAATACTATTTTTTTCAAGTTCTTCCTAAAACATTCATAGCCAAAACTCAATTTGGGGTACAATTTTTTTTTCTTTGTTTTTCTCTAAAGTTAAATCCAAGAAAAAAGATCACTTTTCTTGGTTTTTCACCTTTTTTTACACTGGACATATCCCATTTAGAATGCATTTTCATCATATATCTTGTCAGTACCCTTACTTTTGAAGCAGTATTTTTATTTTTATATTTTCTTCCAGCCTTGCAATATGATTTCTAGTTTCTTTCTCTGCTGTTGATTATTTTCCAATACACTGATCACTTGTCAACTATTTGCTCCCTTACTTCTGTTTGGTTTGTGGATAAAGAAGATGTTCTGTTGGCACCTCTTTGGAATATCCTGGGTTCTCTGTGACAAAGCAATTTTTAGTCCCTGGATGTTTCTTTATAGTTAGTGAAGTATAACTTTCTGACTTGAGGGAAAAAGGTTTAAGAAGGCTTATCCAAAAGACACACAAGGTTTCTCAAACATCAAAGAACTCTTAAAAAGCAATGTGTTGATGAATAAAATTCAATGAATCATAAAGTTTGCTTTAATCTTATTTGAAATGCATGTAGATTTTAAAAGGGCAAAGTGATTGAAAGAATGAATGTATTTTTGATAGCTTCACATGAAAATACATTACAAAATATGTAGTACATTTAAATTATTTGAATTCTCAAATAAATTCTTATTACCCAAATTACCCCTGCTCATTTGTTACTTCAGGTATTTTGCAGCCTACTAATGAGCTAGAAGAATTTAGTTATTGAGTTAATACGTACAACTTTTGAACTCATGGGTTTTTTAAATTATTTGTAAAAATTATTAAAGAAATTGATTTGAAGAAGTCAAACCAGCCATTTAACATCACCACTGTATAATCCCTAAAGAACTTTCTAGTCTTCCTTTGTGTAGCTTCTGCTTTAGATGATTTTGCTTTTAAGAACTTCTTGTACAGTAATTGGATTATTTGTCCATTTGGATCAGGTTATCTCTAGTGCATTTGTAGAGGGAGATTTTTCTTTCAAGCTCTTTCCTGGAACAGCCAAGCCCAGTTTCTAGCTCTGTTGTCCACATCCAAGTATTTTTATACTGATAACAATGGCTTCAGGTTTTCAGTGGTGCAGAAATTGTCCATTTTCCCAGCTATCCTTTCCAGGCAGAATAGAGGTGCTATTGAAAGCTCTTTGGCAAGGCTGAGTAGAGAGGCTTTGAACTTACTTTTTTAGTGTTACGTGATCTTAACCTTTTGTACTGATATTATAAGTCAATAAATACTTCTGTTATAGACTTGCTATATAATGATTTTTTCCACTCTAAAAATTTTAGTTTTCTTGGTGTCAGACATTTACATCTTTTATTTTCCTTACCAAGGTCTTACCATTTTAAAGATGTTTATGGATTGTACTTAACATAGATTTTTCTCTTACAATAGTGTTCTTTAATTTTCTCACTTCTTTAAAATTAGGAAATGGATAGAAGTACTGCCTGTGTAATTTATCTTTCTTGTGTACGTGAACTCTTCAATTTCACCTGGTATCTACAAATGGAATAATTTCTGGTAGTTTCTTCATCTATCGGCTGAATTCTTCAAAAGCCAAAGAAGTTCAAAAGGTTTAATTGTTTCATATTCTTCCTTTTCATTCTTCAAATTTCCCTATTGTTGACCTTATTTTGTATGCTTGATTATTTTCTAAAATTATCTAACAAAGCTATTTCATTTAGTTAAGTCTAATCTTAAAGTAAAATAAATATGCTAAAAATAACTATATTTTTAGCACAACTTCAAACTCTTCTGAACAAAGTTTCTAGAGAGCTGATTTAAGAAAGGAGGTTTGGAAATTGAACATCAATTTTAGGCACATAATTTTAAGATAGAATATATATATGATAAATTCTTCATGAATTGAATGTTATTACTACTTGAACGCTGGTTCAAATTCAACTTATTCTCAACATTAGCCAGAGCTTGAATTGACATTTTTATAAATATACTTATTGCGGTAATTTTGAGATTACTTATAAGTGCTTCCTTTGTATTTAATTTTGTCAAGCACAAGCAAAGATTTTATTAATTAACGAGGCTTATAAAGTATTACTCACACCATTTTATTTCTGATAATTGCTGATCATTAGAGGTACTTAAATTAGTTGCAAAATTAGTAATTTTCTATTTATATTTCCCGCACCTCACAGTAAATGAATAAGCTTGAAGTTAGCTGAATTTCAGGTTTCAGTAAAGATCAATTTTTGGTCCAGATAAAGTAAAAAAAAAAAAAAATGAGGGGGTAATGAGATATAGACTTTCAGAAAAGCAAGCATGAAATACATTTATGTAAATGCTGGTTCTATGATAAGAACTACATAATCATGAAGTTTGAAGGGGAATTAATGATAATCAAATTCTATCTCTTTATTTAACCAGTGATGAAAATTATGCCTGAGAAATTTTAGCAACTGCCCATGATCACACACCTAGCTACCAGTTAAATTAGCCTGAAATTCAGTTCTCTAGCTCCTGGATGTGATTGTTATGGTTTTCCTACTTCCGCTAATTGTTCTAGAAACTATAGTTCAAAGATGAGAAACTTAACAGAACAGAGAGTGTGTGCTTCTTCCTATTCTTACATTATAATTTCTTTTATGATGACCTTCAGCTAAGTTTCAAAGTAACAATGCTTGGAAAGCGTTTCAAGCTTAGAGAGCCTTCAATACATATATCATACATATCAGTACACGTCATATTGACATGATGGTGATTTTAATATATATGCGTTTAGTCTGCTCATCGTAAGTCTTTGGAGACACCTCCTTTATGTCCGGAAGTTAATTCTTCAGTGATACACTGGACTACATTTAGCTCTGGGGCTAGATTTAAATGGAATTTCTACATTGAATCAAACAGAATCAGCCAGTTCCATGATTCTAGTGTGAAGTAGGGCTCCTACACAACTCAGAGAGGTTTGATATACTACCCACATCAACTGTGTAAGCAGTTTGACACCTCTGAGCCTGATGAATAGATATTACTTAATAAAAACAACAATAAATAGTTGACTCAAAATCATGAGTCTGAAATAGAGGATGTCACAATCTCTAGGATTCTCTGATAATCTTCCAGATTGTAACATTGTACCTGCCACCATATGCGGTAGTATATATCATTGGTAGTATATATTACAGTATCAGGTACATTCAAAAGATTTTTGCATTTTTTTACCTACAAAAAATTGAAACTTTAACTCCCAGTCAACTTTCAGGTTAAAGATTGAGTCATTTTCATTGAAGTATAATATAGACACAGAAAAGTGCACATATTATAGATGTACTCCTCAACGGATTTTCCCAAACTGTGCAAAACTGTATAACCAGTGCCCAGATCAAGAACCACTATCAAGAAGTTCATCTTGTGCCCCTTCTAGTTATTAACACTCTTACCCCCAAATCTGAAATTACTTTCCTGAATTCTAACACTATAGATTAGTTTTCCATCTTTTGCATCTTTTGTGCTTGGTATAAATGAAACCATGAACACTTTCATTTCCGGGTTCTTTTGTTTGAAATTATGCTTTTAAGATTCATCCATGTTTTTGGCATGTTAAATGTAGTTCATTCATTCTCATTGCTCTATCATATTCCACTGTGTGAATATATCATAATGTATTTATCCTTGCTTCTGTTACTGGATCTTGATAGTTTCCAATTTTAGGCTATTACTGACAGTGATACTGTGAACATTCTAATATATGTCTTTTGAAAAACACATACCTATATTTCAATCAGGTACATACTATGGAGTTAAAATGCCCAATCAGGGGAACATTCAACTTTAGTTCAGCTTTAGTGCATACTGACAAATAATATTCCACAGTAGTTATACCTAACTACACTTCCACAGTCTGGTATGTTTTAGCCTTTTCCCTTTTGCCATTCAGGTAAGGATGTGTTTTTGTGGCATATTGTGGATTTAAACTTGTATTTACTGGATTATTGAAGTCGAGCACTTTTTCAGGTTTATTTGATTCCTTTCTTTTGTAAAAATTATCTTTAGATCTTTTGCCAATTTTTGCAGTGGTCATCTGTAATTTTCATACTGACTTATAGGAATCTTTTGTATATTCTAGACAGGAGTTTTTGGCAGGTGGATGTATTGCAAATATATTTTCCCATTTACACGTTGTCTTCTCATTTATGGTGTCTTCTGATGAAAAGAAAGTTCTGATTTTTAATATTTCAGTTTATCAACTTATTTCTTTTATGCTTACTTATTCTTGTGCCATATTTAGGAAATCTACTCCAAATTAAAGAAGATATTCTTACTAAATTTTCTACAAAAATATGTTTTAGTAGAAAAAAAATTTTCTTTTAGATCTTCAGCCCATTTGGAATGGGTGTGTGTGTGTGTGTGTGTGTGGTGAGGTAGGAGCCAAGATACACTTTTTTCTATATGAATATTCAGTTAACTCAGCACCTTTTATTTAAAAGACTGTACATTTTCTTTACATTTCCACGAAGCATTTTAAGTGAACTCACTTTAGGTTTGGACAGTCCAAAGCAGATTTTTACTAAACAGCTTTCTAGGGAAGGGAAACAATAATTAATTAAATATTATTGCAAAGGCTTCCCCAGGAAGAAATATTTGAAAGAAGAATTGGGAGAATCTGGATGCCTAGAAACAAATTATAACTTTTTTGCTGTGCATTCAATTTGCAAAAAACTATAAAAAGCAATTTTATAATATTCCTATGTCCTGGCATTTAGATTTCTTTAGAAAAATCCAATATATCAAATAGTTACCAATATTTTTAGATTGATCATTAATCCCTTCAAATTATATGTACTGCAGAGAACAGGTAAGACTAATTTTCCCACCATTATCTCCTTTGGTAATGATTTCACATTTGATACCTATATACATTATGAGGAGGAATTAATATTACAGCAAATAATATGTTCTTCTTTTTGGAATAACACTTACAGAGAAAGTAACACGGGCTTTCAATTTAGACAGAAATGAACACAACGTTGTAAAGTAACTTTACTCCAATAAAAATTAATTTTAAAAAAAGCTGCATGAACCAACAATAAAGATCACTCTAAGGCCAAAAAAGAAAAACAAAACGCTTAGAAACTTAGAAGAAGAGAAACTGTATCTTAAAATCATAATGAAATATAGACATAGAAGTCTATAATGTTATTTGGAACTCTCAACATGATGTAATTAAATATGGCCATAAGACAAAAAAGCAGGAAATCATAAGAACAGATCAGGATGATACCAAGATGAGATGGGAAAACAGAATACGGATATTATACAAAGACGAATCTTCATTGGCAGAATTAAGTTATCCATTGGAGGCAATCAAAGAACAGAAATATTACTAAATAAAACTGAAACAAAAAATATTGAATATATTTACAAAGTATTCTAGAATCAAAAGGAAAAGCACAGAAGAGTTTTAAATGATGAGAATGATGTTGACAAATACAGAAGACAGAGAATGAAGATATGGTGTACTCAATATTACTAAATTAATCTTAACTTTGTTAGATGAGGTAATGACATTATAATTATAAGGTGCCACTATTCTTATAAAATACCTCAAAGTATTTTGGGGCAAATACCATGATGTCTGCAACATACTTCCAACTGATTGAACCTATGTATGCACACACAAGTATCTGTGTACACACACACACACACACACACACAATTTACTCATCTATCTATTGACCAACCTATATATTGATTGATATATGTCATCTATCCCTATAGAGATGTGCATATGTATATAAGTATATATAGAGTGTATATATATATATATATATAGAGAGAGAGAGAGAGAGAGAGAGAGAGAGAGAGAGAGAGAGATAAAGCAAATGCGGCAACATACTAATGATATGTGAAAGGCATATAGGTTTTTGTTTTCTTATTTTTTTCACTCTTTTAAAGCTTTTAAATTTTTAATTAAAATATGGAAGGAAACATTATGGTGTAAAAGGAATTATGTTTTAGCCAAGATTAAAAGAACATTATTTATATAGCCCAAAATTTTTGAATTATAAACAAAATATTTTAAAGTCTCACAGATATGTAAGGGCAGCAAAACACATTATAAAACATCAATAGCATGGTTGCACTCTGGCTAATGGCCATTAAACAATGAAAATGTCTACACATATTTTGTGGAAACTACAGCAGCACAAGATGCTTTACATAGCCTATTATTTTTTGCTGAAAGTAAATAAAAAGCATTCACATGTTCTAAATCAAACACTTGCCTTTCTTGGGAAATATTGGAATTCAAACCAACTGAGCAAGAAATCACAAGCAAGAAAAAGAATGACTTTAAAAAAAAAACACTAATGGTGGTAACTGTCATACAGAAACACTGTTATGACTGTCAAAATGCTAGCCACTATGTTAAGAAGAAACAGTTATAACATAAACCTAGATCCGAACTGAGTTTCTTTTAACAAAGACTGAAAAGGTGAAGGAGAGGGGGAAGGTGCATAAAAAAATCAAAGTCAGAAGGTGCCATTGTATTCTTGAGTTTGATAATCAATGAAAACTCATCCAAGAGCTGTTACAGTAAATGTTTTTTGTTTGTTTGTTTTTTATGTCGGTAAATATGGTTCAAATTTTAAAGTGCTCACTTTCCAAATCAATACAGAAGATTAAAAAAACAACAACACAATTCAAAGAGAGGGAAGAAGAGGCATAAAATGAATTAATTAAAAATTAAGATGGAGGGCTTCCCTGGTGGCGCAGCGGTTGAGAGTCCGCCTGCCGATGCAGGGAACACGGGTTCGTGCCCCAGTCTGGGAAGTTCCCATATGCCGCGGAGCGGCTGGGCCCGTGAGCCATGGCCGCTGAGCCTGCGCGTCCGGAGCCTGTGCTCCGCAACAGGAGAGGCCACAACAGTGAGAGGCCTGCATAGCAGGAAAAAAAAAAAAAATTAAGATGGAGGTGGCGGCGCACTTCCCAGCCTGCATGCTGTGGTACCACTTCTGGGGCGTGCTCAAACTGCCTGTGCGCATGTGCATTCAGGTCCCTGGCGCAGCTTCCACCGCGCAGGTCTTCAGCAGCGAGGTGAGTATGGGATTCTGCTTATCCGGCTTAGGCGTCCTTGTAATGGCTACCACCAATTCTCTCACGTGAATGTTCGTTAGCCGGAGCCTCAATTTCACCACATCTTCGGCCATTGCATCTGTCATGGTGACTTTTTCAAATATCCTCAGCTCAGTGAGTAGCCTGAGTATACGGTCCCTCTGTCCCAAAGCTGGGTTCCGGGAGGGTTCTGGGTGAGTCGTCCTTGGGCAATCCCTGCTTTTCCAGATAGGAGAAGGGACAGGACCTGAAGCAGAGGTGAAACTGTGGCTTGACCCCTGGTGTCTGCTCCTCTAATCTCTCAAACTTGGAGTAATTCTCAAGTTAGATGGGGATGAAGTCCAACTGTAAAAAGCCTCCTTGCTTGCTGCTCCTCCAGGCGGGAGTCCGCAGTCTGAAGCCTCTGTGCAACCCAGAGGCTAGCAGTCTGTGAACTCAGACATGAGACATGGAGGATCAAGGTTGAGGTTCTTCCCACCCAGGTGGGGCTGAGCCCTGAGGTGGAAGCAGGGAGCATTTGGTAGGCCCACTGTGTGTTGGGCCAAGCTGCTGGCCTTCACTGGGCTTTCTTGTGCACTTTGCTGGAGTCTGATGCTGTGAGAGAGACAGGCTGGGACCTGGAACCTGGGACCCTTTGCTGCAGTGCCTGCACCTGGACCTCTAGAAACAAAATACAAAGAAACTAAAAGGGACTAAAAATAACTGCGTACATGTGCAATTGGGGTAAATTATTTACAACATACAAAAAGAGCAAAAACCTAACTGCCATTTCTGAAGAGCCAGGAGCAAAAGTCAGGGTACTGCTCATGTCCCCTGCACACAACACCACCAAGGGGTGGGCAAGTCACCTAAGCCACCCCTCTGGCTTGACTCTCGGACACACCCCTAACCTCACCCCAAATGAAGAACCACCTTGCCCCCACCTTGGGGATCAAGCCAGCAAACGAGCAAGGAACCTGTTTCTTGTTCTTGCTCCCCTCTGCTGCAGCAGGGACCCCAATAAAGCCTTGCCCGAATTTCTTGTCTGGCCTCTTGTCAATTTCTATTGATGAAGGAGCCCAGGAGCCCTGGTCTGTAGCATGAGGAGGTACCCTCCCCACTTCTACAGGGGAGACTTGCTGAAGGTGACAGCTGGATTTCAAGCCCAAGACTTCCAGCTCCAGACCTTCCTTCCTGCCCTAGGAGGGCAGTCACCCACAGGGGAGTCAGGTGGTACCCACCCACTGTGGTTGCATCCTGCGGGCATGTGCCCACCTGGCCTCCCAGCTGTCTCTGTCCCGCAGGCCTTCCTGGGCTTTGTGCTGTATGGAGAGTGCCAGGAGGTCCTTTTGTGGGGAGGAGTCTTCCTCATCCTCGGTGGGCTCACCCTGATCACCAGGGAGCTCCTCACAACCAAGAAGCCCTTCCACACAAGAGCAGTGGCACCAGCAGGCTGTGCAGACCCACGGGAAAGACAGCGATAGCAGCTCAGGCTCAGGTTGGCATGTGGGGACTGCTTCTCAGGGTGATCTGGGTGTGCAGTCTTCCACCCACAGCCAAAGGGAGATGCTTCCCAGGGAAGCAGGCCTGTAACAGAGCAGCCTTGCGGGTGGACAACTCCAGCTTCTGTAAGGGAAAGCACAACCACAGCACAGCCAGTGAGCTTGGCAGATGTGGGAGACCCTAGGGTTGGTCTGCTTCCTGTATGGACTTGAAACCATACTATAAGTGCAATCCTGTAACATTGGAATCAGTGACCACTGGGGCTTTCGACACCTTCACACTGATGTATCAGCCCATCAGGGTCATACTTATGTATTATGGCAAGAGAAGGAAAACTACATTAATAAATACCTGTTTGTCAGTTAAAACTAAAAAAAAAAAATTAAAAAATAAAAGGTGCAAGCCAAGACTACAGAGTTAGGACAAAGGTAATGTTGAATGTTCTAGTAGGGAGGAAGGGTAGATGTAATCTGACCGTCCATGTAGCAGGATCCTCAGATCCACAGAAGATACATGGCATGGAGCAGAGGAAGTGAAATGAAATAAGCATCACTGTCTGAACTGGAAGTGGAAGCTGACTTTCTGAGTACTCTACACAAACTATACTTCTTTGGGTCTTCTTATCTATATATTTCTCCATCCCTTTTGAAAGGTAATTTCATCAACGTCTAGAAGCTCCATCTTCTTTTATGTACACTAACTTAATAAAAGCTATTCCTTTTAGCTAGTCATTTATCTTCCAGTTCTTAGACCAGATTTCATTCTTCTCATGCCCTGAATATCTGCAAAGAGCAAGCATCGACTTCAAAGTGAGAGTCTCTTCTGTAAAGGACAAGCAGTTCGTCGCTGAGACTAAGAGCTTGGCAGGTAGTGATCATTTTAAGCAAAGGTACTTTCCAGTTTCCTATATTTATATGTTTTTTAAAAAATTATATCTTGAGTTTTAGAAAGGCAAGACAGAAACAACCACTATCTAAATAAGGGTAAAACATTCACATAGGAATTTTTAGATTGCTTAAAGATAATAATGGACCTTCTAAAAATATCTGATGTTTCCTGTTCAAAATTGTCCTGTATACATACCAAATTTTAACTCTCTGAATCTGACCCTTAAAGTTTTGTTTACAATCCCATATTTATGGTTTTCACAGTTCGATATTACTTTATCAGTAATGTAGAATTTAATGAGAACACATCCTTATTAAGAGAAAAGATTACTTTTTTTATTTTTTTTTTTTGCGGTGCGCGGGCCTCTCACTGCTGTGGCCTTTCCCGTTGTGGAGCAGGAAAGGACGCGCAGGCTCAGCGGCCATGGTTCACGGGCCCAGCCGCTCCACGGCGTATGGGATCTTCCCGGACCGGGGCACGAACCCGTGTCCCCTGCATTGGCAGGCGGACTCTCAACCACTGTGCCACCAGGGAAGCCCGTTTTTTTATGTTTTTTTTTTACTCTTATGTCAAATTGATCAGATGTTGGGACCTGTTACAACCTAAACAATAAGTCTATTTCAAAACTTTAAAAATATATTTTTCTGCCAAAATAAAGACCTTTAAAGTTATTTTATGCTTCATATAATTTTAATTGCTATTAAAGATGGAAATTTACATTGTATTCTAAAATTCTAGAGCCAAAGGTACTATATTTTGAAATTCCAATAAAGGATAAAGCAGATATTTCCAAAATGATATGAAAATAGTTGAAACACTATAATTCTAATTAATTTAGAATTCTAAAATTATGCACCAATAACCAGTTCTATACTGTGTGTATGAAAACTCCTCATGATCTAATAATAATCGCATTATTTTTCCAAAATGTATCACCATAGCTTGGCCACAGTCTAGTTGTTTTAGACTAAGTCAATAAATACTTTTATATGAATGATTCATATAAAACATAGTGAAATCTCTCCAAAATATAGTCTGCTGCATATCTGTGCCATTGTCTACCCAAGTTCAAACTATTCTGATAAATGCAGTTAAATGTGAAATCTGTAATTGTAATACTTGGAACAAAACCACAGTTTCAATTTTTTGAGAAGTAGTATTAGATTTATGTATGAATTCTGGCTCAAGATTTTTATTTCAAAGCACTTCGCTAGCTAATATTTTATGGACAGCATTCATTTTTTGTTTGTTTGTTTTCAGCATTCATTTTTTGATCCATTTATCTACCCTTCCTATTTTAATTAAACCATCATTGCACTCTGATGTTTTGGCTAATTTTGGGTGATGGATCTATCATTGTTTATACAAGCTGATTGGAAACAAGGCATTCATTATGTCGTGCCTTATAATCTGTTCTCTCCATTATCACAGGGCAATTGCTGTAGTTGCATCTTTGTTATCATCAAGTTTTTATAAATATTGTGCTCTCTCTTGATTGATTTTCATTAGCAGCATGGTCTTTATATTTGCAGTCACCAAATTCTTGTCATTTGTGCTATCTTACAAAATGCTCTCCTGATATACAGAAAATAATGTTGTTAAGAAAACCTGCATGTCAGTCGTTTCTTTAATAAATCTTTGATCCTCAGATATGCTATTTGGGTAAATTAACAAATAGGCTGCTGTTCTCAACATGTATTGCATTTACTAGTACAATCCATTTACCTAATGAACTGCCTTACATTTGTTGCCTTGTTGAAACCTCGTTGTTTTGAAAACTTTCTTAGTTCTTTATATCAATGCAAATTCCATTGTGGAAGATAAATTCCTACATACAGTTTGTGAGAATTTAAAAAAGGAGAAATGTTGACTTTTAAAATAGGTCTTTAAACTAACTGTCATTCTAGAAAATGTACTGGGGAGTCAGGTAAAAGGAATAATTGAACTGTGATTTTTCTTAGTTCTCTCATTTGTAACATTGAAATTGATACTGATGTTTTTGAATGATACAGGAGAAAAATAGTCGAAATCTGGAGAGTTTGCATAAGATACAGGAAGGAAGAATTTGCCTTTTAACCATGTGGTATATTAAAGTTGGACCTAGGGAAACATAACCAGAGATTTCCTAAATAACCATCATCTCAAGAATTCTGAGACATAAATAGCATTAATAGTCTGTGTTCTGAGTTACCTGCATAATGCTTGAGTCTCCACATTCATGGAATGTGTTCATTCAACTCACATTCATTAGGAATTTGAAAAGTATCTGACTCAGACTTTATGTTATTTTATTCAAGAAACGGTTATCCACAGTCAAACTTTACATTGCCAAAGAAATATGAATTTACAATTCTAAATTATCAATCTGAGTATTGCAATCTGAATCAATAATATTATAATCCCAAATATATATAGAATATCAGATTGTGTGGGCACTTGTGCTGGGCACAGTACAAAATAAATTACTGATGATTTAATTTACTGATGATTATAAATTATCTAATTACTTATTTTGACTCATGAGAATAACCAGGACCTTATGCAGAGAGAGGAGCTTTAAAAGACACACACACACACACAAATGCCACTTCTTTTCTACACTTTAGAAACTGCCAAAATTATGACTTCTTTTTCTGGCCTAGGCTTTACATAAATTCATAATCCAAAACATACAAATGGCCGCACATTACCCAATGTTCATATGTTAATGTTTTGTAATTTTTCCTTCAGATCACTATTTTAAGAAATAAAACTTTACAGTTTAAGGCTCACTCTCTCATCCCTTGCCTCTCAAGTAGTCCTCATCTATAATCATTTATTCACAGGTAGTGTGTAATATGTTAATACATATTTTGATAGTTTTATCAAATATACATTTATCAATAAACAACATAAATACTGTTTTAAGTTTCTATTTTAGTGACAGTACTTTGTGCATATTATTCTGTAGTTTGTATCCACCATGGTAACTATCTAGTTCATTCTTTTACATGCCATTATGTTACTGTCTGATTGAACCAGATTTTTGTATCCTCAACTCCCTTTTGAGGGACAGACAGGTTGTTTTTACAGTTTTGCTGTTAGAAAACTGTGATTGCAATACCATTCTTGTAATATTTGGTAGAATCTAATTTATTCAGATTTTTGGTTTATAGTTGATCCAGTTTTATTTGGCAATATAGTTCTAAGACACTGTACATTTTTCCAGTGGTCAAATTTATGAACATATATTCTTTCATAGTATTGGGGGAGGGCTGTATTTATAGTTAAATCTCCTTTTTCCTTCATAATATTGTTTCTTTTGACTCTGCTTTGCTCTGAACATCTTATGAGATGATGTGTCAATATGATTAGATTTCAAAGATCTTTATTGTAACTGCATTCTATTTCACTAAGTTTAACACCTTATGTTTATCATACCCCTTTACCTTCTTTCTCTGGATGTATCTTTGTTGTTACATTTTTCATAACTACTCATCAATTTTCACTTTCATTTTCTAACTAAGCTTTTAAGTCAGAAAAATCACTCTCAGTACAGTTTTGTTTTGTTTTGTTTTTTTACATCTTTATTGGAGTATAATGCTTTACATTGTTGGGTTAGTTGCTGCTGTATAACAAAGTGAATCAGCTATCCGTATACATATATCCCCATATCCCCTCCCTCTTTTGTCTCCCTCCCACCCTCCCTATCCCACCCCTCTAGGTGTTCACAAAGCACCAAGCTGATCTCCCTGTGCTATGCGGGTGCTTCCCACTACCTAGCTGTTTTACATTTGGTAGTGTATATATGTCAATGCGGTCTCTCACTTCGTTTCAGCTTACCCTTCCCCTGCCCTGTGTCCTCAAGTCCATTCTCTACATCTGCATCTTTATGCCTGTCCTGCCCCTAGGTTCTTGAGAACCATTGTTTTTCTTAGATTCCATATATACGTGTTAGCATACGATATTTGTTTTTATCTTTTTGACTTACTTCACTCTGTATGACAGTGTCTAGGTCCATCCACCTCACTAAAAATAACTCAGTTTCATTTCTTTTTATGGCTCAGTAATATTCCATTGTATATATGTGCCACATCTTCTTTATCCATTCATCTGTTGATGGACATTTAGGTTGCTTCCATGTCCTGACTATCGTCAATAGTGCCACAATGAACATTGTGGTACATGACTTTTTTGAATTATGGCTTTCTCAGTGTATATGCCCAGTAGTTGGATTGCACGGTCATATGGTAGTCCTATGTTTAGTTTTTTAAGGAACCTCCATAATGTTCTCCATAGTGGCTGTATCAATTTACATTCCCACCAAGAGTGCAAGAGGGTTCCCTTTTCTCCACACCCTCTCCAGCATTTATGGTTTGTAGATATTTTGATAATGGCCATTCTGACTGGTGTGAGGTGATACCTCATTGTAGTTTTGATTTGCATTTCTCTAATGATCAGTGATGTTGAGAATCCTTTCATGTGTTTGTTGGCAATCTATATATCTTCTCTGGAGGAAAGTCTATTTAGGTCTTCTGCCCATTTTCGGATTGGGTTGATTGTATTTTTGATATTGAGCTGCATGAGCTGCTTGCAAATTATGGAGATTAATCCTTTGTCAGTTGCTTCCTTTGCAAATATTTTCTCCCATTCTGAGGGTTGTCTTTTCATCTTGCTTATGATTTCCTTTGCTGTGCAAAAGCTTTTATGTCTCATTAGGTCCCATTTGTTTATTTTTGTTTTTATTTCTATTTCTCTAGGAGGTGGGTCAAAAAGGATCTTGCTGTGATTTATGTCATAGAGTGTGCTGCCTATGTTTTTCTCTAAGAGTGTTATAGCGTCTGGCCTTACATTTAGGTCTTTAATCCATTTTGAGTTTATTTTTGTGTATGGTATTAGGAAATATTATAATTTCATTCTTTTCCATGTAGCTGTCCAGTTTTCCCAGCAGCACTTATTGAAGAGACTGTCTTTTCTCCATTGTATATTCTTGCCTCCTTTATCAAGGATAAGGTGACCATATGTGTGTGGATTTTTCTCTAGGCTTTCTATCCAGTTCCAGTGATCTGTATTTCTGTTTTTGTGCCAGTACCATACTGTCTTCATTACTGTAGCTTTGTAGTATAGTCTGAAGTCAGGGAGCCTGATTCCTCCAGCTCCGTTTTTCTTTCTCAAGATTGCTTTGGCTATTCGGGGTCATTTGTGTTTCCATACAAATTGTGAAATTGTTTGTTCTAGTTCTGTGAAAAAGGCCATTGGTAGTTTGATAGGGATTGCATTGAATCTGTAGATTGCTGTGGGTAGTATAGTCATTTTCACAAATATTGATTCTTCCAATCCAAGAACAGGGTATATCTCTCCATGTGTTTGCATCATTTTAAATTTATTTCATCAGTGTTTTATAGTTTTCTGCATACAGGTCTTTTCTCTCCTTAGGTAGATTTATTCCTAGGTATTTTATTTATTTTGTTGCAATGGTGAATGGGATTGTTTCCTTAATTTCTATTTCTGATTTTTCATTGTCAGTGTATAAGAATGCAAGAGATTTCTGTGCATTAAGTTTGTATCCTGATACTTTACCAGATTCATTGATTAGTTGTAGTAGTTTTCTGGTAGCATCTTTAGGATTCTCTATGTATAGCATCCTGTCATCTGCAAACAGTGATAGTTTTACTTCTTCTTTTCCGATTTGGATTCCTTTTATTTCTTTTTCGTCTCTGATTGCTGTGGCTAAAGCTTCCAAAACTATGTTGAAAAATAGTGGTGGTTGGACCACCTTGTCTTGTCCCTGTTCTTAGTGGAAATGGTTTCCGTTTTTCACCATTGAGAAAGATGTTTTCTGTGGGTTTGGCCTTTATTGGGGTAAGTTCACTCTAACACTCCTTCTCAAGAGTTTTTATCATAAACTGGTGTTGAATTTTGTCAAAAGCTTTTTCTGCATCTATTGAGATCATCATATGGTTTTTATCCTTCAACTTGTTAATATGGTTTATCACATTGATTGGTTTGCGTATATTGAAGAATCCTTGCAGTCCTGAGGTAAACCCCACTTGATCATGGTGTATGATCCTTTAATGTGCTGCTGGATTCTGTTTGCTAGTATTTTGTTCAGGAATTTTGCATCTATGTTCATCAGTTATATTTGCCTGTGGTTTTCTTTTTTTGTAACATCTTTGCCTGGTTTTGGAATCAGGGTGATGGTGGCCTCATAGAATCAGTTTCGAAGTGTTCATCCCTCTGCTATATTTTGGAAGAGTTTGAGAAGGATATGTGTTAGGTCTTCTCTAAATGTTTGATAGAACTTGCCTGTGAATCCATCTCGTCCTGGGCTTTTGTTTGTTGGACGATTTTTAATCATCATTACAATTTCAGTGCTTTTGATTGGTCTGTTTATATCTTCTGTTTCTTCCTGGTTCAGTCATGGAAGGTTGTGCTTTTCTAAGAAATTGTCCATTTCTTCCAGGTTGTCCATTTTATTGTCATATAGTTGCTTGCAGTAATCTATCATGATCCTTTGTATTTCTGCAGTGTCAGTTGTTACTTGTCCTTTTTCATTTCTAATTCTGTTGATCTGAGTCTTCTCCCTTTTTTTCTTGATGAATCTGGCTAATGGTTTATCAATTTTGTTTATATTCTCAAAGAACCAGCTTTTATTTTTATTGATTTTTGCTAACGTTTCCTTCATTTCTTCTTAGTGTATTTCTAATCTGATCTTTATTATTTCTTTTCTTTTGCTAACTCTGGGGTTTTTTGTTCTTCTTTCTCTAATTGCTTTAGGTGTAAGCTTAGGTTGTTTATTTGAGATGTTTCTTGTTTCTTGCGGTAGGATTTTATTGCTATTAACTTCCCTCTTAGAACTGCTTTTGCTGCATCCCATAGGTATTGGGCCATCATGTTTTCATTGTCATTTGTTCTTAGGTATTTTTTGATTTCCTCTTTGATTTCTTCAGTGATCTTTTGGTTATTTAGTAGTGTATTTTTTAGCCTCCATGTGTTTCTATGTTTTACATGTTTTTTCCTATAAAATATCTAGTCTCATAGCGTTGTGTTTGGAAAAGATACTTGATACGATTTCAATTTTCTTAAATTTACCAAGGCTTGATTTGTGACCCAGGAGATGATCTATCCTGGAGAATATTCCATGAGCACTTGAGAAGAAAATATATTCTGTTGTTTTTGGATGGAATGTCCTATAAAATCAATTAAGTCCATCTTGTTTAATGTATCATTTAAAGCTTGTGTTTCATTATTTATTTTCACTTTGGATGATCCTTCCATTGGTGAAGGTTGGGTGTTAAAGTCCCCTCCTATTATTGTGTTACTGTTGATTTCCCCTTTTGTGGCTGTTAGCATTTGCCTTAGGAGTATTGAGGGGCTCCTATGTTGGGCGCATAAATATTTACAATTGTTATATCTTCTTCTTGGATTGATCCCTTGATCATTATGTAGTGACCTTCTTTGTCTCTTGTAATAATCTTTATTTTAAAGTCTATTTTGTCTGATATGAGAATTGCTACTCAACTTTCTTTTGATTTCCATTTGCATGGAATAATTTTTTCCATCCCCTCATTTTCAGTCTGTATGTTTCCCAAGGTCTGAAGTGGGTCTCTTGTAGACAGCATATATATGGGTCTTGTTTTTGTATCCATTCAGCCAGTCTATGTCTTTTGGTTGGAACATTTAATCCTTTTACATTTAAGGTCGTTATCAACATGTATGTTCCTATTACCATTTTCTTAATTGTTTTGGGTTTGTTATTGTAGGTCTTTTCCTTCTCTTGTGTCTCCTACCTAGAGAAGTTCCTTTAGCATTTGTTTTAGGTCTGGTTTTGTGGTGCTGAATTCTCTTAGCTTTTGCTTGTCTGTAAAGGTTTTAATTTCTCCTTTGAATCTGAATGGATATTTGCTGGATTGAGTAATCTTGATTGTAGTTTTTTCCCTTTCATCATTTTTAATATGTCCTGCCACTCCCTTCTGGCTTGCAGAATTTCTGCTGGAAGATCAGTGGTTAACCTTGTGAGGATTCCCTTGTATGTTATTTGTTACTTTTCCCTTGCTGTTATTAGTATTTTTCCTTCGAATTTAATTTTTGATAGTTTGATTAATATGTGTCTTGGTGTGTTTCTCCTTGGATTTATCCTGTATGGGACTCTCTGCACTTCTTGGACTTGATTGACTGTTTCCTTTCCTATATTAGGGAAGTTTTCAACTATAATCTCTTCAAATATTTTCTCAGACCCTTTCTTTTTCTCTTCTTCTTCTGGGACCCCTATAATTCTTAAGTTGGTACATTTAATGTTGTCCCAGAGGTCTCTGTCCTTATTTCTTTTCATTCTTTTTTTTTCTTTTTCTGCTCTATGGTAGTAATTTCCGCTATTTTATCTTCCAAGTCACGTGTCTGTTCCTCTGCCTCAGTTATTCTGCTATTGATTCCTTCTTGAGTATTTTTCATTTCATTTATTGTGTTGTTCATCATTTTTTGTTTGCTCTTTATTTCTTCTAGGTCCTTTTTAAATGGCTCTTGTATTTCCTCCATTCTATTTCCAAGATTTTGGATCATCTTTACTATCATTACTCTGAATTCTTTTTCAGGTAGACTGCCTATTTCCTCTTCATTTGTTTGGTCTGGGTGGTTTTTATCTTGCTTCTTCATCTGCTGTGTATTTCTCTGTGTTCTCATTTTCTTTAACTTACTGTGTTTGGGGTCTCCTTTTTTCCGGCTGCAGGTTCATAGTTCCCATTGTTTTTGGTGTTTGCCCTCATTGGGTAAGGTTGGTTCAGTGGCTTTTGTAGGCTTCCTGGTGGAGAGGACTGGTGTCTGTGTTCTGGATGAGGCTGGATCTTGTCTTTCTGGTGGGCAGGACCACGTCCGGTGGTGTGTTTTGGGATGTCTGTGAACTTATTATGATTTTAGGCAGCTTTTCTGCTAATGGGTGGGGTTGTGTTCCTGTCTTGCTAGTTGTTTGGCATGGGGTGTCCAGCCCTGGAGCTTGCCAGTCATCGAGTGGAGCTGGGTCTTAGTGTTGAGACCAAGATCTCTGGGAGAGCTCTCACTGATTGATATTATGTCAGGCCAGGAGGTCTCTGGTGGTCCAGTGTCCTGAACTTGGCTCTCCCATCTCAGAGGCTCAGATCTGACACCCGGCCAGAGCACCAAGACTCTGTCAGCCACACGGCTGGAGTGCCTTCAGAGTTGGAGAAGCTGGCCTGCAGTGGCTGTCCTTCTTTTCTGCACATTAGAATCACCTTCTTCTTCCTTGTTTTGCCCCAAAGGGAGTGTTCCACAGAGAAAAACAATAGCCTTGAAAATGGTCACAGCTCTGAGATGGCTTTTTCTTTCTTTGTGCTTAGTCGGGTTTCACTTGCTCATGGGGGCCAGGTGCAGAGGCCTCGCACCCGGATCTTCTGACCAGAGTTCCTAGTGCAGAATGGCTGTCACCAGCACCTCAGCTCAGGTGGGCCACATGCAGAAGTCGGGCAAAGGACACTGCATCCAAGATGACAGCCAGGGGCTCTGTGCAGAGAGGCTGCACATGACAGAGCAATCCAAGATGGCGACTCTCAGTATAGTATTAACCTTGCCTTATGTTGTAGTAGGAAGTATTCTCATTTTACTCAGCTCTAACTGTTTTCTGGTTTGCATTATGTTTTATTTTATCCAAGAGCTACTTAGAAGTGTGTTCTTAAATTTGCCAACACATAAGATTTCTTCCTCTCTTTGTTTTCATTTTATGATCAGAGATCATAGTCTCTATGTTATGTATTATTGGCCAATAACCTGTGTTTTAGATTTTCTCTACCTTGACTAGTTTTCTCTCTTTTTAATATAGTTAATGTAGTTACATAGTTATATAGTTTAATATAGTTATTTCTAAGAACATCTTCTTAAATTTCCCAATTATGATAATAAATTGGTACATTTCTCTTGCTCAAGATCTGCCATTAGAATAAATAAACCTTGCAAGGCTCTGCCTTGGCTTGCCACCACTTTCCTCTCCAGCCTTATCTCTACCACTCTGTCTCACACTGTACACTGCAAACATTAAACTCTTTCAATTTCCAAAGCATAACGTGTTCTCTCCTGCCTCTAAAGCTGTATTCAGCAAATATCCATCCCCTCCCCTGTCGCCTGGTTAGAGTTCTTCTCTGTTTAGTGACCTCCTAAAAGCCCCTACATCTGAGGAAAAGGCCCCTTCGTAATACTTATTCCCTCCTTCAAAGTATTTTGGCATTGTGTTTTAGTTCCCTTCTCTGTTTGTTTCCTGAAGGTAAGTCCACCTTGTACACTGTTGTGCTGCAGAATACAGCACAAAATCTAATACAAAGGAGATTCTCTACATAGACACACACATTAAATGAATTTAATTGTGACATTGGAATCAGCAGATAACCACAGGGGCCCAGAGATATAATTTCTCCTTTTTACAATAACCACATTTTTTGACAAAAAACCAAAGGTATTTTCTTTTAGGCAAAAGAAATATTTTCTCAAAATGTAGGACTTTGATTACAGTACAGCGTCTATGGCATCAGCAAGATGATAGCCACCAACTCCAGAAAGACATAAGAGAAGGAATATTTTCACCTCTGAAGCTGTACTTCTCCTGCATATTGTTTGAGCTCTTTTACATTTTTAAGGTTCTCACTTTTGCTGCTCATTTGAAAGAAAAAATACGTAATTCTAAGACTGAGAGTGTATTTTATGCATTTTCCCACGAGATTGAAAACACTTTCCTATTGGCAGTTTTCTCAAAGATAATGGTTTCTTTTATGTATATATTAAAATTTGACAAACACCTTTCTGTACAGTGTTTCATCTCCATAACAGCCTGAGTCTTGAAAAAGGCTAAGGCCCTAATTGTATAATATTACAACACAAAAAAAAAGAAAGACGGCAAGAGATCTCATTCTTGACCTCAGCTGGTCAGTTTATTGTATATCATCTTCCTTTTAATTCAGGAACTACTCAGAGACTGTTTTCCATGTTTCTTATTTGAGTCATTCTCAGTAATTTACTGCCATAATTTATAATCATATAGAGCCCCATAGGTTAATTACAGAATCTTCTGTGTAAAAATGTGTTTTCCTTTCATTTGTTTCAATGATGCAGCCTTTATTTCATTTAGCATTATCTAATTTTTCTACTATAGAAATAGTAAGTAGACTGGCTCAGGGTGACCTATCCATAATTTTATAGGCCTATTTCTCAACCCTTACCTAATTTTTTTCCAAGCTTGTGAAATTAGTTCTCATATTGTTTGTATTACACTGCAGTTTCCCTGACCCTAAACTGTATTGCTGTTGATGGAAAAAAAAATCTAACATTTTGCATTTACAAAAATATGCTAACCTTTTGTATAAAGAACAAAGTTCCATGAAATTTAGTTTGGTAGGAAATGTGCATACTTATAATCATGCCTGTACAAAGAAGGTATGACATATAATGAAGTTTTCTGGAAAGAGCAAGGCAGGCTTCTCAAGCAGGTCTAAAAGTGTCTTGGGAGAACAGGGAAAGGAGACTGGCTTGGCTTTTATTGTGGTTAGTGAATGGGATTGGGTGAGGGATCCCATATGTATTATTTGAACTTCCCACCAGGCTCTAAAAAAGGGAGCATCAGGCTTTCTTATCTGCTTTGACAGATATGGAGCAGAGGGGAAAGGATAGCAGTGGGGCTTCAAATACTCAGCAATAAAATATCAAAAGTGGATTCAATCTATTACATCAGTAATGGTAGACTCTAATTTTGCAGGGAAAAAACATCTAATAAAATTTTCTCAATTTTATTTTATGCCATAATTTCCTTTCCTATATTAAAATATATATTGCTATATTAAAATCCAATTTTTAAATTTAGAACACAAATGTGTATATGTGGCTAATGTAAGTTTGATATGTCATTTATGGAATTATATGAGGTGTGCATATTTCTCAAATGCTCTGCCATTTAAACAAGATTGAGAGTCATTGAATGAAGTAAACTGTTAAACAGATTCCTCCTAATTTATTGATTCAGTCACTTATTAAGATTAAAGCAAAGCAAAATTTGAGGAAGTGCTGAGAAGAACATGGAACTCAATCCAAATAAGAGTTGGAGTTTTTAAAAAGCAGTATCTTGATTCATTTTCCTAAAAGGATAAGACTTGGGGATCAGTATAGGTGCACTAAAGAAGCCAGGCCAGAGAATTCTCTTTCTGTATGTATTGAAACATGGAAAGAATCTGGACCAAGTTAGAGCTCCACATGCCCAAATGTTGGGTAGAATGACTAGAGAAATCCAAGCATTCATGCTATTCTGCCCCGGCAGGCACAGGCTACATATGGAGATGGAAGCTGGCACATTTCAGCAGTCTTAAGGGCTTTTGTTGGTTATGAGGAGATTGCTAGATTA
The DNA here is from genome assembly GCF_949774975.1 of Lagenorhynchus albirostris. Lineage (NCBI taxonomy): Eukaryota > Metazoa > Chordata > Mammalia > Artiodactyla > Delphinidae > Lagenorhynchus > Lagenorhynchus albirostris. The sequence goes on along the minus strand of NC_083112.1, from coordinate 26,305,389 downwards.
TGATGACACTTTAAAGAGAATTAGCCCTACAGACCAGAATGCAATGGAGCCTGAAAATTTTGGATTTGCAATTTAACAGAAATTCATGAATGGATTTATAAGAAAATAAGCGAATGTTATAAAGGTTTCCTAGCTTTATATAATTTGGCATAGAATAGTTTCTCTGAGTTATAAATTTGGATACAATTCTATTTTGATATTTTGGAAGATTGTATCTTCCAGCATTCTAATTTTACTTTTGTTTTTTTTTGAAGAGTTCTAGTAAGGTTTAAAAAAAAACCTGTGTAGGAATGGTTCGTGAATAAAATTGGAGTCAGGCAAAATATTAATGATTGGTTAGCCAAGCCTGAAATAATTATTTTTCTCTGTTCCAGTGGTTTGATCTAAGCTATCTGGTTATTCTAAAAACAGTGTGACATTATAATAGTCTATGGCATCTATTTTGAATCCAGGAACTGCTAAGAAATGAACCCTATGTTCATGCCCTTCTTTTCTCCATTTGAGCCTATAATCCTTCACTAACCAGAGGAGTGTAGGTTTGGTATGAAGGCAGACTTCATATCTTTGAAGAAGGGATGCTGGGGGATGTCAAAGGAAAAGGAGCAAAAGATGGAATCATCCAGGAAGCAATTTTAACCAATGGATGAGCATCATCACCAGAGAAGAATAAGCTGCTGGGGAGACGTGAAGAAGTCTATCTCATTATCATGGGTGCTTACAAATAGATTCAATAAATATCATGGATTAAAAGAGGGAATAAGAAGAGATCCAACATAAGCAGCAGTGGCCATGGAAACAAGGTGTAATTTCTGTAATATATCTTGGCCCATGTGAAATTGAGAAGTTTGAACAAGATTCTGTCCATATTCTAAGCCAACATTTCTATTTTGCTTGGAGTACTATTACTGCTTTTTTTGAGCATGATCATCTATATTTATCCTCTTTAATTCTTTTTGTGCTATAATATCTGTCTGATGCTTCAGATATACCTATCTTGGAACCAGTTCCAGGAGTTTGAGCCCTAAGACAAGAAGAAAACGTAACAACTAGACTACCTCCTTACATTGGATACAATATTAATCTCATGTTGCATTCTGAATTGGCTGTGAATTTCTGAATTGCTTCTCTGAAGCCCCGAATAGGTTGGTGGGTGATTAATGAGGTAGAAATGCATTGGTTTCACCTTAAAGAATATCTCACACTATAAGTAAAGAAATTGGGGCTTAACATATAAAACTCAATATTTTTATTAGGAAAAAAGAGAACTGAGAGTTGAGGAGAAAGAAAGAACCAGTCAAAACAAGAAAGAGAAAGAGGCAATTAACAGGGCAAATTACTTTGGTACTAAAATTTACCAAGGGATGAAGAAAACCAAGTGACAAGTCAAAATGCCTTGTGGATTTTTTCTGCATGGAATTAAAGGCATGTCATTGTGGGGTGGGAGAAGGGCAGAGGAAGAGGTTTCTGACGCAAAGATCAAATGTATTGATTAAAAGTAAAATAAGAAGATACCACTTGTAAAAGTGTTTAAAAAAATAATACTTAGAATAGCCTGGAGTAAGGGGGAAATGGAAGTTGGTGTTCTGCTTGTATACATTTGTGTGACATTTTGCCAAAAATATTCAATGATTTTTAAATGTACATATCCCTTGAATCAGTAATTCTACTTCTAGGAAGTGTTCCTGGGGAAATTATGATAAATAGCAAAAAAGAGTTATCTACCAGAATGAGCACCATAGCACTATTCATAATAGTGAAAAATTAGATACAACATAAATGCTGAATGATAAGTGATTGGTTCAATAAATTATGACACAACTATGCACAATTATGGCACATAATTTATTGGCATATCCATAAAGTGGACTCCTATGGAACAATTAAAAATTATACTGGAGGAAATGATTGAATCATATAAAATATTCCAGATAAATTAAAGTTGAGTTATAATACAAAATAAATAGAATTATCTAATTTTCATTTATGAAAAGTAATTCTCACACTTAAAATAGATAAAAATAAAGCTTTAAGCAATTATTTCTGGAAAGTGGGGTTACAGTTGTGATTTTTTTCATTTTTCTTCTCCTTGTATTAGCATAATTCATATAGTGCTGCAGTAGTTATGTGAGCTTTACCAGCACAAAAGTTCTCTTTTTAATTAGCATTATTAAAAAGTTGAAGAAGAACAGTACTATGTGATTCCACTTATATGAGATATCGAAAATAGTTTTAGAAGCAGAAAGTAGAATGGTGTTACCAGGGGCTAGGGCAGGGGGAAGGGAAAGAAGAGTTGCTATTCATCAGGTATTAAGTCTCAGTTATGCAAGATGAAAAGGTTCTAGAGATCTGCTAGACAACATTATGCTTATAGTTAAAAATACTGTACTGCACACTTAAAATTTTGTTGATAAGAGAGTAGATCTCATGTTATCTGTTCTTATCATACACACAGACACACACACACACACACACACACACACAAGTTATTAGGAAGACTTATGCTTCTAGCAAAGATAGTCTAAGAAGGAACGGGTTTATTCCCCTGACTGCAACAATTAAAAGTAAATAAAAGTAGGTAATATAATATATGGAACAACAGCTCTCAAGATACTAGACATCAGATAATTAAAAAAAAAAAAGTGAGCCCAACAGTTCCTGATTACTAAAGAAGACAGTTTCTAGGCTATGGTGCAGAGAGACAAGGCAGGCAAAGCACAGCAGACATCCAGTGCTGAGGAAATGGATCTGAGAGTCCAGAGATAAGGCATCTAGAGTTCAGGACATGACTACTGGAGAGGAGAAAGCTGCATGGAGAATACCTAGGATCTTCAAAGTATTCATTCCCTTGGAGTGTTCAGCTGAGCACTGCTCAGCCCATGCATGTAAAGACACTACACAGGCCTGGAAAATGGCCACACAAAAGGATTAGAAGAAGTAATCCTGATGATCACACAAGGGTGGAAATAGTGCCTGTTCTCATAAGTAGAGTGAAAAACCTCTTAATTCCTGGAGAATTAGGAAAAGTTCTCAGAAATGGTTTGCCAATTGGTGGGGCAAATTTCAGACTAGACTAAGTGTTACTCTGATCCTGTCTAATAAAACTTAAAAGCAAGATCCAAAAGGATCGAATTATTTCCTAGTAACTTAAATGGGTCCCAGAAGAAAGCTTAAGAGTATGGTTATAAGAATACAAAAAATATTTGTCACCCAACTGGTAAAATTCGTCATGTTAGGCATGTAATCAAAAATGGCCATGCATACAAACATGCAGGAAAATATGACCAATAATGAGGAGAAAGATCAAAACTGACCCTAAAATTAAACAGATGATACAATTAGAGGGAAAAATAGTTAACCTAATGGTATTCCATGTGTTCAAAAAGCTAGAGGAGAGAACATGATATGTGGAGACGTGGCAAATAAAAAAAGAATTAAATCAAACTTCCAGAGGCGAAAACTACAATATCCAGAATGAAAAATTTACCTGATAGGAGTAACATCAGCTTATGCATAGCAGAAGAATATGTTCATTAACTAGAAAACAGAGAAGAGAGATTATATAAAATAAAACACCAAGAAGATAAAGACTGAAAATGAACAGAGCAACAGCAAGCTAAGGGAAAACTGCAAGCAACCTAATACACATGTAATTAGAGTCCCCAAAAGACAGTAGAGAAAAGGACAAACATAAACATATTTGAAGAAATAATGGCTAGTATGTTCTAAATTTGATGGAAAATATAAATCAATATATGAAAGAAGCTCAACAAATGCCAAGCACAAGAAACATGAAGAAAACTAAGGCACATCAAAGTCAAGATATTTAAAACTAATAATAAAGTCATCCATGGAAAAAAGACACATCACCTACACCTTAAAAGAATTTTTTAACAATATATTATAGGAGCTTATAACATGTATCACAATAAAACTTATTGCCACAACAGCATAAAGGTCTGGAAAGAAGAAATGTGAGTAAATGGTTGAAAGGCTCTTAAAATAAAGTTGAAATGACATAAGATTACCTGTAGATAGACTGTGATAAGTTTAAGAAACCACTAAAATTACACACACACTCACAGACAAGCATTGTAGCTAATCAGCCAAAATCGGTAATTAATGACCTCATAAAAAATATTAGACTAATCTTAAGGAAAACAGAAAGAGAGGGAAGAGGGAACAAAGAGCAGATAGGACAAATATAAAACAAATATCAGTATGATAGATGTAAACTCAACCATATCAAAAACCTCATAAGTGTTCTCACCACACACACAAAAAAAAGTAACTCTGAGGTGATGGATCAGTTAATTGATGTAATTGTTAGTTATTTCACAATGTATATGTATATTAAGTCATGTTTTACATCATGTTTGACAGTTTTTATTTGTCAATTATATCTCAGTATAGCTGGAAAACAGATTTTAAACTACATCTATACACAAAAGGTATGAACACACCAATTATAAGACATGAAGTATCAAAATGTATGAAAAGAAAATATCCAATTATATGCTATCTATAAGAAAATGTATGAAAAGAAAATATCCAATTATATGTTATCTATAAGAAAATACTTTTTTTTTTTTTTTTTTTTTGCGGTACGCGGGCCTCTCACTGTTGTGGCCTCTCCCGTTGCGGAGCACAGGCTCCGGACGCGCAGGCTCAGCGGCCATGGCTCACGGGCCCAGCTGCTTCGTGGCACGTGGGATCCTCCCAGACCGGGGCACGAACCCGTATCCCCTGCATTGGCAGGCGGACTCTCAACCACTGCGCCACCAGGAAAGCCCAGAAAATACATTTTTAAATGTAAAGACAGATGAGCTAAAAGTATAAAGATGCAAAAAAGATATGCTAACAATTTTTTTTTAAGCTGGAACTGCTATATTAATATCACAGGAGGTTGGTCTTAGGCAAAAGAATGTTAACAGAGCTTAAGAAGGTCAATTGAAAATGATAAAAGGGTCAGTTCATCTATAGGACATAACAACCTTCTAAACACTCATGTGTCTAATAAGAGCGCTTCAAAGAACATAAAATAAAAACTGATAAGATTCCAAGGAGAAATAGACAAATCCGCTACTGTGATCTTGGGTTAGGCAAAGATTTCTTAGATATAAAACTAAAAAAATACATAAAAGAAAAAAGATAAATAAGACTTCATCAAAATTAAGGACTTCTGTCGTTTGAAAGACAATATCAGGAGAATGAAAAGAGAATCTACAATCTGGGAGACAATTTGCAAATCACATATCTGATAAAGGACTTGTATTCTGAATGTATAAAGAATTCTCAAAACTCAATAATAAACTAAACAGCCCAAAATTTTTTAAATGGGTAAAATATTTAAACAACTACTTTAAAGATATTGATGGCATATAAGCACACTTAAAACGCATCCAACATCATTAGTCACTAGGGAAATGCAAATTAAAACCTTAGCTCAATACTTCTACACACCTATTAAAATGTCTAAGATTACAAAAACTGAAACTGACCATGGCAAGTGATAAAAAAGACGTAGAAGAAGTGGAGCTCTCATACACTGTGGACGGTTATGTTAAATGGTTAATGGTTCAACCACTTGGGAAAACAGTTTGATAATTTCTTAAAATGTTAAACACACAACCACCATATGATTCATTCCATTCCTAAGTATTTAATAAAGAAAAATGAGAAAATATGTTCACATAAAGACTTACTCACAAGTATTCAAATCAACTTTCTTTGTAATAGCTGCAAAACTGGAAATAACTGAAATATCCATCAACAAGTGAATGGGTAAACAAATTGTGTGATGCATGAATACAACTCACCAATAGAAAGGAAAGAACTAGTGATACTAATGATACACATAACTGACATGAAATAATCCTAAAATAAAAAAGATAGAAAAAGGACACATATTGTAGGATTCCATTTATATAAAATTCTAGAAAATACAAACCAATCTAGAGTGATAGAAATCAGATCAGTGATGATGTGGAGATGTGAAGGGATTAGAGATGGGATGGTTGGATTACAAAGGGATACAAGGAAACTTTAGGGTGATGGATACATTCATTATCTTGATTGTGGTAACTTTTATATGGGTATATAGACATCGAGACATTTCATATGGTGCACATTTTTCTATGTGAATTTTTATATATTTTAATGAAGCTGTTAAAATGTCACTGGACACTAATATCTCTTAAAATAATCTCATTAATCTAACCAGTCCAGATGCAGCAATTATCTAATAAAAATGTCCTGACAACTAAAATGTTTATTGAAAAAATATTTACTGAAGAAAGTAAGTGCATGCCAGATATGAATTTGTAAATCCAAATAGGAATTAGTCCTTGCCCTCAGGTCATTTCCAATCTTCTGACAGAGGTCAAATGCAGACACACAAAGTGTTTTGATCATTTCTACAGAAGAGGCTCAGGCACCGAGAGGAGGGAGTAGAGAGAACCCTGAGGCAGCCAGGAAAGGCTTCCATGAAGATGAGACGCTTGAGCATTCTGGTCTTGAAGGTGAGGATGAATTTGCCAGAAAGATGGGAACCATATGAACTAAAGCATAGAATCACAAATAAACATGACACAGTGAGAGAGAGAGGCCATGAGGAGAGATGAAATCAGAGAGGTAAAAGTAGGCCAGATCAGAAGAGCTTTTGTATGTTGGGCTAAAAGAGTAAGATTTTAACCAGATGGCTATAGGAAGGTATTTAAGGATTTTAAGGGGAAGAGAATGAAATTATCAAACTTTTATTTTAGAAAAATCACTTTGAGTTGCCATATGATCCAGCAATCCCACTTCTGTGCATATATCTGGACAAAACTATGATTCGAAAAGATACATGCACTCCTATGTTCATAGCAGCATTATTTACAGTAACCAAAACATGGAAACAACCTAAATACACATTGACAGATGAATGGATAAAGAAGATGTGGTATATATATATATATATATATATATATATATATATATACACGCCAGAACACTACTCAGCCATAAAAAAAGAATGAAATAATGTTATTTGCAACAACATGGATGGACCTAGAGATTATCATACTAAGTGAAGTAAGTCAGACAGAGACAAATACTATATGATATCACTTATATGTGGAATCTAAAATATGACACAAATGAACTTACTTACAAAACAGAAACAGACTCATAGACATAGAGAGCAGACTTGTGGTTGCCAAGAGGAAGGGGTTTGGGAGAGGGATGGAGTGGGAATTTGGGATTAGCAGATGCAAACTATTATATGTATGTACTGTATATCTGAATCACTTTACTGTACACCAGAAACTAACACAACATTGTAAATCAACTACACTTAAGTAAAATATTTTTTTAAAAAAAAAGTCATTTTGGAATCCGTGTGGAGAGCAGTAGGGAAGAAAATAAGACTGGATGGAATATGAGTGGGTGGAGAACATTACTGAAGTCTAAGCAAGAAATGATGAATACTTCAACCAAGGTGAGAACATGGAGAAAGAGTTTGGATTCATCAACATTTTAGGAGTAGAGTCTATAGATAGGGGTCCCCAACCCCCCCAGGCCACGGACCAGTACTGGTCCATGGCCTGTTAGGAACTGGGCTGCATAGCAGGAGGTGAGCGGTGGTTGAGCGAGTGAAGCTTCATCTGTGTTTACAGCCTCTCCCAATTGCTCACATGACCGCCTGAGCTCCGCCTCCTTTCAGATCAGTGGAGGCATCAGATTCTCACAGGAGCTGGAACCCTACTGTGAACTGCACATGCGAGGGATCTAGGCAGCACGCTCCTTATGAGAATCTAATGCCTAATGACCTGAGGTGGAGCTGAGGCGGTGATGCTAGTACTGGGGAGCGGCTGCAAATACAGATTATCATTAGCAGAGAGGTCTGACTGCACAGAGACCATAAAAAATCAGTTGCTTGTAGACTCATATCAAAACCCTATCAGTGAGTGGCAAGTGACAATTAAGCTGCATCTGGTGACAGGCTTTAGAGTGGCAATTGAGTTGATGTACTTCAGTTGTACAGCTACATCTGGTGGCAGGCTATAAGTCAGAATCCGACTCAATTTAGTCCATAAGCGGCCTGCCCATTATTTTATTTACCACTTTCATCCGTGCCTCTTTCCCACACTGTGCACTTGTCTGAGTCACAGTTTTGATAAGCCCACAAGCTAACCCTAGCCAAAATGAGTAAAAAACAAATGTCGCTGGAGAGCTTCTTTGAAAAGGGGGAAAAAAACAATGATGAGACAGCAGAAGACTCTAAGACTGCCAACAAAAAGAAAGCTACATTTAAAAGAAAATGCCAAGAGTCCTACTTAAATTACAGGTTTATTGCAATAGGTGATTCACATTCTCCAAGCCTGCTTTGTATTATATGTGGTGACTGGCTATCCAATGAAGCCATGAAACCTTCAAAACTGCTTTGCCACATGGAGAGCAAGCATCCTGCATTAAAAGACAAGCCTTTGGAGTTTTTCAAAAGAAAAAAAAAACATGAGCACGAAGAACAGAAGCAATTATTGAATGCCACCACTTCATCAAATTTGTCTGCACTGAGAGCATCATTCTTAATGGCTAACCACATTGATAAAGGTAAGAAGCCCTTTACTATTGGTGAAGAGTTGATCCTGCCTGCTGCTAAGGACATTTGTCTTGAACTTTTAGGAGAGGCTGCAGTTCAAAAGGTGGCACCTATTCCTCTTTCAGCTAGCACCATAACTAGATGAATTGATGAAATAGCAGAGGATAATGAGGCACAATTGTTAGAGAGGTTTAATGAGTCACGTTGGTATGCAATCCAGGTTGACAAGTCTACCGATGTTGACAATAAGGCAACGATGCTTGTTTTTGTGCAATATATTTTTCAGGAGGATATGCATGAGGATATGTTATGTGCACTTTTGTTGCCAGCCAACACCACAGCTGAAGAACTATTCAAGTCTTTGAATGACCACATATCAGGAAAACAGAACTGGTCATTTTGTGTCAGGGTATGCACAGATGGAGCCATGACTGGACGGCTTTCTGGTTTCACTACTCGGGTCAAAGAGGTTGCTTCTGAATGTAAGTCTATGCACTGTGTCATCCATAGAGAAATGCTGGCTAGCTGAAAAATGTCACCTGAACTTAATAACGTTTTGTGGGATGTGATTAAAATTATCAACCACATTAAAGTACATGCCCTTAACTCACATCTGTTCACACAGCTCTGTGAGGAGATGGATGCAGAGCACACACATCTTCTCTTATACACAGAAGTGAGAAGGCTTTCTAAAGGGAGGTTACTGGCCAGAGTTTTTGAGTTTTGAGGGACACTCCAGAGATTTCTTTTAGAAAACAGTCACCACTGGCAGCACATTTCAGTGACACAGAATGGGTCACAAAACTTGCTTTCTTGTGTGACATATTCAACCTGCTCAGTAAACTCAATCTGTCACTTCAGAGGAGAATGGCAACTGTGTTCAAGTCGGCAGATAAAGTGGCTGCATTCAAAGGCAAACTGGAACTATGGGGGCGACAAGTGAACATTGGGATTTTTGACGTGTTTCAAACATTAGCAGAGATTTTGAAAGAGGCTGAACGAGGGCCTTCTTTCTCCCAGCTGGTGCACAATCACCTATCTCAGCTTTCAAAAGAGTTTGAACATTACTTCCCAACCAGAAAAGACCCCCAAACTGGGAAGGAGTGGATCCGCGACCCATTTGTGAATAAGCCAGGTGAATCGACTTTGTGCTAGAAGAGGATCAACCTCTTGAGATCTCAAATGACGGTGGCCTTAAAAGTATGTGTGAGACAACTTCAAATCTCCATACGTTCTGGAGTAAAGTCAAGGTGGAATATCCTGAGATTGCCACAAAGGCACAGAAAAGCCTGCTTCCATTTCAAACATCCTATCTTTGTGAAGCAGTGTTTTCGACAGTGACAGCCACCAAAACAAGATTATGGAGTAGACCAGACATAAGCAACACTTCGGATGTCACTGTCTCCCATCACCCCAGGTGGGACCACCTAGTTGCAGGAAAACAAGCTCAGGGCTCCCACTGATTCTGAATTATGGTGAGTTGTATAATTATTTCATTATACATTACAGTGTGATAATAATAGAAATAAAGTGCACAATAAATGTAATGTGTTTGAATCATCCCAAAACCATCCCTCTTGCCTGGTCCGTGGAAAAATTGTCTTCCACGAAACTGGTCTCTGGTGCCAAAAAGGTTAGGGACCACTGCTATAGATAATCAGACACTGTTAGTGGAGGAAATGAAAGATGCTTTGCTACAACTTCCCACCTGATTTGGACCATCAGTGATGACACCTTTAATTTAATTAGGGAAGTGAGAACAAATAGCAGGTTCTGAGGGAAAGAAAATGAGTTCCGTTTTGGAAATGTTGAATCTGATGTGTTTTGGTGATATCTACATATTGGACATATTTCAGTAAGCAAGATTCTATATATATCTTAGAGCTCCTAGAACTCTGTGAAACTCTTATGTGCCATGGTAGAAATTTCACTTACTCCTATGGAAAACATTTGTATTCTAGTAAAATAAATAATAGTAACCATTTATTGAGCACTTCATGATAATTATTAGGCTCAGCATTTCACAAACATCATGCTCTGTAATCCTCCTGGCAAATCTATGTTAGTGTCTTATACTTGCATGACTTACAAGGAAAGGGAGGCTTAGAGAGGTTATGTAAGCTGTCCTCAAACACTTTGTGGTGTAGTTAGGTTTCAATAAGCCAATGCTCTTAACAACTATACAAAATTTGAACACTATATTTTGAAGGTCTCCTTAGAAAGGTAGAGTGCAGCCGTTTCCCTAACTTACCCATACAGATAGCCTCTAATGGGCCTATGAGTAAAAATAATTCTGATAAAAAGCCTCTTATCTTCAGAAACTATAGGAAAACAAGGGGAATAGTAATCATAAGACGAATCCAATGTCCAAGTCTGGGTCACCAGGAGGCAATCACTTTTCTCCAAGTCCTCTCATTTAGCCATATTTTCTACTTTAAATTCTCTGATTTGATCTGATCATTTTGCCTGGCTGATTTCATATCTAAATCCAACCTTTTTTCTTCACTGAATTGTGGACTCATGGAAAGTAATGACTCAGCAATTCAGCACTTTTACAAGAGAACTGATACAGATCAATAGCCCTAGGTCTGTGTCTCATGAGCTGTATGAACTTAGGCAAGTCACTTAATCTCTTTGAGCATCAATTATCTCATAATCTAATGGAAATGATGTATCCAAGATATCTACTTCAGCAGAATCTACTTAGAAAATATATATTAAAATACATCAAAAACTATGAAGCACTATAGAATTGTAAGAAAGCACCATAAACTTTTGTTTGTTTGTTTCTTCCTCTATATTGTCTTGGTGACCTTCTTTGTATAGTTTTCAAGGACAGATGCAAGACTCAAAATTATCTGGTGCAAATTATTCTCTAAATTTTGTTTTTCCTTGAAAAGACTCTGATAAATTGCCTGTACTTTACAAAACAAAGAAAATATTGTTTTCTTTTATCTACTAAATTGCATAGCTTCCATCTTTCAAAGTATTGCTCAAAATCCAGTTATCAGTCTGTCTTCTAAGTTAACTTTCTTGCATAAAAATGAATCTGATACATTGCCCCATAAAACACAAACACTGGCATATTTCTCTATATACTTTATTACTATTTTGGCAATAAAATGTAATGTTAAGCTCTTAAACTCTTCAGTTAGAGACCTGGGTTCAGATAACAGCTCCATTTATTACTGATGTAACTTTGGTCAAATGACATCACTCTAAGCCTCCATTCCTTTGTCTGTAGAATGGAGCTAATCATAACATTTAACTCATAATATCCTGAAGATGAAATAAGATATGTAACATAAGACAATTATGGTACCTTCCATAAATGAGAATTCAATAAATATCAGTCAGGTAGTATTATTCATTAATATCATTGGCATTACCAAGTCCAAGCTCATACTGCTTACCACATGACATGCCAATAAATCTAGAGATGTAGTGTTGTGGCAAGGAATAGTGACTTTATTCGGAAAGCCAGCAGACTGAGAAGGTGGAAGACTAGTGTCCCAAAGAATCATCTTACCTGAGTTAGAATTCAGGTTTCTTTTATACTAAAAGGGGAGGGGGTGTGGCTGGTGGTTGCAAGCTCCTTGGTGCAGGAATCCCTTGTTCTTGCAGCTGTCCACTGAGGACTGGTCACAATGTTCCTGTAAACCTCCAACAAGACAAATGTTAATGTCTCCATATGATAGGAAAATTGTTATACCTTTAAAGGTCAGAGCCTTGAGAATAGGCTATTCATGTATATTTCAGGCTCTAAACAACATTCTTTGACAAAAGTGCAGAGCCAGCATGACTAAGCACAGACAGCAGATCACAAAAGTTAGAGCTAAAGGAATAGATCCAGTATGGAGTTAGGTTTGTTCTCTGTTACACTGGTATGCACTTTACATGTATAGAGCAAAATTCTAGCACAACTACATGTTTCTATTTGCTTTTTTAATCTTTCTTTTTTCTCACATCATCTTTATATTCTGTAACCTCATATCATCTCTCAGTGATAATGTCTTCTTGTTGTTATGTCAATTTTTCTGTTAGTAATTGAGTTTCCAACCAAAAAACGGGAAGCATTCTGTAATCAATTCAGACTATTTTTTAAATGAAACTTACTAGAAAGTATCATTGTGCATCATACATCCATTAATATAGAGATACCATGTCTGTTTGGCCTTCCCAATATTTCTGAAATGGCTGGGAATGATCTCTAGGTCATTTTTGGTTGATGTTCTTCTTCTTTTTTTTTTTTTTTTTGCGGTATGCGGGCCTCTCACCGTTGTGGCCTCTCCCATTGCAGAGCACAGGCTCCGGACACGCAGGCTCAGCGCCATGGCTCATGGGCCCAGCCGCTCCACGGCATGTGGGATCTTCCCGGACCAGGGCACGAACCCGTGTCCCCTGCATCGGCAGGTGGACTCTCAGCCACTGCACCACCAGGGAAGCCCTTAGTTGATGTTCTTATGTTCCTTCAATTTGCATGACCAGATCATGCTTCCTTATGTTCTTCTAATTTGTTGTAGAAACATTTGGTGAATGTTTTAGAAGTTTTAGTAAATTTTATGGAATTGTGCTCTTGTAATTATGCAGCTATATTCCTATAATCATTGTATAATGTGATCTTTTATACCTCATTTTTCCATAGTCTTGTCTTTTTCTTCAATAATGTGGTCTACTTTGCTACCACTCTCTCCCTCAGCCTTGCATGCACAGAAATTTTATTTGGTCAGCATATTAATAGTAGATCTACTACTCAGGATCAGATTCACCTCTACCAGGCTCACGGGAACTAATCTATAAACTGGAATAATTATTTACTAATTTCCAAGGAAACTGTAAATACTACATAGATCAGGATGCTGGCATTAACATGGTCATCACATTCTCTGACACACACTGTATATAGGAAAAAGAAAATCAGATTCCATGAAGAAATTTTTTTCACAATAATTTCATGTACCGAACAGACATTCAGTTTCATGAACAGAACATTTTCTCCCTCCGCAGACTTACATGGGCAACACAGCAGTCAAAACTGGTCCAACAAGAAAGAGATCAGAGGAGTTGAAGTTAGAGAAATTAAGTGATTAATAGGACCAGAGGAAAGGTCTTATCAATGGGACTTGAGTTTCTGAGTCTACTGACTAAGGTTTCCTCTGCCATGGCCAGTACTTTAATGAGCCCAGCTGAAGAATTCCCTCTCTCTCCTAACTTAGCTGGTGAATATATTCTTTCATCAGCTTATGAATATATTCTTTCTTTAATTGTATTAAAATATTCAACTCAGGTTATAATTGTCTCCTTATGGCAATTTTGCATTTTTCTACTCTGGTCTGACACTTACTGATTTTATTTTTTAACTCCATAAATAGTCTTCCTTCCTTCATGTGAATTCCTGGGGAAAATCTCATTTAAATTTTCCTAAAATTTCCAAACTCATAAGAGTTTAAGCTAAGAATATTAGCCATCTCACAGGAATTTTTTTTTCCATAAGAAAAATATTACATACACACACACATACAAATGTTTTGGCATATAAACAGTAACTTGAAAACTGAACTGTAAAATAAATCCACTTTGGTTTAGGAACATTTCTCTAAGTATGTTCAGACCTCTCTCCTTGATTCATTCTACTCCTAGAGAATTAGCCTGACTTATGTGATTGGTAATTTTTGAAAGAATAACCACTTAGGCTTACTCAGTACAGCATTATGTTTTATCCTTTTGGGAGCAAACTTACTTCCATGGCTAAGCCTTTGGTCCAGCTATCTAGGGATGTGGGGATGGGGTATGCCTCATGCTAAGGTTTGGTATTAAAGAGCCCACTGCACTAATAGATTCTGAGTCCTGCCCTCTAACCTGGCTGTGATGGATATATTGTTTTATCTTTATTCATTTCTCATTTCTCAACTTGCTCATGAATGGGGTGGGAGATTGTTGTGCAATCTGCTAGTCCCATCCCTTGGAAATCCTACATCGAATGCATCCTTAATTATTATTAGTCTTAATCCACATGTTTATGAACCTTGGGTGACTTAGCAGCAACTTTTGGATCAACAATTTACTCTTCAGCCCAGAGAAGATACTAACTTATTTGTTTAAAAATGTTTTCTAGGCCAGGGCACACATTTTTCTAAAATGAAGCAGTCCAAATCTTTCCTCATGCCATTTTAAGCACTAATATGCTTCTGAGACCACACAGGTCTGAAAGGATGTGCTTTCCCTTCCCAAAGACACTCTTAAACCAGACGCTATAATTAATTCTTTGGGGGCAACCAATGTAGTAGGCAAAGACTCCTGGGACCATTTTCACTTATACCACCAGCTTTTGTGTGAAAGGTGAGATGTGTTTAGCTCCAAGTTTCAATTACTCCTATGTTTTCTCTAGGTGCTCACATTAGGTCGTGTGACTGGTAGCAAAATCTTTTCAGGACCCTCGTGCACCATTGCAGATAAAGTACAACAGAATTCTCTTCTTTTTAATGAGAAGGCTTTTCCAAACTTGACAAAACAGAACTGTCTGACCACTTGATTTGAGTCTTTATGAAGTAAATTTATTCCCAGTCAATCCCTTCTGTTCACAGGCAGATTTAGCTTTTCATTAAGATTTGTTAGGATAGTGTTATTCAGTATTTGCTGAGTCTCTCAGTAAGATACTGAATTTATTGGCTACCTTTTCATCTTCTTTCAAGGCTGTTCAGCTTCAGCAAACAAATTTTAAAAAGTCATTTTTCCACTGAGAGAACCACGTTGACTCCTTGTTAGAATTCTGATTACAAGGTACACCCTATACATGTAAATTTCAGAAGTAGATACAGTTGCCAAAATCTCTCTTTCTCATTTAATTTGATTAAAGTATTCTTTACTAATTCCTCCTCCTCGGACCTCTTTGACATTCAGAGAGCTACCACAAAACTGGTCAAGTGGTTGCAAAAATGCTTTGGCAGCCTCATCAAAAGGGCATACTCATGAAAATAACCGCTGACTATTCTTCTCCAAAGCATTCTGTAAAATGTGGGAAGAATTTGGCAATTGAGTCATAGACCTAGACTTCCACATGGCAATGAAGACCCTTCTTTACTGTTGAACTCAATCAGGCATGTAATAACCTATTTAACTTCCTAAAGTTAAATAAACTATTATATTATTCCCAAGTACTCAAACATCCTATACAACACTTTTTTTTTTTCTGCTTAGAATCAAACTACAAAGGATGTGGTTAAAATAACTTTTCTCCACAATGCTCCCCAGCTATAAAGGCAGTTTGCATGAGGGAAACACAGTTTTAACATGCTCTGTATTCATCCAGCAACCTCTCCTGTATCCCAGTGCCTAATCATGGCATCCTTTGAGTCCTGTTCATTCAGGGATTGGGCTACGCGGATAAAGACTGGAGCTCAGAAAGTTGCAGATCACTGGACTTCCACTTCAAGGTCCCAGACGTCCCTTAATTATCATCAGTTAAAAATCTCTTGATATCCTCTGTTAGTGGAACTTGGGGAAATCATCAGTCTAAAAAGCACCAGGAAAGTAAGCTATCATGTGCAATATTGTTGTAACTTCAGGCTGACCTTTATAATAGAGCAAGTAGATCCTGTGTGGTGGTAAGACTTGAGAGTAAAAAAAGTGAAGGAACTCTTTAGGGCAGGAGGACAACATAAACTTGAACTGGATGTGACGTCAGTGACAGATAAGCTCTCAAAATGCTTTCTCCTGCAGGGCAGCGTTCCCTCTGTATCACCTAGGTTGATCCTAGGACAGCTGTTTCTTTTTTGTTTTGGGTTTTTTTTTTACTCAAGAGTCTACTTCTTTCAGGCTCTTTGAAATCTTTGAGATAGCACTGTCAGCAGCAGATGAGATGAAGATTTACAGCTGGTGTCAGTAGCATATTAATGCCTTTGCAGTCTGTCATGTCTTATGAGTTTCCACAGTGGTTCCACATAAATTTTGACTGAAGACATAAAAGGATGGAGTAGTCTCTTTGGGGATACAGGAGATAAGGTCCTTAAAGTTAGATGGAGAAGGGAGGGAAAGGAGCAAAGGATAGGGCCCTACAGTGGTCATTATAGTCTCTTAGTGGTTAGGATTCTAAGCAGCTTAGACAGTGTCACACTTACACAGTGTCATCTAAAGCAGGGTTGACTCAACAGCAGCATGTTGACATTTTGGACTGGATAATCCTTTGTTGTGTGGGGTTGTCCTGTAGGCTTTTAAGAATCATCCCTAGCCTCCACCACTAGATGTCAGTAAAACTCACCCCTCTGGCTGTGACACAAAAATGTCTCCAGACATTACCAAATATCTCCTGGGGGGCAAAATCATCTACAGGTGAGAGCCAATGAACTAAAGCAGTACAAGTACATCCCACTGAATTTTCCGTCATTTTATCCAGTTAAAAAAATATATGTAACTATGAGTACTCTATAACTGTGTAGTTGAACTGCTTTTAAGTACTTTTTAATGATTAATTTTTTTAAACTGTGTTTTATAACTTTTTATAGAAAAGTTTCACAAAGTGTAAAGAAAACTGTTTATTTAATTTTCAGATTCAAATAGAAGAGTCAGACAGAACAGCAAAATCCCTGATTATATGTTCTGATTCCAAAAATTTTTGGAAATTAATTTTCAGGCACTTTAGGAGATTTGAACTTTTTTTTAAACTTGTTTTTACAAAGTTTTAAGAAGAGTAATTCACATATTTATAATACCAGATATTTTAAAAAGGAAGGATTCTGTTTTCCTTATTTCATTTAAACCTCACAATGACCATATTCCTTCAGCATTATTTTTGTTTTGCGGAAGAGAGTCTAAGTGACTTGTCTTAGAGAATATAAGAATTCTGGAGGGGCCAGTAATCAAACTCATATCTTTTGACTTTAAAACCAGCCATTTTCCCAACAAATTACTTGGTACCTCTTCTAGAAAAATGTTCTCACTACTAGGATGAGAAGGCTTAGAGAATGAGCGAGATTGATGTATCTGAACCAACATACCAGGTTAGATAGGTTTGCTGGGTAGGTTTACTGGTTTAATTCTAATTATGGTGAAGAAAAAAACATAAAAATTCACCATCTTAGCCGTTTTGAAGGGTACAGTACAGTAGACTTAACTATATGCACATTGCTGTGCAACAGACCTCTAAAAGTTTTTCATCTGACAAAACTGAAACTGTACATCCATTGAACAACTCTTCTTCTCCCCCTTCCCCTGGCCCTGGGAATCACAATTCTACTTTCTATTTCTAAGGGTTTGACTACTTTAGATACCTCATGTAAGTGTAATTATTAAGTATAGGTTTATTTATGATTGGTTTATTTCACTTAGCATAGTGTCCTCAAATTTCCTCCATGATGTACCAAATGACAGGATTCCCTTCTTTCCCATGGACGAATAATATTCCATTGTATATCTATCTATCTATCTGTCTACCATTGTATATCATTATCCATTCATCCATTAATGGAAACTTAGGTTGTTTCCCTATCAGGACTATCATGATTAATGCTACAGTGAACATAGGATGCAAATATCTCAAGATCCCATTTTCAATTCTTTTGGATATATACTCAGAAGTAGAATTGCTGGAACATGTGGTAATTCTATTTATAGGTTTGTTTTTTTTTTTCTGAGGAACCCCCATAACCTTTTATCATAAAATTTGCATCATTTTACATTCTTACCAACAGGGCACAAAATGTTACAATTTCTTCACATCTTTGCTAATACTTGTTGTTTTTGTTTTTTTGTTTTTCTCACAATGGCCATCCTAACAGGTATGAGGTCAAGACTGTTAACAGGCCTCAAGTCTTTGCTGGCTGCTGGCCAGAGAGACCTGTTCCTTGTAACATCAACCTCTCCATAGGACAGGTCAGAATGTAGCAACTGGCTTCCCTCAAAGTGATCCAGTAAAAGAAGGATAGAGAGTGCTTAGGATGGAAACCACAGCCCTTTTGTAATCTAATCTTGGAGGTGACCTCCTGTTACTTCACCACATGTTTGTCAGTGGAAAAGAGTCATAAGGTCCACTCTACACTCAAGGGTAGGGAATTACCCAAGGGAGTTTATACCAGGAGGCAGGATCATTGGGAACCTTCGAAGAGACCCTGCCACACAAATCAATAGAAAATGAGTAGGAAAGAAGAATTAAAAATGCTGGCTTAGTAAGGTAAATTTGGTTCTGTGCTTTCTGGATCCTTTACTCCTAATGCCAGTCAGATAGTAACGGAATATAAATTGTTCTCGAGTGAAGAGTTTCCACTGCCTTTTATGATACCAAGTTTAGAAGTGCAGGATTTTAAGAGGGATTCTTCCAGAGAACCAGCTCAGCACCAGCCAAGGCTAATGAGCAAACACCATGATACTATTTCTAGAAGTGTCACCTTTCTGGTGATCTTTTTCTTTAAAATTCCCCTGGAAGTCTGCATTTATGTCCTTTGACTAGGAAATGTGCAGTAGCTCACTGCAGAAAAATGGAGTCCCACAGGAGGAAACCTTCTACAAGATATTATTTATTCTCTTCCTCCCTACTTATTCTAAAAGGAAGGGAAATTGAAATAGAGGAAGTTTTTGAACACAGCATGAATGCAGAGCTTGTAACTGTCGTGTTACTTTTAGTTTAAACTTAAGACTCTCTTATTCTTTCAGCAGACCCTTTGAAACTGTGCTGCCAATGCAGAGGAGAACACATTATTTCAGAGTGACTACCTTTCAAGCAAACACTGCATCTAAGTTAATTAAAATGCCTATGTTGTTTTCTTTCTCAAGCCTTAACAGCTTTAAGGAAAGAGCAGACAATTCATCCACCAGGGGGAAAAAAGAAAGTCAAACATATTGACAAAAAAAATATCATGGGCTGAATGTAATCATCACCACATCCTTTAAGCTGTACATTTCTTTTATTGGACCACTGTTTTCAACATGTTCTTTCTTTACTTGCACCATGCTAATGGCCAACTATCCATTTACCTCTAGATCTTAAAGACCATGTCATTATCAATTGCAATGTTTTGGGGTTCACTTCCCTTCCATGAGGCCACTGGGCTGCTGATATGAGCTTTGCCAGGTCTGGACGGGAGATGAGTGTGCCCTACCAGCCTAGCCTCACATGTAGGTGGAGTAGATGGTCACATGCTATGATATAGGCAGAGCAGCCTATTATTAAAGTATTAAATTCATATATTCAGGATTTTTCCTTGCTCTCTGCTAGTCTCCTACTTTGGAAACACTCTCTAGAAGGAGAGTAACTCATGCAGGCACAAGTAATTTCATAAGAATTCACTAATCAGGTTGCTTTTCATTGGAATTCTAATGACAGAGAAAGCAAACAATCACAGACCATTTCTAGAAACTGTACCTTCAATACCAGTCCTAAGCCCTCTACCTATACCCTTCTGGACAACTAGTGAGAATCTATTGGAAATGATAACATAACAACTCCAGGCAGTACAAATCTGTGCTGGAAGCTGGTAAACTATTCTCACTTGTAATAATTCATCTTATGTATCAACTTGACTAGGCTGTAGTACCCAGCTATTTAATCAAACACTAATCTAGGTGCTGCAATGAAGGTATTTTGCTTATGTAATTAATATCTACAATCAGTCAACTTTACAGGAAGGAGATTATACTCGATAAAGTAGGTGGACCTCATCCAATCAGTTGGAAGGCCTTAAGACCAAAAACTGACATTTCCCAGAAAAGATAATCTGTTTCAAGACTGCAGCATCAATGCATATTGTATACATATTTGGAAATGATTTTGGAAATATTTCTTCTCTTTCATTCCCTTATGCAATCTAATCAGCTCTGCTTCATAAATATTTCTGAAATGAGCATAAGAGGGAAAATAGAAACACATGGAAGAGCTTGAGTCTGCAAGACTTGGTCACCAATTAGATGTGTTGAATGAGGAACGAGGAGCCTAGAATGATTTCCACGTTTTTGTATCAGATACTGAGTTTGAAGAGATGCTTCTGATTGAGAGACAGAATACAGAGGAGAATGTTTTTCAGAGAAGATGGATTTAATCTTGAAACTTTGATTTTGAGATATCTGTGAGACTGCCAAAAGAAAATAAACAGTAAATGTTAGAGTTAAAAGTTTAGTACTCAGAGCACTCTTAGTTAGGAATAGAGATATAAGAGCCCATGAGCCTGTATGCATTCAGCCAGGAAATACAGGAGGTAATAAATAATGGTGAGATGCCATGAAACATGGTGTCAAGACGATCAGAAGAAATAAAGGAAATTAAGAAGAAGCTGTTGAAACGACCTAGAAAGTATTTTCTTTTCTTTTCTTTCTTCCCATAGGAAGGTGCAATGCTGAAGACAGGAAAAAAAAAAGAAAAAGAAAAAAACACAAAATAAAGATTTTAAAAGTCCCCATTAGTGTCAAAAGCTAGGAAGTTATTTGATGATTTGACCAAGAGCAATTTCAGTGGGACAGAAGCCAGAAAGCAGTAAAGAATGGATGAGAATGGGAAATAAAGAAACTTATTATACTATTGAAGGGGAAAAAAAAGAAATAGAGTAGTAGCCAGAAGACAAAGAATATTCAAAGAGGAATGCTTGTTTTAGCTATAGGTGAGTCTACAACATTCAAATTATGAGATTTTTGTGTTGTTTGTTTGTTTCTAACTATGGAAGAGTCACTCTAGAATATATTTACATGCTAAGAAGAAAAAAGAAATAGAACAGGTATTCTCTTTTTTTTGAATTTTATTTTATTTATTTTTTTATACAGCAGGTTCTTATTAGTTATCCATTTTATACATATTAGTGTATATATGTCAATCCCAATCTCCCAATTTATCACACCACCACCCCACCCCACCTTTCTCCCCCCTTGGTGTCCATACATTTAGAATAGGTATTCTTAATTTGAGGAATGCCTGGATGGTCTGATCAGGATCCATAAATTCCAGAAATTATAGTCAAAGATTATGTATATACTACTGTGTGGAAGTTAGTTTTTCTAGGGAGAAGATACCCAACTTTCAAGGTCTCTGCTGTAGGCAGTTTAAAATGTGGTTGAATGAGTGGATTAATCAAATAGGGATCTGTGACCCCAAACTGGTCAATAGAATCTTTAAAGATAAAAGCAAGAGAGAAACTAAGTATTTTATACTGTGTGAAATCATGTTTACATTTAAAAATAAAAGCTCTGAAAGACCCTAAAATTTACTGCACTGGAAATGTTCAGGCAATTCTGAGATGACTAAGCTACAGTGGGGTATGACCAAAGCAAATCTAGCTTTCTCAAATTATAGTTTTGGTGCCTTGAAGACTATCCCTTATTTTTGACAAATAAAACTTTACTAATCTTTTCTCTCTTTTTATTTTGCACGTGACTTTTCATCCCAATCTAAACACTAAATGAGTTTTCTTGTTCCAGGAATTGATTTGAGAGCAGGCAGCTCAACTTAGCTCAATGTTAGGTCTCAGTCTCTGAGAAGATCATGAGCAGAGGAGATGAGCTGCATTTACTTTTAAGGAAATGTTCCAAGCATTACTTTACTTTACTTTTTTTTTTTTGTGGTACGCAGGCCTCTCACAGTTGTGGCCTCTCCCGTTGCAGAGCACAGGCTCCAGACACGCAGGCTCAGCAGCCATGGCTCACGGGCCCAGCTGCTCCGCGGCACATGGAATCTTCCCAGACCAGGGCACGAACCCGTGTCCCCTGCTTTGGCAGGCAGACTCTCAACCACTGCGCCACCAGGGAAGCCCCCAAGCATTACTTTTAATGAGAGTCTGAGAAGGAACCTCAATGGGAGGTGTTCTATCTTGAAAGGTTAACACAGAAACAGGTGCTAAACCAAACAAACCACAAATATTTAAGCTGGAAAACAAAAGGAAAGAAAGAATAGATTCTAAGTCTGTATTAAAAGTAATGCTGTGTAGCTGTATAAAACTTTAGTGAGGGTTGCAGAATGAATCTTTAATGGCATCATTTATGCTTGTCCCAATGTACTATGTTCACAATGAGAACTGCCTGCAAATCTTGATGTACCATTTTATTGCACAGATAACTGGCCACCATCTCACGGAACAGCAATTGTAAATTAAAAATATATTCTGTTTGGTTCAAGCCAACAGATTTGGAAATTTATGAAGTTACATAAAAGCACACAAAAGTATTTCTGAGACAGTTGTGGCTTTCTTCTGGTCTTGGGAACTGGGGCTGCTGATAGTGCTCAGAACAGCTCTACCTGAGTGCCGTCCCCACTCCTCCATATCCAGCTGGTAATGATCCCTTCATTCCCCCTGAGGCCTAGTAGAGACGCCTCAATGACCATACAACCTTCTGAATCCTGAGAAACAGTAACTTACACTGCATGAACATGGTTAGGTCTGCTCCTGGCCTCATGTTATTTGGATATATTTTATGTAAATAAGACTTTATTAGAGGTATAAGAATATATGTCATGGCAATTTCAGATATTAGAAACTGTATAATCCAAGTTTTCATGACAAGTTTATTTGTTTAGAAACAAAGTATATTTTCCATTTTTTTAAATCTTGTTTTATCAAAGTATTAAAGATCTTGGATTTTTTAAAAAATGAGTAAAACAGGAGATTCCTCTTTCCCTATCTCCACCTTGTGATATCACTTTTATGTGGAATCTAAAATATGACACAGATGAACTTACCTACAAAACAGAAACGACTCACAGACATAGAGAACAGATTTGTGGTGACCAAGGGGGAGGGAGGGTGGGAAAGGGATGGACTGGGAGTTTGAGATTAACAGATGCAAACAATTATATATAGAATGGATAAACAACAAGGTCCTACTGGATAGCACAGGAAAGTATTTAATATTCTGTGATAAACCATAATGGAAAAGAATATGAAAAATGTATCTATATGTACAATTGAATCGCTTTGCTGTACAGCAGAAATTGACACACTTTTAAGGTTAATTTAATATATGTCCTGCAAACAGACTGTACCTTCTTTCTATTTTTCCCCCCTGTATTACATTAGGTGCCAACAAATACTGTTTGATTTCACTCATACGAGGTACATAAAATAGTCAAGGTACATAGAATAGTCAAATTCATAGAGTCAGAAACTATATTGCTAAATGCCAGGGGCTGGGGGATGGGGGGAGCGGGGAGGGGGAATGAGGAGTTAGTGTTTAAAGAAGACAGAGTTTCAGTTTAGGAAGGTGAAAAATTCGGGAGATGGATGATAGTGAGAGCTGCACAACAATGTGAATGTACTCACTGCCCCTGAACTGTACAGTTAAATATGGTTAAAATAGCATGTTTTATATGATGTGACTTTTACCACAATAAAAAAAATTTTTAAAGAAATTAACAAACCATTGTAAATCAACTATACTTCAATAAAGTAAATATCAAAAAAATAAATAAAATTTCTAGAAAATATAAAAACTTCATGAAATACAAACAATACCACTGGTGATCCCCAATTGGAATCTCCTCCCTCAAAAGACCTTTACAAGGCTTCCCTGGTGGCGCAGTGGTTGAGAATCTGCCTGCTAATGCAGGGGACACGGGTTCGATCCCTGGTCTGGGAGGATCCCACATGACACGGAACAACTAGGCCCGTGAGCCACAACTACTGAGCCTGCGTGTCTGGAGCCTGTGCTCCACAACAAGAGAGACTGCGATAGTGAGAGGCCCGCGCACCGCGATGAAGAGTGGCCCCCGCTTGCCACAACTAGAGAAAGCCCTCGCCCAGAAACGAAGACCCAACACAGCAAAAATAAATTAATTAATTAATAAACTCCTACCCCCAACATCTTCTTTAAAAAAAAAAAAAAGACCTTTACATATGGCTCCAAATCAGGTTTCTTCATCAACCTTTGCTCTTCTTCAATAAAGATTTAACAGGAAATGAAAGAGAAAAGCAGTCAGATCAGTGGAATGAGTGTGTTGACAGCTCTAATAGTCCTAGCACATGTGCTAGCCCTGGGCTTGCTATGTCACAAGTGCCTCCAATCTATGTTTCTGTATATTCATAATGCTTTCTCATCCTTACACAAGTTTAAGACTATAATCTTCCCATTGGAAATAAGCAATGGCTGCTGTGTTTTAATCATATGCCAAGTCTGTTATTGGTACTGTCTGTGTTAAGGTTTCTGAAGCTCAGCAGGAAAGAAAGTTAAGATCTTATTAACACTGACTGCCATTTCCCTGAGAGAGGATAGTGGACGTGACTAACACATTTTCATCTATTTGTCATTTTTAATATGTGCTGTCCACCCTAAAATTCCATGGAGATTCAAGTACAGTAAATGCTCCATTCTTGTTTGATGATGTTTGGGTGCCAAGAACAAAGAATAATTATAATGAATTTTTAATGGTGAAGTTATGTCTACCTTTTCCTGTCCAAATGGATGCCTTTTTCTTGACCTTGATAAAGCGTATCTAATCATCTAACCCAGATATGAAAAAAGTGTATTAAACTAAGAAAGGACTTCATTCATGAATCACAAATGAGAGGGCTAAGTGGGAGGAAAAAAAAAACTTGAAACTTAAAATGTAGGTAAGTCACAATTGTGGGATGAACCAAAATTTTGTTTCAGGATAATAACTCTTTCCATTTTCACCTTACTGTGCCCTTAATATAAGTATAACATGAAAATCTCTAGACATAAAGTAAAAAGGACAGTGGGCACTTCAAAATTTCAAATACCTAACTGAAAAATTCTTGTCCTAATTAGTGATCTGCTATTATATTGCAAAGATTCATAGGATATAATAATAACCCTCACGTCTTTTCACTCCTTAGACTCTAGTCCCATATTGTCCCATTAGAGGGACAGAGGCTGTTTAAGGGCTCATAACACCCAGATCTGTCAGATGTGGAGAAGCAGCTATCAGTTCTAATGTCTTTTGTATTAACACATCAAGTCAAAGGAGTCTGACAGATTTGAACTAATGGATCCCGCACCCTCTGTTTTCCTAGAACATGTCAGTATAGCTTGTATTTCCAAAACAACCTTCAAAAGTTGTTTTTAAGTTCATGTGGAATATAGGAAGAAGTTTAAGGAAAGTTTCTCCATTAAAGTACACGATGCTCAAAAATTCACAGAATCCCTGTCATTTTAAACCTCAAGATAATTAAATATCTGGTACTTACAGAGCCTCATTTTACTTCCTTCCAATATTGAAAAGCTCATAAAACTCTTTCTCACTGTGATTTCCTGAATTATTTATTTATTTACAAATTTAATTTTTTTTTTTTTTTTTACAGAAGACTTTCTGTTGATTCTAAGTGATGATGTCTCTTCAGAGATTTAGGGTAATGTGGGTGTTTTATAAGCAAAGTTTTCCCAATCTTTCATAATGTTTCCAATGGAATGTCAGTGAGAGACAACCCCACTTCCAATCTCAAGGTTCTGGAGCTTTAGATCTACCCATCAGCATTCCATGACAGGCAAATCTACAGCCACAGTGTCCTCTCTCTCCACTTAAAAGAGAAAGGTTTTTCCTTTACTTTTGTACACCATTGTGGAGGTAGTTATTAAGACAAAAATCTCAGAAGTCCAAATGAAAAGCCATGGTCAATATATATATACTTGAAGAGAAGGAACTGAGAAGATTGTGTTGTGCTATAGCTTTCTCTTGAGATGTGTCTCTGGACAGGACAGAATTTCATATGATTAAAAAGAACACTTAACAGCTCTTGCAAACCCATAAATTAGAGAGGAGATTTATTCAGGGTACAAAAGAATTCCTCATTTTATAAAAAAATAAAATCATGAGTCCCTTCAAGTGTTTGTTTACAGATTATTAAGAACTTCATACAGTGAGAAACTCAATGCTAAAGTGTTTCAAGTTACTCTTGATTAAGTATCAGAAATTATAAGGAAAACTAAAAATTATAATAGTAAAATGAAATTTACATGTTCACTTTTATTTTTAGTTTTTAATTTACTAGACAACTAAAAACTTGTTTGGTTAAAAGCCTGAAACCTCCCTTGTTTACCTTCCATGGCCTTGCTTTTCATCACTCTGACAATCATTTCCTCTTTGGTAGATGGATAGATAGAAGAATGGATAGATGAATAGATGGATGGATGGATGGATCGATCAATAGATAGATTTCATATATCTTTTCTCCATTTCTAGTTACCTGCCTAGTCCAAGGTTCATCATCTCCCATTGACCTTCTTCTGCCCTAGGCTCAGAACAGACCCTTCTTTCATCTGTTCCCCGCTATGCTCTTCCCAGCCGCCTCTCATACTATTGCCCATCACTTTTCTTGCACTTTATGCTCCATCCACACTCTCTTCCCCACATTTTCACCAATTCCCCATGGTGAAATTCCTAATACGAAGCCTTCTGCACCTCTTCCCGCTATCTCTCGTGCTTTTTCCAACTGCTTTTCTTACTTAATACCAATAATTTCTTTAGCTTAGAAAACCCCAAATTTTTATTGTACCTACATCAATAACATTTTTGACTTAAAATCTAATTAAAGTGTATACATACACACAGAGGTACACACACTCATGAATACACACATTATATACAGTTACAAATATGTTATCTATGTGATGAAATATACATAAAAACAGAAAATGTGAAGGCTATTCTAAGAATACAGTAAAAACTATTGTATTTTTAGTTGTACTTATTAATGATTAAGAAGGTTCTTCACTAAAAAATGTTTTCAATAATATTTTTGTGAGAAATGCAGTTAAATATGCTGAAATTTGAAAGTCTAAATTCTATTTACTTTTTTTTTTTTAATATCAATGGTTGTTGTAGCTGAAAAAAGATACTTCACAAAGATCCATAGTCAGAGAGGCAGTACAGTTTAGAGCCAGACTGACAAGATTAACCTGGTTTAACCATGTTCTAGCAGTGTGATCTTTGGGAGGTTTACTTACTTCTCTGTGCCCCAGTTTCCTCACCTGAAAAAATGACATGATAATTGTATTACCCTCCACAGAGTTTTGATGACTAAATGAGTGAATATGTATAAGTCAATAAGAATGGAGCCTGGCACAGATGAAGCTCTGTATTAATGCCAGCTAACACTGTTGTATTTATAAACTCAGAATTATAGCACAGCACTTTGCATACTTCCAGCTTCAACTTCTCTGCTTTGCTATGAATTAACCTGAAATTATAATATTTTATAAAGTGTGATGCTAACTCTGTATCCTTGCCCCGTAATCATTCTTATAAACTTTAGCCAAGCTGCCACTACATGAGTTTATAGCTACATAATTTGTCTATAAAATGTTTAATTAAAGTCATATGTCCCATACATCTTTTCTTTAGTCAAGTGGCTCACAAACATTATTACTTTTATATTTCATTATTAAAGCAGAATCTTGAAAATACCATAAACGCAGGCCTGTTAGAGACATCTGTTCTTTCATCCAACTGCATAGCAAAGTTCTTACATTGTGAATTTCTAATACTTATTTCTTCAAATATTAAACAGTATTTTCTCTGTGCCAGTAATTACTGCCAAAGGATGTTAGTTTTCATCTTATTGTGCTCTATGTTTTGTTTCAGCCATTTTTATATCATGAAACCCAAGTGGTGTTTTAAATTCTGTTAATAAATAGAAAATCTCAGGAGAGGTTTTCAAACACTAGTCCTTGTGCTTAGTGAAGACACAGAGTACTGGACTGGGCATCACAAAATGTTGCCATAATTCAGGACATTATAGAACTTTGTACTCAGGTTCTGGGTTCTTCGGCTGTCTAGTCTCATAAGCTAATATCTCAGGACATTCCATACACTCTATGAGTGGATCATAATAGCTTTACTTCACAGTGTGTCCTAGGAAGGGCTCCCACCAAGAGTGGAAGAATAGAATCAGCTCTGCCATTTTCTAATTTATTCCTTGTGCTATTAGTGTATTTTTCACTCTGTGATTTCCACATAGTCACTTGTTCCAAGCAGTCCATTCATTTTGTAAGTATTCATTTAGTTGACAATATAATCTTACATGATATGACCTGGGCAGAAGCATATTGTGATATATCTCAATATACCAACAGCACACAGAAGAGTGAGCACACATCATTGTCAGCCTCTCGGTAGAGAACTTCCACTATTCCTTCCTGGTCAAATGTGATTTCTTTCTAATTGTGGATAAACAAACAGATGTAAATTCTATTAGTATATCTAGGGTGTGTCATCTCCACTTTGGAGGCCACTTTATTAGCTCTTTCCTCAATCATCACTTCTTCAGGGGAGCTTGTCAGGGCCATCAGTGATTGTGGAGAAGTCATATCCTTACCTATAGACTCTGTATTGAAAATATATCTTTGCAAGGGATTATCATACTGCTTTTCCACTCTTGACAGAAACAAAGTCAAAGTCAACATGAGAATTTTATAGACCGGTATAACAATTCACATTATTCCATATGGTCGAGGAAAAAAAGATGAATTGGGTTTCATTTGGTATTCTGGTCATTCATGAGCCCAATTGCTCCCTGATTTTGAGTTCACATCAACACACATGTTTATTTTTTATTTTAGCTTTTAAATTGGTTTTATGTTTTCCAAATTATATCTCTTGGTTTTATTCTGAGTCTCTCTTATCCTAAAATTCAGGAGTTTCTCTCAAATTGAATTGGAGGATGCCCAGAAAACTGGGTATGAAAAGAGATAGACAGTAACAGAACATAAAATCTAGAAAAGAAAGTTTAAAAGAATTCAATAAAAACAAAAATTATACAAGTAAGTTTCATTTATAAATCCCTCTCACAGAAGTTTGGCTAAGCAGTGATTAAGGTTGACAGACATGATAGCTGTCTACAAATGTTGTAAGACATGCACATTAAAGAGAAAATTTTTCAAGTAGTATTTAAAGCATGAAGTTAAGAGATGGTAAAATGTATGCTTTGTTTCTGGAAATACTTTTGAGTGGAGACTTTTAGAATAAGAAATACAGTTTTCTCAAGCAAAAGGATAAAAAAAGAAATAATCATAACAATCACCTATTGCTCCTAATTACATAGGACAAAACATTCTTGAGGATATGTTGTGAAGAATAGTCCTGAAACCCCCAACAAGCTATTGGACTGGTTGAATTAATTGATTTTTCCACATTTGATTCTTCAAATTCAATCAGTTTCCAACCAGGTTTTACACTTTTCATCTGCTTCTAAAGCAAAACTTAACACACGTCCGTGGAGGATAAGGTTTGTTTTGGTGTCTTTTCAGTCTACGTTTTAGTGAATCATTTCTAGGCTAAATTCCAGGTTGAATGGATCATCAAAACCCAACCTCACACCCACGTTTTCTTCAATTCGGAGTAGAGCATCTTGTCTTCCTGGTTACATTACGTTTGAACTGTACAAATAGATTTACTATGCTCAAAAGCATCCAAACAGCACTTGCATGTGTGCTCACTTAGCAAAGAGGCAGTTAACAAGCATTTTAAAACTGTTCATCTATACCGAGTACCAAATTCTCTGCTGTGTTAACCCTGTGCACTTCGAAACTCTGTTTATTCTGAATCTGATAGTTCTTATGCAAATGAATTTTACATATTCTGTGCAGAATAATCTGGCACATGTTGACGTGTAAGGATAAACAAACTTCACACATTTAGCATCCTTATTATGTTCTTCTGGGGAAACATGAGTTCAAATCTATCTCACTGGGTTATAAGAACTCACTATTATATCACAATAGCAGTCCATAAACAGTAATTCTTTCATTCTTTTCATGGATAAAGAATGCATTTGCCCTTGAAGTTTGGGAGAAAATGAATAGAAACACTGTTCATAAATGCAGACAAAAAACCTATGCCAATATAACAATCCTTACCAACTGAGGCAAAGATAACATGAGGCTCAACTGAGAAATAATACATGAGAAATGGTTGGCACATACAAAGTGCTCAGTAAATATTAGTTGTTATTATTGTTAGACTTACCACTCTAAAAAATTCTGATTTTTAGTTTTTAAAGGAATACATGAGACAACAAAATGCTGTCCTCCTTCAAACTCATATATTTAATATAGAGACTTACACAGAAGTGTGCGTGGGAAATGATAAGTATGCATAGAGGTGCAAAAAAGATCCTTGAGTGAAAATTCAAAGTGTTTACTGAATTACCACTCAAACACTGTGCCAAGTTACTCAATTGGTGTGATATACTTAGTTGAGACTTAAGAGTCTGCAGTTAAGAAGTTTTGCTGCAAGAGGAAAACTCACTCCTACCACCTCTGAAAAACCTGAACTCAACTGATTACCATTAAAAACTGCATCCCTGTTCTTCCCTGGTGGCGCAGTGGTTGAGAGTCCGCCTGCTGATGCAGGGGACATAGGCTCGTACCCCAGTCCGGGAAGATCCCACATGCTGCAGAGCGACTAGGCCCGTCAGCCATGGCTGCTGAGCCTGCGCGTCCGTCCAGAGCCTGTGCTCCGCAACGGGAGAGGCCACAGCAGTGAGAGGCCCATGTAGAGCCAAAACAAACAAACAAAAAAAAACTGCATCCCTTCAGGTAGTGAATTTGCTTCCATGTCAAATTATTTGTCTATGACAGACAGTTGTTGATTTCTAGAAATGCATTGTAAAATTGTAAATGTAAATTGGGTGCTCTTTAATAGATTACAATTTTCTTTTTTTTAATTGAATTGAATTTATTTATTTTTTACACAGCAGGTTCTTATTAGTTATCTATTTTATACATATTAGTGTATATATGTCAATCCCAATCTCCCAACTCATCCCACCAACACCCCGCCACTTTCCCCCCTTGGTGTCCATATGTTTGTTCTCTACATCTGTGTCTCTATTTCTACCTTGCAAACCATTTCATCGGTACCACTTTTCTAGATTCCACATATATGCGTTAATATATGATATTTGTTTTGCTTTTTCTGACTTACTTCACTCTGTAGGACAATCGCTATGTCCAAACACTTCTCTAAAAATAATTCATTTTCGTTTCCGTTTATGGCTGAGTAATATTCCATTGTATATATGTACCACATCTTCTTTATCCATTCATCTGTCGATGGGCATTTAGGTTACTTCATGACCTGGCTATTGTAAATAGTGCTGCAATGAACATTGGGGTGCATGTGTCTTTTTGAATTATGTTTTCCTCTGGGTATATGCCCAGTAGTGGAATTGCTGGGTGATATTGTAATTCTATTTCTGGTTTTTTAAGGAACCTCCAAAGTGTTTTCCATAGTGGCTATATCAGTTTACATTCCCACCAGCAGTGCAAGAGGGTTCCCTTTTCTCCACACCCTTTCCAGCACTTATTCTTTGTAGATTTTCTGATGATGCCCATTCTAACTGGTGTGAGGTGATACCTCATTGTAGCTTTGATTTGCATTTCTCTAATAATTAGTGATGTTGAGCAGCTTTTCATGTGCTTCGTGGCCATCTGTATGTCTTCTTTGGAGAAATGTCTATTTAGACCTTCTCCCCATTTTTTGATTGGATTGTTTGTTTTTTTAATATTGAGCTGCATGAGTGGTTTATATATATTGGAGATTAATCCTTTGTCATTTGCATCATTTGCAAATATTTTCTCCCATTCTGAGGGTTCTCTTTTCAATTTGTTTACAGTTTCCTTTGCTGTGCAAAAGTTTTTCACAAAAGTTTTTCAGTGTCATTAGATCCCATTTGTTTATTTTTGTTTTTATTTCCATTTCTCTAGGAGGTAGGTCAAAAAGGAAGGATCTTGCTGTGATTTATGGCACAGAGTGTTCTGCCTATGTTTTCCTCTAAAAATTTTATAGTGTCCAGTCTTACATTTAGGTCTTTACTCCATTTTTTTTTTTTTTTTTTTTGCGGTACGCGGCCCTCACTGTTGTGGCCTCTCCCGCTGCGGAGCACAGGCTCCAGACACGCAGGCTCAGCAGCCATGGCTCACGGGCCCAGCCACTCCATGGCATGTGGGATCTTCCCGGACCGGAGCACGAAACTGTGTCCCCTGCATCAGCAGGCGGACTCTCAACCACTGCACCACCATGGAAGCCCTTTATCCCATTTTGAGTTTATTTTTGTGTATGGTGTTAGGGAGTATTCTAATTTCATTCTTTTACATGTAGCTGTTCAGTTTTCCCAGCACCACTTATGAAGAGACTGTCTTTTCTCCATTGTATACCCTTGCCTCCTTTGTCATAGATTAGTTGACCATAGGTGCTTGGGTTTATCTCTGGGATTTCTATCATGTTCCATTGACCTATATTTCTGTTTTTGTGCTAGTACCATACTGTCTTGATTACTATAGCTTTGTAATATAGTCTGAAGTCAGGGAATCTGATTCCTCCAGCTCTGTTTTTTTTCCCTCAAAATTGCTTTGGCTATTTGGGATCTTTTGTGTCTCCATATAAATTTAAGATTTTTTTGCTCTAGTTCTGTAAAAAATGTCATTGGTAATTTGATAGGGATTGCATTGAATCTGTAGATTGCTTTGGGTAGTATAGTCATTTTCACAATATTTATTCTTCCAATACAAGAACATGGTATATCTCTCCATCTCTTTGTATCATCTTTGATTTCTTTCATCAGTGTCTTATAGTTTTCTAAGTACAGGACTTTTACCTCCTTAGGTAGGTTTATTCCTAGGTATTTTATTCTTTTTCTTGCAGTGGTGAATGGCATTGTTTCCTTAATTTCTCTTTCTGATCTTTTGTTGCTAGTGTATAGGAATGCAAGAAACTTCTGTGCATTAATTTTTTATCAGGGAACTTTACCAAATTCATTGATTAGCTCTACTAATTTTCTGGTGGAATCTTTAGGATTCTCTAGGTATAGTATCATGTCATCTGCAAACAGTGATAGTTTTACTTCTTCTTTTCCAATTTGTATTCCTTTTATTTCTTTTTCTTCTCTGATTGCTGTGGCTAGGACTTCTAAAACAATGTTGAATAATAGTGGTGAGAGTGGACATCCTTGTCTTGTTCCTGATCTTAGAGGAAATGCTTTCAGTTTTTCACCATTGAGAATGATGGTGGCTGTGAGTTTGTCATATATGACCTTTATTGTGTTGAGGTAGGTTCCCTCTTTGCCCACTTTCTGGAGAGTTTTTATCATAAATTGGTGTTGAATTTTGTCAAAAGTTTTTCTTCATCTATTGAGATGATCAAATGGATTTTATTCTTAAATTTGTTAATACGGTGTATCACATTGCTTGAATTGTGTATATTGAAGAATTCTTGCATCCCTGTGGTAAATCCTACTTGATCATGGAGTATGATCCTTTTAATGTGTTGTTGGATTCTGTTTGCTAGTATTTTGTTGAGGATTTTTGCATCTATATTCATCAGTGATATTTTGTCTGTAATTTTCTTTTTTTGTAGTATCTCTGTCTGGTCTTGGTATCAGGGTGACGGTGGCTTTAAAGAATGAGTTTGGAAGTTTTCCTTCCTCTGCAATTTTTTGGAAGAGTTTGAGATGGATGGGTGTTAACTCTTCTCTAAATGTTTGACAGAATTCACCTGTGAAGCCATCTTGTCCTGGGATTTTATTTGTTGGAAGATTTTTAATCACAGTTTCAATTTCATTACCTGTGATTGGTCTGTTCATATTTTCTATTTCTTCCTGGTTCAGTCTTGGAAGGTAATACCTTTCTAAGAATGTGTCCATTTCTTTCAGGTTGTCCATTTTTTTAGCATAGTGTTGCTTGTAGTAGTATCTGAAGATGCTGTGTATTTCTGCAGTGTCCATTGAAACTTCTCCATTTTCATTTCTAATTTTATTGATTTGAGTCCTCTGCCTTTTTCTTGATGAGTCTGGCTAAAGGTTTATCAATTTTGTTTATCTTGTAAAAGAACCAGCTTTTGCTATTGTTTTCTTTGTTTCTATTTCATTTATTTCTGCTCTGATATTTATGATTTCTTTCCTTTTATTAACTTTCGGTTTTCTTTGTTCTTCTTTCTCTAGTTCCTTTAGGTGTAAGGTTAGAATTTTTTTTGAGATTTTTCTTGTTTCTTGAGGTAGGATTGTATTGCTATATAGTTCCCTCTTAGAACTGCTTTTGCTGCATCTCACAGATTTTGGATCGTCATGTTTTTGTTGTCATTTGTCTCTAGGTATTTTTTGATTTCCTCTTAGATTTCATCAGTGATCTCTTAGTTATTTAGTAACGTGTGGTTTAGCCTCCATGTGTTTGTGTTTTTTATGTTTTGTTCACATAATTGATTTCTAATCTCATAGAATTGTGGATGGAAAAGTTGCCTGATATGATTTAAATTTTCTTAAATTCACCAGGCTTGATTTGTGACCCAAGATGTGATCTAGCCTCAAGAATATTCCATGTGCACTTAAGAAGAAAGTGTAATCTGCTGTTTTTGGATGGAATGTCCTATAAATATCAATTAAATCTATCTGGTCTATTGTGTCATTTAAAACTTGTTTTTCCTTATTAATATTCTGTCTGGATGATCTGTCAGTTGGTGTAAGTGAGATGTTAAAATCCCCCACTATTACTGTGTCACTGTAGATTTCCTCTTTTATAGCTGTTAGCATTTGACTTATATATTTAGGTGCTCCTATGTTGGGTACATATATATTTATAATTGTCATATATTCTTCTTATGTAACGTCCTTCCTTGTCTCTTGTAACATTCATTATTTTAAAGTCTATTTTATCTGATATGAGTATTTCTACTCCAACTTTCTTTTTATTTCCATTTGAATGGAATATCTTTTACCATCCCCTCACTTTCAGTCTGTATATGTCCCTAGGTCTGAAGTGGGTCTCTTGTAGACAGCATATATATGGGTCTTGCTTTTGTATCCATTCAGCAAGCCTGTGTCTTTTGGTTGGAGCATTTAATTGATTCATAGTTAAGGTAATCATTGGTATGTATGTTCCTAGTACCATTTTCTTAATTGTTTTGGGTTTGTTTTTCTAGGCCTTTTTCTTCTCTTGTGTTTCCCATTCAGAGAAGTTCCTTTAACATTTGTTGTGGAGCTGGTTTGGTGGTGCTGAATTCTCTTAGCTTTTGCTTGTCTGTAAAGCTTTTGAGTTCTCTGTTGAACCTGAATGAGATCCTTGCCAGATAGAGTAATCTTGGTTATAAGTTCTTCCCTTTCATTACTTTAAATATATTGTGCCACTCCCTTCTGGGTTGTAGAGTTTCTGCTGAGAAATCAGCTGTTAACCTTATGGGAGTTCCATTGTATGTTATTTGCTGTTTTTCCCTTGTTGCTTTTAATAGTTTTTCTTTGTCTTTAATTTTTGTCAATTTGATTACTGTGTGTCTCTGTGTGTTTCTCTTTGGGTTTATCCTGCCTGGAATTCTCTGTGCTTCCTGGACTTGGGTGGTTATTTCCTTTCCCATGTTAGGGAAATATTTGACTATAATCTCTTCAAATATTTTCTTTGGTCCTTTTGCTCACTCTTCTCCTTCTGGGACCACTATAATGTGAATGTTGTTGTGTTTAATGTTGTCCCAGAGGTCTCTTAGGCTGTCTTCATTTCTTTTCATTCTTTTTTCTTTATTCTGTTCCATGGCAGTGAATTCAACCATTCTGTCTTCCAGGTCACTTATCTGTTTTCCTTCAGTTATACTGCTATTGATTCCTTCTAGTGTATTTTTCATTTCACTTATTGTATTGTTCATCTCTGTTTGTTTTCTCTTTAATTCTTCTAGGTTTTTTGTTTTTTCCGTTTGTTTGTTTGTTTGTTTTTCTTTGTGGTATGCGGGCCTCTCACTGTTGTGGCCTCTTCCGTTGTGAAGCACAGGCTCCGGACGCGCAGGCTCAGTGGCCATGGCTCACGGGCCCAACCATTCCTCAGCATGTGAGATCTTCCCAGACTGGGACACAAACCCGTGTTCCCTGCATCAGCTGGCACACTCTCAACCACTGCACCACCAGGGAAGCCCTGTTCCTAATTTTAAGGGGAAATTACTCAGTCTTTCACCATAAAGTATTATGTTAGCTATACATTCTTTATAGCTATCCTTTATTAGATTTCACTATTTCTAATTTGCTGAGAGTTATATCACAAATGGGTGTTGAGTTTTGATTAATGACATTTCTGAAACTATTGAGATGATTATATGATTTCTTCTCTTTTACAGTTAACATGATGAGTTACTTTGATTACTTGTTTAAATGTTAATCCAACCTTAAATCCAAGTAAAGAGTCTCAAAGTAGAAATGAACACCTATAGATCAATTGATTGTGCCCAATTCATTTAATAAAGCATGATCTTAAAAAAGAACTGGGATAGAACAACTGGATAGCTATATTCCACACAGAAAAAATTTTTGACCATTACCTCATATTATACATAATAAAAATCAACCCAAAATAGAAATAAGCTTAAATATAAATGGCAAAATAGTAAAATTTGTTTTCTTGAAAAAAACAAAGAAAACATTTTCATGACTTTGAACTTTCTTAGATGTAAAACAAAGAGCATGAACCATTTTAAAACACTTTATATTTGGGACTTTATCAAAATTATAATTTAGCTCTTTCAAGGATACTGTTAAGGTAATTCATAGGTAGACCACAGATTGGGAAAAATACATTCAAAATATATATCTTTCAAAAGTGTTAAATCCAGACTAAGTTAAAACTGTCACATTATAATATATAAGAAAAAAAGACTAATTTAAAAATGAGAAAAATTTAAATAGATACTACAGAAAATAAGATATATGAATGGATGAAAAGCACATTAAGAGATGTCCAACATCATTAGTCATCAAGGAAATGTAAAGTAAAAGTATACTAAATTTTCACTAGATTCAAATTGATCTATAATTTTAATTCTATCATAAAAAAAAGCACAGATTTTTATAGAAATTGGCAAGCTAATCTAAAATTAATGTCAATACAAATGATGTAGAATAATCTAAACAATTTTTAAAAAGAAAGACCAAGTGAGAAGACTAAATAGTACCTGATTTTAAGACTTACTATAAAATTATAGTAACCAAATCCATATGATTGAAATAATGATAAATATCTAGATTAATAGAACAAAATAGAGCCCAGAAATCGACCTACACATCTCAGATCAATTGATTTTCAACAAAAGTTGAAACTTTTTTTTTGGAACTAAATGGACTAAATTTAGGATTAACTGTTTATTTCTCTCCAGTATTTTTATGCTGAAGCCCTAATTCTCAATGTGATGGTATTTAGAGATGGGGACTTTGGGAAGTAATAGTACAAAAGAAAGAAAAAGAAAAGAAAGAAAAAAGATTTTTTAGGTAAGACACCAAAAACACGTCATAAAACTATATCAATGATAAGCTGAATTGCATCAAAATGAAAAAAAAAATCTATAGTCATTATTAAGAAAATGAAAAGATAGACTGGGAGTACTTATCTGCATAAAAATCATATCTGCTAAAGTACTGGTACTGAAAAATATATATCTGTATGTGTATAATGATAAGATATGACACATAATAGAATGTATGTATAAAAACTTAAATATATAATTATAAAAATATATGAACATAGAATAAAACATCAAGGTAACAGCTGTTTAACTTCACTTGTTTTAAGCCATTACTAATCCCTGTTTACTCAGTATTACTCCTTGAACCATCCTTGACATCTCCCTGGAGCTAATCAGAAATACAGCATTTTGGACCCCACCCTAGAGCAACTGAATCAGGATCTGCATTAAAAAAATCCCCAGGTGACTCAAACTCACATTAATGTTTGAGAAACCCTGGAGTCCTTTTCCAAGCTGGAATCTTCCTAGACAGCTCAGAGTTTGTCTTGAGATCCCTAGACTATTTCACAAGATGGCAAGGTCCCTGAAGTCTTTCCTCTCCAACTAGAGAATCTTACTCATGAATATTTTTAATTTTAAGAAGGGTTTAATGGCCTTCTCTGAATCTTTGCCTAGTTGTGGGTGTTTTCAGGAATCCATATCTCTCTTTCTTTTAAACAATGGCAGGAGCAGAAATCTACCAAAATCCTACTTGCCCTGTAAATGCCATTATAACCCCTATGACTGCCCTTTCTCCTATTCAAAAAGGAATCTTTTTGTTACGCATCTGCCTGGCATTCACCTAAGCTTTTTGTCCTTTGAAGTTATGGCTTTCATGTGTATAATTTGCAATGAATAATAATTGTTTACACTTCCTTTAGTAGCCCAGCAAGTTTAACACACTAATTTTTGAAACTGCTCTCATTTTTGAAGCAATTCTGTTCCAGTCCCTGAAAACACAATTTGAAAATAGTTTAGATGTACCATAAACATGCTTTGACACACAGTTGCAAAGTGGTTTATTCAATGTATGCTACATTGATTGTCATTTAGCAGCGCTTAAAAAAGAGGAAACATACATCCTAAATTAAAGGATATAAAAGTGTTTTTAATTGTCAATATCCCATCTGCAGGTCAAATAACTGGAAGATAAAAAGTAAAGAATAAAGGAATTCTTGCTCCTTTTTTCATTTGCTCTAAAGTCATGTGAGGTTAAAAGTAGAAGGAGTTGAGGAAACAACAAAATCAGAAATAATATATATTTAACTCTGGTTGACATTATATTTAAAAGTAGATGAGACAATCAGTGACTATTCTTCTCTGTATACATGAAAACACAGTGTTGTACCTAACATCTACATGAAAGCAAGCTGTAGTATAAAAGTTCACTTTGGATTGATAAACTGGTTAATAATTAAAGATTGTTTATTCATACCTAGGTATGAAGTTACCTGGGACTTACATTAGAATTGCCAATGTATTAGGTTTAGACTGTCTTTTCATTCTAGAACATCATATAATGTCCTTACTAACTACATTTTCTCTATATCTTAATATATTTTGAAAGTGAAAATATCAATTTGTGTATATTTTCCAAAATAACTCCCAAAGATGACATTACAACTATTCCTTTTAATATATTTCAAATTAGATGTTAAAGGTTTCTAGTTATATAGATAGAATTTTATTTGCTTTTGTAGGGATTATCGAATCCCAGAGAAAAAACAGTTACTTAAATTTAACTGGTCACCCCAAGATTTATTTTCTCCTACTTTAGGTCAACATTTGACATGACTCAAATATAATGAGCTCTTGTGCCAAAGACTGCATTTAAAATGAATATATTTCTAATTTAAAACATGAGCTATTGTGCCAAAGCCTATATTTAAAATGAATGTATTTCTCATTTGAAACAGCAGTCTGATATAAAGTTTGCTGAAATAAAAAAAGCCAAGTTTCTAAGTGAAAAACAAATAATTAAGAAGTAGTGAGAAATGCTTCACAAATAGAAATGTAATTAAGACACATCAGTGGCTCACTTCTGGTTTCTTAGAAATATCATATCCTGACCTTTCCTCTACTTAATTCTTTGAAGTTCTTT
Source organism: Lagenorhynchus albirostris (assembly GCF_949774975.1). Lineage (NCBI taxonomy): Eukaryota > Metazoa > Chordata > Mammalia > Artiodactyla > Delphinidae > Lagenorhynchus > Lagenorhynchus albirostris. The sequence goes on along the minus strand of NC_083112.1, from coordinate 26,265,543 downwards.
CTAAATATATTTTGCATTGATACAATTCAGTTCTCTTTTAACCCACTGGTGTCATTCGAGCTTCTGTACCTACTCTTAGTTTCCTGTCTTTCTTCTACTGATTTCTGAAATAGCTGTGCATAAGCAGGGCTTGGAAAACAAGATAAAGGAGATAAAATTGGTTCCACAACAAGTTTTGCTTTTCCTTCTCTGTTGCTCATAGAGGATTTAGCTGATTTTGTCATTTGTCCCTGTACCATAGAACATGAAAACAAAAGCTTTAAAGTTCAAATGCACAAACTTGGCAGGAGAAACAATAAATTGACTAGTCTTATCCATGCAATCTTAATTGGCATCTCAGAGATTGTTTCCATCAGAAGTACCCTTGAGACTGCCTCTTTTCAGACAAAAAATTTCATCTGGACATTAGCTAAAAAGAGAGAAAAGTTACTAAGCAAATGGATTGAATAGGGAAAAGTTCAGATCCTCTTTTAAGTGTTAGTTCACAGCCAGATGACTCCTTGGAATTTCCATGGGAGGGGAGAATTCCCCAAGGGTCTCTTGCCTTTCTGTATGTCTTGCAAGTAGATGCGCTGACAAGGTGTGTACTGGACTAGTTTTCAAGAATTTTTTTAACAACTTTATTGGAGTATAATTGCTTTACAATGTTGTGTTAGTTTCTGCAATATAACAAAGTGAATCAGCTATATGCATACATATATCCTCATATCCCCTCTCTCGTGTATCCCTCTCACTCTCCCTATACCACCCCTCTAGGTGGTCACAAAGCAGGGAGGAGAACTCCCTGTGCTATGCAGCTGCTTCCCACTAGCTATCTATGTTACATTTGGTAGTCCATATATGTCAATGCCACTCTCTCACTTCATCCCAGCTTACCCTTCCCCTTCCACGGGTCTTCAAGTCCATAAGCCACATCTGCATCTTTATTCCTGTCCTGGCCCTAGGTTCTTGAGAACCATTTTTTTTTTAGACTCCGTATATATGTGTAGCATACGGTATTTATTTTTCTCTTTCTGACTTCACTCCGTATGACAGACTCTAGGTCAATCCACCTCACTACAAATAACTCAATTTCATTTCTTTTTATGGCTGAGTAATATTCCATTGTATATATGTACTAAATCTTCTTTATCCATTCATCTGTTGATGGACACTTAGGTTGCTGCCATGTCCTGGCTATGGTATATAGTATTACAATGAACATTGTGGTGCATGACTGTTTTTGAATTATGGTTTTCCCAGGTTATATGCCCAGTAGTGGGATTGCTGGGTTGTATGGAAGTTCTACTTTTAGTTTTTTAAGGAACCACCATACTGATCTCCATACTAGCTGTATCAATTTACATTCCCACCAACAGTGCAAGAGGGTTCCCTTTTCTCCACACCCTCTCCAGCATTTATTGTTTGTAGATTTTTTGGGAATGGCCATTCTGACTGTTGTGAGGTGATACTTCATTGTAGTTTTGATGTGCATTTCTCTAATAATTAATGATGTTGAGCATTCTTTCATGTGTTTATTGGCAATCTGTATATCTTCTTTGGAGAAATGTCTATTTAGATCTTCTGCCCATTTTTGGATTGTGTTCTTTATTATTTTTTTTTTTTTGATATCGAGCTGCATGAGCTGCTTGTATATTTTGGAGATTAATCCGTTGTCAGTTGCCTCATTTGCAAATATTTTCTCCCATTCTGAGGGCTGTCTTTTCATCTTGTTTATGGTTTCATTGGCTGTGCAAAAGCTTTGAAGTTTCATTAGGTCCCATTTCTTTATTTTTGTTTTTATTTCCATTTCTCTAGGAAGTGGGTCAAAAAGGATCTTGCTGTGATTTATGTCATAAAGTGTTCTGCCTATGTTTTCCTCTAAGAATTTATAGTGGCTGGCCTTACATTTAGGTCTTTAATCCATTTTCAGTTTACTTTTGTGTATGGTGTTAGGGGATGTTCTAATTTCATTCTTTTACATGCAGCTGTCCAGTTTTCCCAGCACCACTTATTGAAGAGGCTGTCTTTCCTCCATTGTATATTCTTGTCTCCTTTATCAAAGATAAGGTGACCATATCTGTGTGGGTTTATCTCTGGGCTTTCTACCCTGTTCCATTGATCTATATTTCTGTTTTTCTGCCAGTACCATACTGTCTTGATTACCATAACTTTGTAGTATTGGCTGAAGTCAGGGAGCCTGATTACCCCAGTCCATTTTTCCTTCTCAAGATTGCTTTGGCTATTCAGGGTCTTTTGTGTTTCCATACAAATTGTGAATTTTTTTTGTTTTATCTGTGAAAAATGCTACTGATAATTTGATAGACATTGCACTGAATCTGTAGATTGCTTTGGGGAGTATAGTCATTTTCACAGTGCTGATTCTTCCAATCCAAGAACATGGTATATCTCTCCATCTGTTTGCATCTTCTTTGATTTCTTTCATCAGTGTCTTATGACTTTCTGCATACAGGTTTTTTGTCTCCTTAGGTAGGTTTATTCCTAGGTATTTTATTATTTTTGTTGCAGTGGTGAATGTGATTGTTTCCTTAATCTCTCTTTCAGATTTTTCACCATTAGTGTATAGGAATGCAAGAGATTTCTGTGCATTAATTTTGTATCCTGCAACTTTACCAAATTAATTGATTAGCTCTAGTAGTTTTCTGGTAGTATCTTTAGGATTCTGATTGTATAGCATCATGTCACCTGCAAACAGTGACAGTTTTACTTCTTCTTTTCTGATCTGGATTCCTTTTATTTCTTTTTCTTCTCTGATTGCTATGGCTAAAACTTCCAAAACTATAGTGAATAAGAGTGGAGAGAGTGGACATCCTTGTGTTATTCCCGATCTTAGTGAAAATGGTTTCAGTTTTTCACCATTGTGGACAATGTTGTTTATGTGTCTATCATATATGACCTTTATTATGTTGAGATAAGTTCCCTCTAACCTGCTTTCTCAAGAGTTTTAATCATAAATGGGTGTTGAATTTTTTCAAAAGCTTTATCTGCACCTATTGAGATCATCATATGTTTTTATCCTTCAATTTCTTAATATGGTTTATCACGGTGATTGGTTTGTGTATATTGAAGAATCCTTGCATTCCTGAGGTAAACCACACTTGATCATGGTGTACGTTCCTTTTAATGTGTGGTTGGATTATGTTTGCTAGTATTTTGTTCAGGATTTTTGCATCTATATTCATCAGTGATATTGCTCTGTAGTTTTCTATCCTTTTGACATCTTTGTCTGGTTTTGGTATCAGGGTGATGATGGCCTCATAGAATGAGTTTGGGAGTGCTCCTTCCTCTGCTATATTTTGGAAGAGTTTGAGAAGGATAGGTGTTAGCTCTTCTCTAAATGTTTGATAGAATTCGCCTGTGAAGCCATCTGGTCCTGGGCTTTTGTTTGTTGGAAGATTTTTAACCATAGTTTCAATTTCAGTGCTTGTGATTGGTCTGTTTATATTTTCTATTTCTTCCTGATTCAGTTTTGGCAGGTTGTGATTTTCTAAGAATTTGTCCATTTCTTCCAGGTTGTCAACTTTTTTGGCATAGAGTTGCTTGTAGTAATCCCTCATGATCCTTTGCAGTTCTGCAGTGTCAGTTGTTACTTCTCCTTTTTCATTTCTGGTTCTATTGAGTTGAGTCTTCTCCCTTTTTTTCTTGATGAGTCTGACTAGTGGTTTATCAATTTTGTTTTCTCCTCAAATAACCAGCTTTTAGTTTTCTTGATCTTACCTCTTGTTTCCTTAATTTCTTTTTCATTTATTTCTGATCTGATCTTATGATTACTTTCCTTCTGCTATCTTTGGGGTTCTTCTGTTCTTGTCTTTCTAATTGCTTTAGGTGTAAGGTTAGGTTGTTCATTTGAGATGTTTCTTGTTTCTTGAGGTAGGATTGTATTACTTTAAACTTCCCTCTTAGAACTGCTTTTACTGCATCCCCTAGGTATTGTGTCATTGTGTTTTCATTGTCATTTGTTTCTTGGTATTTTTTTATTTCTTCTTTGATCTATTGGTTATTAAGCAGTGTATTGTTTAGCCTCCATATGTTTTTATTTTTTACAGATTTTTTATCCTGTAAATCATACCTAGTCTCTTAGCATTGTGGTCAGAAAAGATACTTGATACGATTTCAATTTTCTTAAATTTACAAAGGCTTGATTTGTGACCCAAGATATGATCTGTCCTGGAGAATGTCCCATGAGCACTTGAGTTGAAAGTGTATTCCATTGTTTTTGAATGGAATTTCCTATAAATATCAATTAAGTTGATATTTTTTAATGTATCATTTAAAGCTTGTGTTTCCTCATTTATTTTCATTCTGGATGATCTGTTCATTGGTGAAGGTGGGGTGTTAAAATCCTCTCTTATGATTGTGTCACTGTAGATTTCCCCTTTTATGGCTGTTAGCATTTGCCTTATATATTGAAGTGCTCCTATGTTGGGTGCATAAATATTTGCAATTGTTATATCTTCTTCTTGGATTGATCCCTTGATCATTATGTAGTGTCCTTCTTTGTCTCATGTAATAGTCTTTATTTTAAAGTCTATTTTGTCTGATATGAGAGTTGTTACTCCAGCTTTCTTTTGATTTCCATTTGCATGGAATACCATTTTCCATCCCCTCACTTTCAGTCTGTATGTGTCCTAAGTCTGAAGTGGGTCTCTTGTAGACAGCATATATATGGAACTTGTTTTTGTATCCATTCAGCCAGTTTATGTCTTTTGGTTGGAGCCTTTAATCTATTTACATTTAAGGTAGTTATCGATATGTGTGTTCCTATTACCATTTTATTAATTGTTTTGGGTTTGTTATTGTAAGTGTTTTCCTTCTCTGTCCTGTCTAGAGAAATTCCTTTAGCATTTGTAGCAAAGCTGGCTTGGTGGTGCTGAATTCTCTTAGTTTTTACTTGTCTGTAAAGGTTTAAATGTCTCCGTTGGATCTGAATGAGATCCTTGCAGGGTAGAGTAATCTTAGTTGTATGTTTTTCCCTTTCATCACTTTAAATACTTCCTGCCACTCCCTTCTGGCTTGCAGAGTTTCTGCTGAAAAATCAGCTGTTAACATTATGGGGATTCCCTTGTAGGTTGTTTGTTGCTTTTCCCTTGCTGCTTTTAATATTTTTTCTTTGTATTTAATTTTTGATAGTTTGATTAATATGTGTCTTGGCATGTTTCTCCTTGGATTTATCCTGTGTGGGACTCTCTGTGCTTCCTTGACTTGATTGACCATTTCCTCTTCCACATTAGGGAAATTTTCAACTGTAATCTCTTCAAATATTTCCTCAGTCCCTTTCTTTTCCCTTCTTCTTCTGGGACCCCTATAATTTAAATATTGGTGTGTTTAATGTTGTCCCAGATGTCTCTGAGACTGTCCTCAATTCTTTACATTCTTTTTCTTTATTCTTCTCTACAGTAGTTATTTCCACTATTTTATTTTCCAGATCACTTATCTGTTCTTTTGCCTCATTTATTCTGCTATTGATTCCTTCTAGGTAATTTTCAATTTCATTTATTGTGTTGTGCATCATTGTTTGTTTGCTCTTTAGTTCTTCAAGGTCTTTTTTAAACGTTTCTTGTGTTTTCTCCATTCTATTCACAAGGTTTTGGATCATCTTTACTCTCAATACTCTGAATTATTTTTCAGGTAGACTGCCTATTTCCTCATCATTTGTTTGGTCTCGCGGGTTTTTACCTTACTCCTTCATCTGTTGTGTGTTTCTCTGTCTTCTTATTTTGCTTCACTTACTGTGTTTGGGGTCTCCTTTCTGCAGGCTGCAGGTTCGTAGTTCCTGTTGTTTTTGGTGTATGTCCACGGTGGGTAAGGTTGGTTCAGTGGGTTATGTAGGCTTCCTGGTGGAATGGACTGGTGCCTGTGTTCTGGTGGATAAGGCTAGATCTTGTCTTTCTGGTGGGCAGGACCACATCCGTTGGTGTGTTTCGGGTTGTCTGTGACCTTATTATGATTTTATGCAGCCTCTCTGCTAATGGGTGGGGTTGTGTTCCTGTCTTGCTAGATGTTTGGTGTAGGGTCTTCAGCACTGTAGGTTGCTGGTCGTTGAGTTGATCTGGGTCTTAGCATTGCGATGGAGATCACTTGGAGAGCTTTTGCCATTTGATATAACTTGGAGCTGGGGGGTCTCTGGTGGACCAATGTCATGAAGTCGGCTCTCCCACCTCAGAGGCTCAGGCCTGACATGCAGTTGGTTCACCAAGACTCTGTCAGCCACCTGGATCAGAAGAAAAGGGAGAAAAAGAAAAGAAAGAAAGAAAAATAATAATAAAAATAAATTTATTAAAATGAAAAAATATTTTTAATTATCAAAAATAAAAAAGTAGTAGAAAGTAAGAAAGAAAGAGAGAGCAAAGAAACCAAAAAACAAATCCGCCAATGATAACTAGAGCTAAAAACTATATTTAAAGAATAAAAAAAAAAAAAAAGGAAAGACGAACCCTAGGGCAAATGGTAAAAGCAAAGCTGTACAGACAAAATCACACAAAGAAGCATACACTACACACTCACAAAAGGAGAATATATATATATATATATATATATATATATGGAAGAGAACAAACAAATCAGTTAACAAATCTACCAATGACAATAAACTCTAAACACTAAACTAAGATAAACATAAAAACAGAGACAAATTGGATGCAGAAAGCAAACCCCAAGTGTACAGATGATCCCAATGTCCACCACCCCAATTTTAGGATGATTCGTTGTCTATTCAGGTATTGCACAGCTGCAGGGTGCATCAATTTGATTGTGGAGATTTAATCCACTGCTCCTGAGGCTGAATGGAGAGATTTCCCTTTCTCTTCTTTTTTCATGCAGCTCCTGTGGTTCAGCTTTGGATTTGGTCCTGCCTTTGTTTTTAGGTCGCCTGAGGGCATCTGTTTCCCACCCAGACAGGATGGGGTTAAAGTAGCAGCTGATTAAGGGCCTCTGGTTCACTCGGGCAGTGGGGAATGAGGTGTACAGAATGCGGGGTGAGCCTGCTGTGGCAGAGGCCAGCATGATGTTGCAACAGCCTGAGGCTCTTCTTGTGTTCTCCCTGGAAATTTGTCCCTGGATCAGGGAATCCTGGCAGTGGTGGGTTGCACAGGCTCCCAGGAGGGGAGGTGTGGATAGTGACCTGTGCTTGCACATGGGCTTCTTGGTGACTGCAGCAGTAGCCTTAGTGTCTCTTGCCCATCTCTGGTGTCCACACTGATAGCTGTGGATCACATCCAAATCTGGAGCTCTTTTAGACAGTGCTCTGAATCCCTTCTCCTTGTGCACCCCAAAACAATGGTCTCTTACCTCTTATGCAGTTCCAGACATTTTCCCAGACTCACTCCCAGGTAGTTTTGGTGCACTAGCCCCTTACAGGCTGTGTTCAGGTAGCTGTGTTCACTAGCCCCTTTCAGTCCTCTCCCTGGGATGTGACCTTTGAAGCCCAAGCCTCAACTCCCAGCCCACACCTTCCCCAGTGGGTGAGCAGACAAGCCTCTTAGGCTGGTGAGAGCTGGGCGGCACTGATCCTCTGTGCAGGAATATCTCCACTTGCCCCCTGCACCCCTGTTGCTTCGCTGTCCTCCATGGCTCCCAAGCTTTCTCCCCACCCACCCGCTGTCTCTGCCAGTGAAGGGGCTTCCTAGTGTGTGGAAGCTTCTCCTCCTTCACAGCTCCCTCTCAGGGTGCAGGTCCTGTCCCTATTCTTTTGTCTCTGTTTTTTCTTTTGCCCTACCCAAGTACAATGGGAGTTTCTTGCCTTTTGGGAAGTCTGAGGTCTTCTGCCAGTGTTCAGTAGGTGTTCTATAGGAGCTCTTCCACATGTAGCTGTGTTTTTGATGTATTTGTGAAGAGGAAGGTGATCCCCACGTCTTACTCCTCCGCCATCTTGAAGCTATCCTCCAATCCATTTACATTTTAGGTAATTATCAATATGTATATTCCTATTACCATTTTCTTAATTGTTTTGAGTTTGTTTTGTAGATCTTTTCCTTCTCCTGTGTTTCCTGCCTAGAGAAATTCCTTTAGCATTTGTTGTAAAGCTGGCTTGGTGGTGCTGAATTCTCTTAGCTTTTGCTTGTCTGTAAAGGTTTTAATTTCTCCGTCGAATCTGAATGAGATCCTTGCTGGGTAATCTTGGTTGCAGGTTTGTGCCTTTCATCGCTTTAAATATGTCCTGACACTCCATTCTGGCTTGCAGAGTTTCTGCTGAAACATCAGCTGGTAACCTTATAGGGATTCCCTTGTGTGTTATTTGTTGCTTTTCCTTTGATGCTTTTAATACTTTTTCTTTGTATTTAATTTTTGGTAGTTTGATCAATATGTGTCTTGGCATGTTTCTCCTTAGATTTATCTTGTATGGGACTCTCTGCGCTTCGTGGACTTGATTGACTATTTCCTTTCCCCTATTAAGGAAGTTTTCAACTATAATCTCTTCAAATATTTTCTCAGTCCCTTTCGTTTTCTCTTCTTCTTCTGGTACCCCTATAATTTGAATGGTGGTATGTTTAATGTTGTCCCTGAGGTCTCTGAGACTGTCCTCAGTTCTTTTCATTCTTTTTTCTTTATGCTGCTCCCTGGAAGTTATTTCCACCCTTTTATCCATTCTTATCTTTTCTCCACCCACTTATCCATTCTTCTGCTTCAGGTATCCTGCTATTTATTCCTTCTAGAGTATTTTTAATTTCAGTTATTGTGTCGTTAATCACTGTTTCTTTGCTCTTTAAGTCTTCTAGGTCCTTGTTAAATATTTCTTGTATTTTCTCTATTCTGTTTCTGAGATTTTGGATCATCTTTACTATCATTACTCTGAATTCTTTTTCAAGTAGGTTGCTTATTTCATCTTCATTCATTTAGTCTTGTATTTTTTTTTTACCTTGCTCCTTTGTCTTAACAAATTTTTTTGTCGTGTTGTTTGTTTTTCTGATGGGTGGGGCTGTATTCCTGTCTTACTGGTTGTTTGGCCTGAGGCATCCAGCACTGGAGTTTGCAGGCAGTTGGATAGAGCCAGGACTTGGTGCTGACGTTAGGATCTCCAGGAGGCCTCAGTCTGATTAATATTCCCTGGGGTCTGAGGTTCTCTGTTAGTCCAGTGGTTTGGATTTGGAGCTCCCACCAAGCTCGGGTCTGACCTCCGGCCTGGGAACCAAGATCCTGCAAGCTGTGTGGCATGGCCAAAAAAAAAAAAAAAAAAAAAAAAAAAGGAGCAGCAAAATACAATTAGAGAGGTAAAAGTTATATTAGGAAAAATAAAAATATAATTGTAACACCTGCAACAAGGTAAAATAAAACCACAACAGAAAAAAGCAAAAAGAAAGGGGGGGGATATAGGGGGAACAAGCCAAAAGAAGAGAACAATATCAAAGTATAAAGAATAAAATAAAATTAGTAAAATAAAAGATTTATTAGGAAAAATAAAAATATCAATGAATCAACAACAATGAATCAACAAGGTAAAACAGAACCCCAAACTAAAAAAAGAAAAAAAACATAAAAGCCTTGGCTATGGGGGTGGAGTTTAGGCAGGGGTTGAACTGAGGCAGGAGTGGGGTTTAGGGCACTGTGGGACCTAGGCGGGTGGGAGGATGGCATTTGAACGTGGAGTGGGGCCTGGGCTTAGGACCTGTGCAGAAGGGGAGAAGCAGCACATGGACAGGAGAGCCTCTGGAGTGTGGCACTCCGGAGTTTTGGGGCAGGGCCCTGGGTGAGGGTGTAGGGGTGGGGCTTGGGCTCTGCATGGCAGGAAGGAGGCTCCAAGGGCCCAACAGGCTCCATGGTACCTAAGTGGACAGGGAAAGCGCTAGCCCCATTCCCTTCCATTCCTTTGCACCCTTCCCCCACCATTTCCCCTAGGGTCTCCCCCGTATCTGCTGGACCCCTAGCCATGGGTGGGTCCCACTAGGTGTAGGAACCCCTCCCCTCCCTTAGTCACCCCTCAGGGGTGCTGGTCCCAAGGTCCGGCCTTTATTTTTGCTCCCCCTTCCCTACCTCCCACTCTGTCAGGACCCGCATGGCTGGAGGGGGCCTTGGTGGGCAGAGGATCAGGCCCAGGATCTCAGCAGGTTCCTGGGGGCCCAAGTGGGCGGGGGAAACCTGGCCATGCTCCCTTTTGATCCTCTGTCCTCCCAATGGTCTCCCAATTTCCCCCTTCGGGCATGGGATCCCTTCTCCCCACCTGCCCCTCAGGGGTTCCAGTCCTATCCGGCCTCCACTTCACCTCCTCCTTCATCCCCCCCATGTCCTACATCCTACCTAGTTGCTGGGGGTTCCTCCTGTCCCCTTAGGTGTCCGTGGTCCCCCACCAGTGCCTGGTAGGTGCCCTAGTTATGTGGAGACACGAATTCCTCCTAATCCGCCATCTTGACTCTGCCCAAGAATATTTTTATAGAGAACAGCCATGGGAAGATGAGAACTGTCTTCATCCAGATAAGAAGGTAGATTTGTTTGCTGCCCAGTATAATAAAGATAATGTCTCCTTCTGGGGCGAAGGTTAAACAGATTGCTGTGGCTCATTATAAAAGACTGGGGTTTCCTAAGCTTGGGGTTCCTCAGTGAGACACAACACACTGCCTGTACAGCATTCATCTATATCCACCTGTGTAGTCCTGTGGAAACTGGGAAACATGAGAAACCAGTGGGAATATGGAGCTTATGCAGCCTGTTGCACCATGAGTAATAAAGTCCTTTTTCTCTGACCCAGGAGTCTTGTGTTTTCTGCCAGCATCTACGAAGTGATAGCAGGCTATCTTATTAACCTGCAAGCAGGGTAGACTCTCAGACCCTTCACTTTTTTGATGCCATAGTCCAGTCATTTCTGAGCATCCAATGCATCTACCTTCCTCAAGGCCCATTGATAATTAAAATTTGTCCATAAGAAAGCGTTAACCAAAATGTTTGAGCAAAAATGTTGATTTATTCATTAGTTGTTCATATTATTTAATCCACATAGCACCAACAAAACATGTTTAAAGGCAAGAAACCTGTAGTTTTAGTGAAACAGTTGTATTATCTTTATGATGAATGTGGGGGTTTTTGTTAGGTTTTTGTTGTTTTTTTATTGAAGTATAGCTGATTTATAAAGTTGTGTTAGTATCAGGTGTACTGCAAAATGATCCAGTTATATATATATATATATAAACTGGGTGCTTCCTTACACTGGACTGCAGCAATGAATCAAATATGGTGCTTCCCTCCTTGAATTTTTTGAGGAGGGAAAATATATATATATATATATATATATTCTTTTTCAGATTCTTTTCCATTTTAAGTTATTACAAGATATTGACTATAGCTCCCTGTGCTACACAGTAGGTCCTTGTTTATCTATTTTATATATACTAGAGTGTCTCTGTTAATCCCAAATTTCCAATGTATCCCTCCTCCCCTTTTCCTCTTTGGTAACCATAAGTTTGTTTTCTATGTCTGTGAGTCTATTTCTGTTTTGTAAATAAGTTCATTTGTATCATTTTATTTTAGATTCCACATATAAGTGATATAATATGATAGTTGTCTTTTTCTGACTTACTTCACTTAGTATGATAATCTCTAGGTCCATCTATATTATTGCAAATGGCATTATTTCATTTTTTTTTATGGCTGAGTAAAATCCTGTTGTATATATATACCACATTATACTGGTCTTTTCTGGTTTCTGTTAGTTTCTGCTGAAATACTGGTTCTTTGCAGAAGAGACTTAAACTGCTGCATAATAGTAATCAGCAAATCCCACTAGGAAAATTATCTGAGTAGGAGGTGTCACAGTTGTTAATGAATTCTACTCATTTATAATAGGCCAGAGGAAGGCAAAGAGGTGACTGGCCACCAGGCTGACTCTCAGCTGGTACATACACATACAAATGTACCAGTTGTGTATGATTGCATTGGTCACATTATAGATACCAGTGGTTTATGGCTGGCATCTCCTCTGACTGGCCATGCATCCATACTGACTATTATCTCTGCTACCACAACAGTTTTTTCTTATTCTGAGTAGGTATACACAATGTTGGGATCTCTTGCAATACTGTTGGGCTAATTTACAAGAATATTGTATCCAAACAAATTCTCTCACAGTATATTGAGGAACAAGGAGGTATCAAAACACTGGCAAAATATCCTGGATAGAATGGGCAACCAAGAACAACAGAAGAGTTTCTGACAAAAGGAAACAATTACTTATTATGAAAATGAGGTTGTATATAGTAAACTTAATGAAAAGTTGTATATACTAGAATTAATGAAAAGCTGCTAAATTGTACCCCTATTAGAAGGAATGGGTGGATGTATTAAAAAACGTAAGAATAAGAGACTAGTGGACTAAAAGAAAATATTTTCCTTTTCTGTTCCAAACTGATAAATTTTTTCTAGCATTCATTGACTCGAAGAAGATAATGATCTTAAGCACAGAAATTACAACACGGGGTTGCAAGCTACATGCTAGGCAAAGGTAGATGTTATTCACAACATTCTTTGAGAAAGTTATTATTAACCCATATTTGCAAATGAAAATCAGAGCCACACATAGATTGGATAAACTCCAACTGCTAACAAAGGGCAAAGCACAAGTTTGAACTCAGATTTCTCTGATTCCAAAACCTCATTAGTTTGACCATTTTTAGTCCAAACATCCATAGAGTTGTGCAGATTTAAAGAGATGATAGACAAAGTGCTCAGCGCAGTGTCAGACACATAATAAATCATTGAATGCTATTATTGTTGATAATTTTAATGAGCTAGAAAATGGCAATAGGACATAAGAGTCAGAATTTAACACAAGAAATCTGGCTCATTAATTCAATGAATACTTTCCAAATGCTCAATCCCATTGGAACATTGGACTTCTGTGTGAACAAAACTAAGTCTTCACCTTCAGGGAGCTTACCATTTAGTTGGAGGTAAGCAAATGCAATGGCAATTTCAAAGCCATAGTTGAAGGGACATTCTGGGGAGGTTAGTACAAGTGTTGTAAAAGCCATAGAAGACACAACTTCTTGGAACAGGGCATTTTGGATCAAGACATTTTCTCTAGTAGTTTCATTTTAGGTAGACACTTTTACTTGAGACGAGTTACTTGGTTCTTACATATGTCCATGTGTTCCGCAAATGTCTCTGTTTGCTGGGCCAGATTACCATCTCTAGGATTTTTGCAGACTTAGTAGCCAGGAACAGCAATCCAGAAAAAACAGCAACATCAGTGCATGTTTGGAGTCCTGTTAGACTGATGTTACCAAAGGCAGAAGTAACTTCTGTGGCTAACCTAGATGCTTCCTTACTCAGGACTCCAAAAATGAACCAAATGTGATATTTTCCTCCTTGAATTTGTCAAAACCCAGGAATGAAAAGCTATACTATTATTCCTACATTATTATCTGTACATCAAAAATGAACTAAAAAAGAATAATTTCAAGGAATGTACTCCCTGGACAATCAAATTTGATGTAAAGCAACTTTTGATTTCAAAAACTTCCTGAATCCTTTAGGACTAAGTAAACATGTTGTAAGTAAGATAGTTAAGCTACTTCTTATGCTCTGAAGGCACGTTCCAAACTCCCTTGAGCTTCTCTGAGTCTAATACCTGCATATAGTTTGGAGTCAACCCAAGCATAGAACAAATCCCACAGAGACCAATGAATTTGATGAGAATGCTAATTATCATGGAGAAGGAAGTTTCCAAAGCCACACTTCATCCTTTCTGATTCCCTCCAATCTCTCCTAAAAGAGGGATTTGAAAATGAGCGCTGCCCTATCCTTTGTCCACTTTTTGAAGTGGAACAGCTGCCAGCGTTTACTAAGGATTGACATAGCAAGAAACAGAGAAGAGATAAGCAAACGGGTCCTTTATTGCTACAACAGCAATAAAGGGAAATCCCATCCTTCATCCTTGCCATGCACAACTGCAAGTTCCAGAAAAAAAAACACACTGGTAGACTGAATCTGAGCCACTGTGGATACACCACCCCAGACCCATCCTTCCACAAACAAATAAGTACCCAGTTCATTAAACACACATATTCTGGAGCTGGAGCCGACATTTACTCACGTCTGAGGATCCCTGAAACTTCTACCAGCAAAGAGTGAACCAAAGAAGGTAGGCTTACAAATGCTCAACTTGTTAGCAGGAAATTACAGTCTAAGAAGTAATTTTCTTATAAACTTAGAATATCAATGAAGGCAGGTTTGTGGAAGTAGTAACGCTGGATACCCAGATAATCCTATCTGTTATTTAATACAACTGATTTTTTTCTCTCTCTTGAAAAAGAAACAAAATCAAGATTTGTCCCGTCTGCTTATAGGCAGCAAAGCTCATCAGCGTCCACTCATTTTTCCTGATGTCTCGGAGTAAAGCATTTGCTCTTGTGCACATGAGGAGAGGCTGAAGGAAACTGTGGAGTTAGACAGAGAAGACAAATTGTGCCCAAATCAGTGCACACCCATCACTGTCAATGATTTACACCCCTGAACGTCTGGCTCTTCAAAACAGGTGAGTAGATGAATATTTGTGTTTACCGTGGAGGTTTATACTGCAGGATTCCTTAAGGGATATGGGAGAGTGCAAATGAAACCTGATTAATTCTGATGTGAGAGGCATTCTGTGCAATGGAAATTAAACCTTGGAGCCTTGGGGATTACTAGTTTCTTTAAGTCTTGAATAAAATTTAAAAGGTTGCAGAAGCTTTTGTGAAGTACCATCTTTAATTTTCAGGAAAAAGGTTAAACACTTTGTTTCTTTTTTCCTCAATAGTTATTCTTTTAATAATCTTAGACTTTTCACAGGAATTTTCTTGAAAAGCTTTCATTTTCTTGATAGGTATGGAATGTGCTCTTTAAAAAAGTAAAACGTCCTCTGTACATTTGTCTATACAAGAGAAATTCATTATTTCGGGGAAGAACAGGGTTGGTTCTTCATACATAAAGAAACAACTAGCATTGTGGAGAAGACACTGTATGTCTTAGATATTCATATGAACATTGTGTCCTAGGTACATATATTAACCTTGATAACCTCAGTAATTTTATATTGATAATGTACGTATTGATGTAGTAGAATATACCAGCCTGATAATTTCAGGTGATCACACTACCAGTCTGGCTGTCATTATTATTTTTATTATTGCTATCATTAGTAGTCATGTACTTCTCATTAGTAGGAGTAGTAGTGATAATAGTACCATTTGGGCATCTGTGGTGTCTCAACCCTGTAGTCTAGGCACATTATATAAATTATTTATAATCCTCACAATGACCCTGATATATATTATTATTCTCACTTTATAGAGGGGGACCCAGAGTTTAAGCAAGGGTTCAAGATCTTCTTGACAAACCTGACTTGAGGAATCAAGCATCACAAGAAGAAAAAGTGAGGAAGGAATGGAGCTGGGAGAACTGGAATAAGGCTGTCCCTCAAGATGGTGTAGCATTTACACACCTATAAATCTTTAAGTCTATAACTTAAGTATACAAGCATAGAATTGTGTTTTTCTAAAACTAAGCTGAATTTTTACTAAAAATTATAGAGAAATACTAGATTCCACTGGAACTCTGTCCATTGGGTAGAGTTTCATCTAAGAGTTGAAGATGCTTCTGCAGTGTGAAGGCTTAACAGGGTGGGGCAGTGCCTGTGCCCTGGTGGATCATCCATCCCACTTGGTATTCACTCAGACACACCCATTCTTTTCCATCTTTGACCACACTGGGCCACACAGGCAAAGCCTTAATTTACTGGCCTGGGCAGCCAAGGTATTTTGGCTCTCTGTGCCACATCCATTCTGCTCTTAGTGAACATGAATCATCCTTCCTTTTGCTCTTCTCATGATGCAGAGACAGTGAGGCTCTTTTAAGCCTGCCTCCACAGCTTCCCCAAAGGACATTTCTTCTGAACTCCACAATGGGAATGAGCCTAAACTCTCAACTTCTTTGGGCAACTTGATTAAGGAAAAGCAGTATCAGCATGGGTGTGTCTTTGTCCTGGCCTCATCCTCTGTGGACCTGATACAGGGACAAGACACAATCTGATGCTGATGATTGAAACCGAACAGGAAACTGCAGGGTCTTCCTGGGGGCAGACGACCCCCAGTGTCCTCTGCCTCTTGTTTGTAAAAAGCTTTAGCCTCCTAGGCCACCCAGAGTTCTAAGGAGCAAATTTAATCAGAAAAATGAAAAAATACAGAAACAAAGGAAAACAGTGAAACCAGACAAAATAATAATAGTTTAGTCATTAAACAAAGTCAAGGACTTTTAGTTTTTCCTCAGAACTATATATCGTATCCTGATCCATATCCTTGAGTTGTTTTACAGATACTAAAACCCTCATGAGGTGGAAGAAATTAACTCCATGCTGATCACAAACACATAGACCCCAGACCAGTTGAAACCAGAAGTTGATGATGTTAACTCCCAAAATACCACCTTGTTTGCTCAGCACCAACTAATCAGAAGAATGTCCAGGAGCTGATCAGTCATCCTACAACACTCGCCCCGAATGTTGTCTTTAAAAACCCTTCCCTGAAAGCCACTGGGGAGTTAGGGTCTTTTGAGCATAAGCTGCCTGTTCTCCTTGCTTGGGATCCTGCAACAAATGCTGTAATTTCTTCACCCCACAACCCACTGTCAGAAGATTGGCTTTGTTGCCAAGTTTGGTTGGGTAACATGATGGAAACAACACTCCTTCCCCCCACCCCACCCCACCCAAAAAAATAAACTCTGCTCTGCCCAGAACTGGTATAGAATAGAGTGAGAGTGAGAATACAGGCATATTACCTCATGCTAACTTGTTCTGGAAAATGAAGTCGGGGGTAAGGAGGCTTTGAGGGTAACAGGTGTTGTGGAATACTCTAATAAGTGCCAGCTTTTGAAATCAGAGTCAAAACCAAATCCTATACCTACTACTTTCTACTACTTTCTAGCTGGTCTGCCTATAAAATTTTTCTTAATCTCTGGAAATTCAGTGTCCTCATTTACAAAGGGGCATAAGAACAACTTCATCACAAGTTTTTTGTGAAGATTTAATATTAACTAAACCTAAAGCTGTTATAGAGCTTTCATATGTCAGGTGCTGTTTGCAGCCTTTTATGCATAATAGCTCATTTAATCCTCACCCCAATCACATGAATAGATGTTATTATTATCCCCACTTTACGGTAACCACGGTACAGAGATATTAAGGAATTTGTCCAAGATCACATGACTAATAAGTGGCAGAACTGGGATTTTCCCTCAAGGTTTGTGATAGAGTTCATATTTCTACTTAGTCCACTGTATTGCCTCTCCATTAATACTAGAAGTTGTTGCTATATAACTAATTGTCCAACTCAGGATCCTTTTGAGTAAAAGTGTCACTAAAATAATGACACTGGAACATGATATGTAAACAGAGATTCTCCCAGGGAAACTAGAACATACGAGCACCTTAATATGCCCTTCAGTACTTCACACAGAGCCTTCATCTTCAAAACAGAAAAAAAAAAAGTAATCTAACATGATCAAGAGCAAAATCCACATGTATTTTTTTCATCCAAGCCTAAATATGGCAAAGTTTTCATGGAGTAATTATAAGAAAAATAACCCATGTCTTTTTGTAACTATGTCTAACTATCAAATTTCTCTTCCATTACCAACCTGCAATCACCACCACCCCCATCTTGTTCTCTCTCACCACCAACCTACTGTGGGCCTGTCTTAGCATCTTTCAGGTCACAGCACTGATCTTCCTATACAGAAATCAATCCAGGTCTTCACTGACACTGAGAGCAATTGGTCAGGTCCCACTGCCAAAGGTTTTCCTGTTGAAGGCTCTCCTCATTTACCCCCAAAACACTGCTCAACTTCCAATGAGAATCTCCTCAGTAGTCAGGGGTCTATGGCAGATGGGACCAGTAAAGCTGCCCAGTGAGAGGCTGAATGGCTCTTTTTGGTCCTCACTGCTGAATTGCTATTTTTCCAGGCACAACGCACATTTATTTAAGCTATGTTGCAACACAGGTGACTCACAGTCTGTCTGGCATTCAAAATAAATCAGCCAACATCAATCAATGCATATGTATTGAACACCTATTTTAAGTGCACAGGGAGCCTGACCTTCAGTTTTATGGAGCCAATTTTTTTCCCATTGTGCTGATGAAGAGTTTTCTTTGCCCTCCAAGGCCTGCTACTCTGTCCTTGCCCTCATTGATGCTCTTTTATGTTGTCTTGACTTCCCACCCAGATCAACAAGGGCACTTCGAATTTTGATCCAGGTTTACTGGATGTTGACCACTCTCCCACATCCTGGTGCAAATGGAAAATAGAATGATAATTTTTCTTACTGACTCTCTGTCTCTCCATATAATCATTCACAACCCTGAGTCTAGGAATGGAGGGTCCAGACAATGCAATGAACTCAATGCAGGTGTATTATTTATCTACTGCTGCAAAAAAAACACTACCCTAAAACACAGTGGCTTAAAAACAGTAAATACTTGTTATCTAATGTACTTTCTATGGGTCAGGAATCTGGAAACAGCTGAGTTGAATGGTTCTGGTCAGGGTCTCTCATGAAGCTGCAGTGATGTTGACCACCAGGGCTTCAGTCTTCTGAAGGCTTGACAGGAGCTGGAGAGTCCACATCCAAGATGGTTCACATGGCTGTTGGCTGGAGGCCTCAGTTCCTCATGATGTGAACTTCTTCATTGGGCTTCTTGAATGTTCTCAAGACATGGCAAGTTGCTTTTCCTAGAAAAAATGATCAAAAAATAAAAAAGAAGAAGAAAGTCATAGTGCCTTTTATCACCTTGCCACTCTGTCACTTCCAGTGTATTTCATTCATTAGAAGCAAGTCTCTAAGTCCAGCCCACATTCAAGAGAGAGGGGAATTCAGCTTCATCTTTTGGAAGCAAGAATGTCAAAGAGTTGTGAACATATTTCAAGATCACCTCAGTGGGTGTATTAGTCAGGGTTTTCCAGAGAAACAGAACCAACAGGATATCTATCTATCCAGCTATCTGTATCTATTATAAGGAATTGCTGCACAAAATTACAAGGGGTGGCAAGTTTAAAATCTGAAAAGCCAACATCCCAGTTCTAGTCAAAGGCCAGAAAATGCTAGAGAACCAGGAAGAGCTGATGTTTCAGTTCAAAGACAATCAGGCAGATGAAAAACAGGTCAGCCTTTTGTTCTATTCAGGCCTTCAACTGATTGAATGAATCCCACCCACATTATGGAAGACAATCTGCTTTATTCAAGTCCAATGATTTAATGTTAATGTCATTCAAAAAAATCCTCACAGAAACAATAGAATAAAATTTGCCAGCTATCTGGGTATCCCATGGCCCAGTCTGGTTGATATATAAAATCAACCATCACAGTAGGCATTCAAAAATGTTTATCAATAATTACATATCTGTGTTGTTCCTCTAGAATTTTACTAACTTACTGACCCATTCTCTGGAAAACAATAATAACTCTTGTTTGCATGGAATATTATGATTTGCAAACCACTTCTCAAAAGCTTTAGTAATTTAAAATTTCACAATATCCAAGATGAGAAAACTAAGGTCCAGAGAGGTTAAGTGACTTGTTCAAGGCCTCACAGCTAATTGGAAGAGCAAAATCAAAGGAAGGTTCTCTGAGTCTAGATCCATGGAATTTTCCTTCATACAGCCTTTTTGGCAATTGTACATTCTCCTAATGTTTGAGGAGACTAGATCAGTGGTTTTTCACAATGTTTATAGTAGCCAAATTCCTTTTGTAAATGAAGATTTATAGAGAATGAAAGGTACTTAAAAGATAAGTGAATCTGCTGAGGGTAAAGATGGGTGAGGCTGGAAGAGATGAAACTGCCAGCTCTGTCTCTCTTCCTCCCAGTGGCCCTTTAGGCATCATCAAGAATCTGTGACACTTGGTTTGAAATCCACTGGCCTAGATCACATTGGCCTCTGTCTTGAGAATGCAGCTTTGCACGAGGAACAGAAAGCCCATTTCTCAAGTAAGGAAGGAGTACTGGGTTGTCACTGTTCTTTTACCTTCAGTCAAACAGGCATCTAGCTCTGCTGTTCTGAAGGGTTTGTCTAGGAGGAAAAACTCAAGTTTCAATTTGGAAGGTAGAGTACTAGACTGTGATTTGTCTTGAACCCCTTGTACTCACACCTTTAAATTTGTTCTAAGTTTTATTGTTTCTGAAGTTAAATTCTCAGTTTTCTGTGTTGTAAAATGAGAATTTTTAAAAAAAATAGGATACCAGAGCAAAAAGCTTTTGAAAAGGCACTTGGCAAAGTGAATGGGAACACAATTTAGTATGTCTGACTATATTACTTTTCATAATTAGAACATTTCATGATTATAAATGGTTGATTGTAAAACCTCAGCCAGCCTGTCATCCAGACACCTTCAGAAGCTCTAAAAAGAATACTTTTTAAGCTTGAAAAAAGCCTCACCTCCACAATAAAGTAAGTTAAAATAACTCTCCCACATACCAAATGAGCAACGAACAGTGGTCGTGTTTCAATTCCTGACCCAGCATATTAGATCCATTAAGATATTAATTAAGATATACTATAGTTCTGTACATTTGCAGATTGCAATTTAATTAAAATAAAATTGACAAATATTAATTGAGAAATGGTAGGTTCTGTGCTAGCTGAGAAGATATAAACAAACAAACAAAAAGGCACAACTTTAGGAAGCTCTCAACTCAATATGAAAGACTAACAAGCACACAGGTAATAGGCACACCTATTACACAGGTAATAGATGCAATAATAGATAGAATATAAGAGATAGAGAAGGGAATGATAAAGTTGGAGACTTCTCAATATAACAATCTTGTGCTAGATGTTGAAAAGGAATCTGATTTTTTTGGAAATAGAAAAGTTAGCCAAGTGGGGTGCAGGGCTGTGAGGTGATAGGTGGAGGGAGGAAGGCTGACTTCTAGGCACAGGGAATAGCCTGTCTAAAGCTTTGTAGAGAGATGGTGGGAAGTTTTAGTCCCAAGAAGCCTCTGGGCAAGTTTTGGCAGCATCAGTAGGAGAGGGGGCTTCTAGCTTCTGGCTCAGTGACAGCAGCAAGATGCTAGTACTAACAGAGACATTGGCCGCCCCCACTGCACAATGACCAGGCGCCTAGCCTTCAGCTCAAGGTGGCAGCAGCTCTCAATTCTGAGTAATCAGTTGTTTTCTTCCATTGCTATTTTGATCCTTCGGGTCTGATTTTTTTTTCTTTTTTCCCATTTTTATTGAGATGTAAGTGATATAAAAGATTGTATTAGTCCAAAGAGTACAATATGATTTGATATAACTATATATTGTGAAATAATTTGAGTTGCAGCCATCACCTCACATGCTTACAATATTTTTCCTTATTGTGAGAACTTTTAAGATCTACTCTCCTATCAATTTGCAAATACACAATGCAGTATCGTTGACTATAATCACCATGCTGCATATCACATCCCTATCACTAAGGTATCTTCTAACTGGAAGTTTTGACCAGTTTCACCTATTTTGCCCACTTCCCTCCTGCCCCCCTCCACCAACCTCTGGCAAGCACCATCTGTTCTCTGTATCTATGATTTCAGTTTGTTCAGATTCAACATATAAATGAGATGATACAGTGATATAGTATTTTTCTTTTAATGTTTGACTTATTTCATTTAACATAGTGCCCTCAAGGTCCATCCACATTTTGCAAATGGCAGAATTTCCTTCTTTCATGGCTAAATAATATTCCTTTATATATATATATATAATCACATCTTCTTTATCCATTCATCCATTGATGAACACTTGGTTGTTTCCATATCTTGCCTATTGTAAATGATACTACAATGAGAATCCAATATGTTTTTAGCTTATTTCCTGTGTTGGACTCTCTGCTTGAAAGGCCTAGAATAACTCATGTTATCCTGATAAGACATTGACTAATACAAGCTCCTAGCACAGTGTTAATGCTAAATAGTAAAATAATTTATAGGTGAAAGAATGAATAGTTAGACAGATACGTAATGAAATGAGGATGTTCTTATTCTGAAAATAAGACCTAGTTTTGGCAAAGAAGTCATGCAGTTATGGTGACATCGTGGGGTTGAAGAACAGTGTCATCAAGGAATGGAGAATTTCCTTAGTTTCTTAAACAGAAAAGAGAATGACCACAGCTTCACTGTAAGCATATTAAGCTACACTGGAGATTTTATAACCCTCCATCAACATTCTCCAGAAAATAAGGGGAGAAAAATAGTTATCAGTTTGGCTTTGGATATTTATGAATTACAAAGTGCATCCTGTCTTTTTCTGTTGCTAAATGAAAGTGCCAATGGAAAGGTTTTATACTTTTCTTTATAAACTTCTTTAATCCCTAGGTTTACTTTTGTTGTGTTTTCTTACAGCCTTTGCAGGTCAAACCAGAGTTGTCTGCAAACAGTTTTCATTTTCAATGAGGCCATAAAGTTTAAAATTTACAGAAAATTATATATTGACTATACAGCATTTGAGGCTGTGAAGGCTAAAGTGAATAGACTCTACTATTCTTTTTCCAGGGGAAAATTTTGTCAGTAAGCTCTGGCAAACAAAGATCAGGCAGGGGAATTAGAGGGACAGTTTGATTTCTTAGGGAGATCAATGAATATGACAGGTTAATAGATGGCACACAGCTGGTGTCAGGTTCAGAAGAAGTGATGACAAGGGACAAAGGAGAGGACAAGATGAGCATTTATAGAACTAGAGTCCAGTTCTGCATGGAAAATCAGAGACCCTGGGGAAGACAGGGGTTAGCAGTTATCTTCCCTGGGATAGCAGAGCAATCAAAACATCTTAGACATTCGGAGGGTCCCCCAGGAACCCAGACACTTCCTCCTCAAAGCCACAGGGACATTTCCGAGCAGCGGTCTGCGCAGTCAAAACATCAGCCATGGTTTCTGGATTATTCCCCCTGTGTGACATACTCCCCGAGAGAAGACAGGAAGATATTCCCACCTTGTGAAGGTCAGAAGTAGGGAAACATTTTTTCTTGTGGCCATTCCCACTCATGTCATAGTGTAGCTGAGCAGGAAGAAAATGGTCTTAGAAATTATATATACCTGCGTTGAAATTCACTCTCTATTATTTATTCACCAGGCAAGTAATTCAGCCTCAATAACCTCAATTTCCTTACCCACAAAATGAGAATAATAATACCTACATTCAATGATCATTGAACACTTTAAATGAGATGATGATGCTGATGCTGATGATAATGAAAATGATAAAAGCAAACATTTGTGTAAAAATTACTAGCAGACACTGTTCTGAGTGCTTCACACATGTCAAGTCAAATCTATATCTAAGATACATAATATGGACAAAGTGCCTGTATAATATCCTGCACTCTGAGAATGCCTAATAAATGGCATCCTTCTCACTGATGCAAGTTCGTGGTGGTTACGGTGGTGCTATTATCATTCCTTCCCCTTGAGATCCAGTCACTAAGGCCCCTAGTGTACTTAACGGAATATGCCTTCTCATGCCTTACATGATTTACATTAATAAAAATTCTTATCTGAGGGCAATGTGATTGAAGCAGAATTTAGGCCACCTGCAAGAAAGCAAAACAGCTTTATTTATACTATTCTCAATATACTCATTCTCATTCACATAATTAAAAAATAAGAGTACCATCAGGAGGGTAATTTGGGGCATGGTGAATATTGAAGTATGGGATCAAAATGTTTAAAAAACAGAGGTATGTTAGAAGACAAAAACAGAGAAAGTATGTGTATCTAAAGATATATGCGATGACCTTTTTGTAAATACATTTTTTTAAATAATATATACAAATATTTACAGAAATAGTGACAAGGTGATGGCAGACGCATTGGCATTAGAGTCAAGCTTTTAACCTGGCAAGCTGTCTAACAGGTCTCAAGTTTCTTGTCCTTATCTACTGAACAGAAGTATTAATGTCTGCCTCACAGAGATGGATGTGTATAACAAAGTGAAATACATGAAGTGCATAATATACTAGTCTGTATATCGTAGTCACTCAATAAATGTTAGCTCTTTCTCCAACTTAAAGTCTGTAAGTTCCTTAACAATAACAGCTGGATGAGACATTCTCAATGCATTGTGTCAAAAAACTAATTTGTGGACCCATCCTGACACGACGTAAGATCAACTTTATAGCACTTAGGGGGAGGGGGAAATGTTTAAAATTTTGTATTATATGACTAAGGATTATCATAATTAGGCAAATCATAAGATTAGTAAGGATCAATAATTAACTTTCTTCATCAATTCTTTATAGAATTCAGAATATTTTTTAAATGATCTTCTTTAATAGATTTAATAGGAAGATAGACAGAAAATAAAAATTAAAGAACTAGACCACCATGCTTAGCAATTAATTAACTGCCTAAGAAATACCAAGGAAGAAGATGACTTTGGAGGAGGACATTGGATACAGGTAATAAATATGCCACTTTGTCACATGCAGATAAAACTTTGTAATAGGCACAAATAATGGAAAATAAACTTCTGTAAAAATAGAATTGCAAATGAGAACTAACGAAACTCACTGAATGTATTGAATCAATAGTTGCATTAGATAAGGGATTGTGTATTACCCCAGGAGAATTTCAAATGACTGCTGAAGTTCAGTAAGGGAGGACTTGGGGAGGGGTTGGGGGTGGGGGTGATGGTGCACACTGGTCCAAGAAATGCAGTATAAAATGGTGTATTAGAGGAGCTCGGCTCCATTGCCAGCATCGCTTAGTCTCATCTGGGACCACTCACTTGCCTCTACACTAGACATTTCAAATAGAAGGGCTAGGGTAAAAGAAGAAGAGCTGCCTGTGCAGTGTCAGCTACACCAGTGACAGAAGTATTTCTCTAAGACTTCTCTCCAATTGTTAAGAACACATCTGCTGTACTACAGAAGAACTTGAGGTTTACCTCTCTTTGCTTTAGCACCTTTATTAGTAGTGCTGCAAGGCTGAAGGACAACGTCTCAGGTGAAATGAGTATGTTTCAAGCCCAAATATTCCCAGCTTGAGCTTTCTGGATTGCCTGGTTTGAAATTGCTCAGAGTTATACATGTGTTTACAGTCACCCACCAACTTTATTAGGAAAACGTTTCATCCTACTAGAGGGTTGTTTTGTGTGTGTGTGTGTGTAATGACAAAGTGTTTCCTGTTTTTCTAATCTGTTTGCAATAAATCATTTTAAATAGCAAATACTTTCTCTAGCTCCTTTCCAGGCAGCAATAACTTTATATTAAATTTGATTGTGTACAGTTTGCATTTTGAATAAAGAGAAAAAAGAGAAGGATTGAACTGACCTTTAGCTATTTACACCTCATAAGTGTAGTTATAGAGTCAAAATTCCCATATAATTACCTTTACTTCTTCCCATGTGAATTATTTATTGAGGTACTCAGACCACCAAGCATTAAATGATTTAAACAATTAAAATCCACCCCATTTCCCAAATCTCTATAAACAGCAAATGAAAATATGTAGGGACTGTAAGAAAATGATTGAGTGATAAATATAACTTTTTCAACTAATATCAAACAACTAACATCTTTATTGATCATATATTATATGAGGAAATGAAACTCGAAGTCAGAGTCAGATTCTTAAATTCGGCCTCTTCTGATGTCTGAGCTGCAAACTTGATCAATTTATTTAATTTCTCTTAGCTAAATTCCTTACTTATAAAAAGAGGATAATAATATTATGAGATATTATATAGCAGTATATATATCTATATATCTATATCTATATCTATATCTATATCTATATATAAACGAGAAAATGTACCAGCTCCTAACAATTGATTAGGAGATTTTCGTTCCTTTCCCTACATGCAAAGTTCTGTCCTGACAGCAACTTGAGAATGTGACAAATGAAGAGAATTACCAAGTATAACATGTTATATTTGTCCCTCAAGGAGCTACCACTCCAACAGAGCATGAAAGATACTCATTCATGAGAAGTTAATTCATAATATTTTAGTATATAGAGGTTTATCATGAGATGCCCACAGAATTTAAAGGCAGATTTTATATTTGAAATTAAACTAGCAAAATTGTACCCCATTGGATGGGAAGGGCCATCTGTTGAGGGGGTTCAGTACAAACAAGCATCAGCAAATGCAAACTTGAGGAGGTTTGGGAAAAACCCAAAACCAAACAAACACGCCAGGCCGGATTTGTGGTTGTAGTGAGACAGACGTCAAGGAAGCCCAGAGTACTAGACACTCATGTTCTGGTCATCAACGCAACAGATGTGACAATTGTCTTCACTTTCTTTGTTCTGATACGAGGTTTACAAAACAGCTGTTTGCTCATAACTTGACTTCATAGTCTTTCATCTTGGGAAAAGAATTTACTGACCTAAGAACACACTTGCTCCCTCTGTTTGGAAGTTCTGTTTTCATTTAAACTTTTTATCATAAACTAATAAATATACCAATTAGCTATGAGTTTAATTGACCAGAATCATTTCCCTTGAACCATCTTTGGACACAAAGACAAAACCAAATGAGGCTCTGGACTACCAAACTGTGCCCAGATCCTAGGTCATGTAAGGTGACACGATTTTTCACTCTCAACAAATACTAAGCAACGTGGTTTATGTTAGTGCTTCAAAATTAAAGCCCAGAACAGAACAGAACTAGAAAGAAATACTCTTATTTAATGGTTAGGCTATTGAAAATATAAAACAGTGGATAAAACCTCAAATATCACAACAATCCTTCTACTGTGTTTACACAGAACCAGTGTTTTTGTTTTGTTTTGTTTTTTGTTTTTAACATCTTTATTGGAGTATAACTGGCTTGTTTTGGGGTTTGGTTAAATATACCTTCATACCAATAACCACATTCTACTGAACCCATAAATCCCAACCTATGTGGTTGGGACCCAGTATTAAGAAAGTCTGGGTTTCCATACTTTTTAAAACCTTCCAGGTGTTTCTAGTGTATAGGTTTGTGAATCCATGGACCTGTAGGCAATTAATATAAAGAGTAAAAGCAGACCAGGTAGAAGCTATAGGTAAACCCAGTCTAAAGGAACAGCCCTTATTCCTCTATCACTAACTATTCCCTTCTGTAATTGCAGACTCATTGTCCATGGATCTTTGGTATGTTTGAGAAAATTCAGAAATCTGGAATTTTTGAAATTCTCCAATTTTCAATATTTGACAAACAATTCAAAGCTTTAAATATTATTCTGTAAATTTCACAAAGCATATTGTCTGGCCATGAGCTTGTGTCCTCTGTTTATAAACCAAGAAAGGCTATGTGACATGCAAAGCCATTATAGAGGTTCAAATACAACAAATCTTTAAACAGCAAGGACAAAATTAACACTTATATTGATGTGTTGACATCCTATAGATAAGATGATCAATTGGTGTAGTGTTTTGCTTTTCCTATTGATGTTTTACCTTGAATTCAGTCAAGAGCCTAAGTGTCTTGAAGGCAGAAATTAGATTTAGTTTATGTTAATTTCACTTCTCTAGTCTTGAATGCATCCTTGGGCATTTATAAATCCTTGATCATGTTATAAATGTGATACATGAAATGTTTTAAATATAGACTAAGCCAGTCTTCTTTTTCATGGTTACCTGGAAGAAAAAAATATGCAGTTAATCAAGCAAGTATCTAGGGAATGTAGTTAGTGGTCAAAACCAATCTGTTAATTGCATTATGATCAAATCTCTCTCCCTCTCTCTCTCTCTCTTTCTTTTTCTCTTCTTTGCCAGTCTTCCTCCCTCATTCTCAC
Organism: Lagenorhynchus albirostris; assembly: GCF_949774975.1. Lineage (NCBI taxonomy): Eukaryota > Metazoa > Chordata > Mammalia > Artiodactyla > Delphinidae > Lagenorhynchus > Lagenorhynchus albirostris. The sequence goes on along the minus strand of NC_083112.1, from coordinate 26,237,837 downwards.
TCTTTGTCTCTTTTACTCACTCAAAAGTTGGGATCTACCCAATCTTGAAAATGCCACTTTTTACATGAAAACAATCTGGAAAGAAACTGAAGGGAGTAACTTTTCTTAAGACTAACAGGGAACAACCATGGAAAAGCTCGAATATTGGCCATGAAAGATTTTAATTACATTAACATCGATTGGAATAAGGGCAATTTAATTATAGAAAAGAGTTAAAGTTCTGTCCTCGAGTCACATTGTTTTTTGTTTCTAAGAGTTACTTTGGCTAGTCTTTATGAAGAGAAGTTTTTTGGGTTTTGTTTTCTATCCTTTTAATCTATTTTTAATTTTTTCCTGGAACTTTTCCTAAAAATTCAGCCAAATATGATAAATCAGATTGAAGCTGTGAAGCATCTCAAATCTAGTTATTGACTTATTATTTGATTTCAAATGCTCAAGAGAATATGCTGTTTATGAAGAGAAAACAATGCAAGCATTTCTAACTTAGAGAAAGAAGATATTTTAAGAGTGCAAAGGGCCCTGAGGAATGTTGATTAGAATTCTATACAGTATAAGAAATCTATTGTACAGAAGTAAAAAATTGAGCATTTAGGAAACAATTGGAAAGGTTGACATTGAAATTCAACAGAGACAAGTAGTAATCACAGCACTGAATTTAGAATGAACGAGTTGAATAAAATACAAGAACACTCACTAGAAGACCATTAAAGGCAGTGCTTGTAGTTGAAGGGTCTTAAAAAATTCTACTGTCCATGACACAGTTTATCTTAAAATACATAAAACATCATGTACTTCAACTTTGCAATGAGGTGAGTACTTTATTATGTTTTAGTATTAGAGAATGGAAATACCTGGTGTCTGATTAAACACTACTTTTGTGAAATGTATTTACTCAAGAGAAATATATGTAAGACACTTGGATCTTTAAATATTGGATTTTTCTAAGAGACTTTTCATAACTATAAGTAACAATCTTCATTATGAAAATTTTTTTAAAAGCTAGGTTAATTGGTAGTCGTTGGGTGGAATTGAAATTTTTTGCTGTTATAAATTTGGTTTTAATGGCATTTGTTAGAATAGATTTGACCCCATGTTGAGATCATATATATAATTTATATCATATAATTATATTATATACTATAATAAACTATATTTAATTATTATATATATATGGTTATATTACAAACATAAATATATAGTAGGACATTACGAAACATGAGGGGGAACAAAATATTTTAATATATGACAGCTCAGAATCTTCCTTCCCCCTTTAGTCCTTTCTTCCTTTTAAATCTCATTGTATTCTATTATTTTATTTTGCTTTAAAGGATAAAGTCCTTCTTTATCCCTAAGTCATTTTAAGCATATGTATTCTACATTTTTCAGATTTTTTTACCTAAGTTCTTAGTATATAACTTCTGGCCCTCCACAGTGGATTACCTCCTCCTTTGGTTTGTAATTTTTACCAGGGATTGCCTTAACTCTGGGGCCTCTGTAGAGCCTGAGCTGTAGATAAGTCCCTACAGAGTGGTGATGTATTTGCTTCTACAGAGAGATCCATGGGTTTTACCAGTATGGGACTAAGTTTTATAATTAGTTCCCTGGCTTAGGAATTCCCACATCATGCCAAAATATAAGTTTGGTCACAAAATCCAAACATGTCACAAATTGTGGCTTGGACTGCTCAAGGGAGATTTCGCCCCACCTCCGGAATGTCAGGCAGGGTACACAGAATCTCCCTGAGCAAGTGCGAGTCTTAATTCAAGCTCCTCATCTTCTACAAGCCAAGACTCCTGCCTCCTGTCCTTATACAGATGTTAGAAATTCAGCCCCTGGGCTAAGTTCCTATAATCAAGAGTGCTAGGTCCCAGTTTGTTGGGACATTGGCTAACATGCTTACTGCTCTGGCTTTAATCTCTGGTGTGAGCATTTGGATTTTCCTTTTCTTTTTTCAAGCTCAGCATTTACATATTTAAATTTTTGATAGATTCTGTTAATATGCATTTAAAGTTTTATTTCTACTAAGAGGAGGCCTGTGTTAAATCAGTCTTCTATGTCGCTGAAATCAGAAGTCTCCTCCCCCACTCTTTGATGATGGAGGGGACAGATTTTCATGAAAAAGCTGTCAAGGCAATAGAAACTCCCCAAGATTTTATTCAAAGTTGTCACGAAATAAGTACTTAAATCCCTTTAAAATGTTAAGAAAATGTGAGTGTGAGAGAATCTTGTCTAGGAAAAGCTTTGTTAGATATAGTAACAGCTGCATATCTGACATGTTTTTCTTGTACCAAGGTGAGGATATTGGTGCTACAGGAATGTAACAAATGTGAACTGTTGGTGTAATTTAGTCCAATCCAGGATTTGGACTCAAAAGGGATAGTTCCATCCTTTTTATCAAAGACCAATTGTAAATTCCTTAACCTAATTGGGGCCAGAATGCCAAAATGAATGGAGGTAGAGTGGTGGCAGCAAAGGATTATTATGAAGATAGCAAAGGATTACAGGGCACTGGATTAGGATCCAGACGTTTCCTTTATAGAAGCTTTTAGGAAGTAGACAGCTGCCACCAACTACCACCAATTATGTCAAGGAAGCATCCCATCTATGCTAGAGCCACACAAAATCAATAGCAACAGAAAAGTAGCAACAGACCAAAGAAACAGGCAGATAAGCAGAAGCCAGAGTGTGATACCAGGCATGAGTGACAAAGCCAGGCATCAGGAGTGCATCCAGGAGGCAAATCTGTTCTGACAGCATATTTGGATGGTGAATAATTCCTGAAGTTCTAATCCAGCCTTTAACTCCATCCTAGCGTTTAGCGTGGGAAGATTCTTGGGCACAGCTATAACTTACTTCAGCAACACAGGCTCTATTGCTTGCACACGATCACCACCAAAGTCCGGGCACACAAAAAGTACATCAGCAGGATTTCTATAGTACACAGGCTAGGAAAGCAATTTTCCTAATACTGAGTAAAATAGAAAAAGCCTTCTATCCAGCAAATTTTTAATTAAAATTAAGAATATCGTTTCCTTGGATGGATTTAGAGACTGTCATACAGAGTGAAGTAAGTCAGAAAGAGAAAAACAAATACCGTATGCTACCACATATATATGAAATCTAAAAAAAAAAAAAGGTTCTGATGCAGATGTAGAGAATGGACTTGAGGACGTGGGGTGGGGGAAGGGTAAGCCGGGATGAAGTAAGAGAGTAGCATGGACATACATACACTATCAAATGTAAAACAGGTAGCTAGTGGGAAGCAGCCATATAGCACAGGGAGATCAGCTGGGTGCTTTGTGACCACCTAGAGGGGTGGGATAGGGAGGGTGGGAGGGAAACACCCTCTCCTTTAACTCTATCCTGTGAGTGAAGAAAAGACACCCTCAAGCCGCCTACATGCAGGGAGGAGATATGGGAACATATGTATATGTATAACTGGTTCACTTTGTTATAAAGCAGAAACTAAGACAACATTGTAAAACAATTATACTCCAATGAAGATGTTAAAAGAAAAAAAAAATATGAGAGAGACTTAGGGCCTTTTTAGGCTTTGGATTAAGAAAATGTGGCTGGTTTGATTTTCTATCCAGACCACTCAAAATTTCATTCTCCATGTCAGCAATAAAGCTCTTTCACATTCTTGTCATTCATGTGTTCACTGAAGTAGCACTTTTAAGTTTTTTCAATAACTTTTCCTTTGTATTCAAATCTTGACTAACTATTCGCAAAAGAGGCCTAGCTTTTGGCCTATCTCCATTTTTGACATGCCTTCCTCACTAAGCTTAATCCTTTCTAGCTTTTGATTTTAAGTGAGAGGCATGCAACACTTCCTTTCACTTGAAAACTTAGAGATCGTTGTAGGGTTATTAATTGACCTAATTTCATTATTGTTGTGTTTCAGGGAATAAGGAGGCCCAAGGAGAGGGAGAAAGACAGGGGAATGGTCGGTTGTTCAGTGGAGCAGTCAGAACCCAAACAGGATTTATTGATTAAGTTTGTCATCTCATATAGGTGTAGTTCACAGTCCCCTGAAATAATTATAATAGTTACATCAAAGATCACTGATCAGGAGACCTTCAAGATGGTGGAGGAGTAAGATGTGGAAATCACCTTCCACACCACAAATACATCAGAAATACATCTACATGTGGAACAACTCCTACAGAACACCTACTGAACGCTGGCAGAAGACCTCAGACTTCCCAAAAGGCAAGGAACTCCCCACGTACCTGGGTAGGGCAAAAGAAAAAAGATAAAACAGAGACAAAAGAATAGGGACGGAACCTGCACATCTAGGAGGGAGCTGTGAAGGAGGAAAAGTTTCCACACACTAGGAAACCTCTTCACTGACAGAGACAGGGTGTGGCGGAGGGGAAGCATCGGAGACATGGAACAACAGGGGTGCAGAGGGCAAAGCAGAGAAATTCCCACACAGAGGATCAGTGCCGACCAGCATCCAGCAGCCTGAGAGGCTTGTCTGCTCACCTGCCGGGTCAGGTTGGGGCAGGGAACTGAGGCTCCGGCTTCGGAGGTAGGATTCCAGGAAGAGGACTGGGGTTGGCTACGTGAACACAGCCTGAAGGGGGCTAGTGCACCACAGATAGCCAGGAGGGAGTCCGGGAAAAGTCTGGACCTGCCTAAGAGGCAAGAGACCATTGTTTCAGGGTGCACGAGGAGAGGGGATTCAGAGCACTGTCTAAAAGAGCTCCAGAGATGGACGTGAGCCACAGCTATCAGCACAGACACCAGAGACGGGCATGAAACGCTAAGACTGCTGCTGCCACTACCAAGAAGCCTGTGTGCAAGCACAGGTCACTATCCACACCTCTCCTCCCGGGAGCCTGTGCAGCCCCCCACTGCCAGGGTCCTGTGATCCAAGGACAACTTCCCCGGGAGGACACACAGCACGCCTCAGGCTGTTGTAACGTCACACAAACCTCTGCCGCTGCAGGATCACCCCACATTTTCTACCCCTCCCTCCCACCATCCTGAGTGAGCCAGAGTGCCCTGATCAGCTTCTCCTTTAACTCTATCCTGTGAGTGAAGAAAAGACACCCTCAAGCCGCCTACATGCAGAAATGGGGCCAAATCCAAAGCTGGACACCAAGACCTGTGTGAACAAAGAAAGGGAAGTTTCTCCCAACAGCCTCAGGAGCAGCGGATTAAATCTCCACAATCAACTCGATATACACTGCATCTGAAATACCTGAATAGACAATGAATCATCCCAAAATTGAGGCGGTGGGCTTTAGGATCAACAGTAGACTTGGGGTTTGCTTTCTGCATCTAATTTGTTCCTAGCTTTATGTTTATCTTAGTTTAGTATTTAGAGTTTATTATCATTGGTATATTTGTTATTGATTTGGTTGCTCTCTTCCTCCTTTTTCTTTTATATATATATAGGGAGAGATTTTTTTATTTTTCTCTTTTTCTGAGTGTGTATATGTATGTTTCTTTGTGTGATTTTGTCTGTATAGCTTTGCTTTTACCATTTGTCCTATGGTTCTGTCTGTCTGTTGTTTTTTTTTTAGTATAGCTTTTAGTGCTTATATCGTTGGTAGATTTGGTTTTTGGTTTGGTTGCTCTCTTTCTTTCCTTCGTTTTTATTTTCTTCTTTTTATTACTTTCTAATTTTTTAAATAATTATATTTTAATAACTTTATTTTATTATTATTTATTTTTCTTTCTTTCATTTTTTCTCCCTTTTCTTCTGAGGTGTGTGGCTGACATGTTCTTGGTGCTCTGACCGGGTGTCAGGTCTCTGAGGTGGGAGAGCTGAGTTCAAGACATTTGTGCACCAGAGACCTCCCAGCTCCATGTAATATCAAATGGCAAAAGCTCTTCCAGAGATATCCATCTCAACGCTAAGACCCGGATCCACTCAATGACCAGCAAGCTACACTGCTGGACACCTTATGCCAAACAACTAAAAAGACAGGAACACAATCCCACCCATTAGCAGAGAGGCTGCCTAAAGTCATAAGGTCACAGACACCCCAAAACACACCACCAGATGCAGTCCTACCCACCAGAAAGAAAAGACCCAGCCTCAACCACCAGAAAACAGGCACTAGTTGCATCCACCAGGAAGCATATACAACCCACTGAACCAACCGTAGTCACTGGGGGCAAACACCAAAAAAACAGGAACTATGAACCTGCAGCCTGAGAAAAGGAGACACCAAACACAGTAAGTGAAGCAAAATAAGAAGACAGAGAAACACACAGCAGATGAAGGAGCAAGGTAAAAAACCACCAGAACAAAAAAATGAAGAGGAAATAGGCAGCCTATCAGAAAAAGAATTCAGAGTAATAATAGTAAAGATGATCCAAAATCTTGGAAATAAAATGGAGGAAATACAAGAAATGTTTAACAAGGACCTGGAAGAACTAAAGAGCAAAGAAACAATGATGAACAAAACAATAAATGAAATTAAAAATTCTCAAGAAGGAATCAATAGCAGAATAATTGAGGCAGAAGAACAGATAGGTGACCTAGAAAATAAAATAGTGGAAATAACTGCTGCAGAGCAGAATAAAGAAAAATGAATGAAAAGAATTGAGGACAGTCTCAGAGACCTCTGGGACAACATAAAAAGCACCAACATTCAAATTTAAGGGGTCCCAGAAGAAGAGAAAAACAAAGGGACTGAGAAAATATCTGAAGAGATTATAGTTGAAAATTTCCCTAATATGCAAAAGGAAATAGTTAATCAAGTCCAGGAAGTACAGAGAGTCCCATACAGGATAAATCCAAGGAGAAACATGCCAAGACACATAATAATCAAACTATCAAAAATTAAATTCAAAGAAAAAATATTAAAAGCAGCAAGGGAAACACAACAAATAATATACAAGGGAATCCTCATAAGGTTAACAGCTGATGTTTCAGAAGAAACTCTGCAAGCCAGAAGGGAGTGGCAGGACATATTTAAAGTGATGAAAGGCAAAAACCTGCAACCAAGATTACTCTACACAGCAAGGATCTCATTCAGATTCGACAGAGAAATTAAAACCTTTACAGACAAGCAAAAGCTAAGAGAATTCAGCACCACCAAACCAGCTTCACAAAAACTGCTACAGGAATTTTGCTAAGAAGGAAACACAAGAAAAGAAAAAGACCCACAAGAAAAAACACAATCAATTAAGAAAATGGTAATAGGAAAACATATAGATAATCAACTTGAATGTAAAAGTATTAAATGCTCCAACCAAAAGACACAGACTGGTTGAATGGATACAAAAACAAGACCCATATATATGATGTCTACATGAATCCCACTTCCAAACAAGGGACACACACAGATGGAAAGTGAGGGAATGGAAAAAGATATTCCATGCAAAAGGAAACCAAAAGAAAGCTGAAGTAACAATTATCATATCAGACAAAATAGACTTTAAAATAAAGACTATTACAAGGGGCAAAGAAGGAAGCTACATAATGATCAAGGGATCAATAAAAGATGAAGATATAACAACTGTAAATGTTTATGCACCCAACATAGGAGCACCTCAATACATAAGGCAAATACTAACAGCCATAAAAGGGGAAATTGACAGTAACACAGTCATAGAGGAGACTTTAACACCCCACTTTTACCAATGGACAGATCATCCAAAATGAAAATAAATAAGGAAACATAAGCTTTAAATGATACATTAAAAAACATGGACTTAATTGATATTTCCAGGATATTCCATCCAAAATCAACAGAATACACTTTCTTCTCAAGTGCTCATGTAACATTCTCCAGGATAGATCATATCTTGGGTCACAAAACAAGCCTTGGTAATTTTAAGAAGATTGAAATTGTATAAAGGATCTTTTCAGACCACAACACTGTGAGACTAGATATCAATAACAGGAGAAAATCTGTAAAAGATACAAACACATGGAGGCTATACAACACACTACTTAGTAACCAAGAGATCAATGAAGCAATCAAAGAGGAAACCAAAAAATACGTAGAAACAAGTGACAATGAAAACATGACAACCCAAAACATATGGGATGCAGCAAAAACAGTTCTAAGAGGGAAGTTTATAGCAATATAAGCCTACCTCAAGAAACAAGAAAAATCTGAAATAAAAAAATTAACTTTAACCTAAAGCAATTAGAGAAAGAAGAAAAAAAACCCTCAAAGTTAGCACAAGGAAAGAAATCATAAAGGTTAGATCAGAAATAAAAGAAAAATAAATAAAGTAAACAATAGCAAAGATCAATAAATTTAAAAGCTGATTCATTAAGAAGATAAACAAAATTGATAAACCATTAGCCAGACTCATCAAGAAAAAAAGGGAGAAGATTCAAATCAATAGAATTAGACATGAAACAGGAGAATTAACAACTGACACAGCAGAAATACAAAGGATCATAAGAGATCACTACAAGCAACTATATGCCAATTAAATGGACAACCTAAAAGAAATGGACAAATTTGTAGAAAAGCACAACCTTCCGAGACTGAACCAGGTAGAAACACAAAATATAAACAGACCAATCACAAGCACTAAAATTGAGACTGTGATTAAAAATCTTCCAAAAAACAAAAGCCCAGCACCAGGTGGCATCACAGGTGAATTCTATCAAACATTTAGAGAAGAGTTAACACCTATCCTTCTCAAACTCTTCCAAAATATAACAGAGAGAAGAATACTCCCAAACTCGTTCTACAAGGCCACCATCACCCTGATACCAAAACCAGAAAAAGATGTCACAAGGAAAGAAAACTACAGGCCAATATCACTGATGAACATAGATGCAAATATCCTCAACAAAATACTAGCAAACAGAGTCCTACAGCACATTAAAAGGATCATACACCATGATCAAGTGTGGTTTACCTCAGGAATGCAAGGATTCTTCAATATACACAAACCAATCAATGTGGTAAACCATATTAACAAACTGAAGGATAAAAACCATATGATCATCTCAATAGATAAAGAAAAATCTTTTGACAAAATTCAACACCCATTTATGATAAAAGCTCTCCAGAAAGTAAGCATAGAGGAAACTTACCTGAACATAATAAAGGCCATATATGACAAACTCACAGACAACATCTTTCTCAATGGTGAAAAACTGAAAGCATTTCTACTAAGATCAGGAACAAGACAAGGTTGCCCACCCCTACCACTATTACTCAACGTAATTTTGGAAGGGTTAGCCACAGCAATCAGAGAAGAAAAAGAAATAAAATGAATCCATATAGGAAAAGAAGAAATAAAGCTGTCACTATTTGCAGATGACATGAATCTATACATAGAGAATCCTAAAGATGTTATCAGAAAACTACTAGATCTAATCAATGAATTTGGTAAAGCAGTAAGATACATATTAATGAACAGAAATCTCTTGCATTCCTATAAACAAATGGTGAGAAATCTGAAAGAGAATTTAAATAAACTCTCCCATTTACCATTGCAAAAAAAAAATAAATAAAATACCTAGGAACAAACCTACCTAAGGGGATAAAATACCTGTACTCAGAAACTATAAGGCACTGATGAAACAAATCAAAGATCATACAAACAGATGGAGAGATACACCATATTATTGGATTGAAAGAATCAACATTGTGAAAATGACTGTACTACCCATAGAAATCTACAGATTCAATGCAATCCCTATCAAACTACCAATGACATTTTTCACAGAAGTAGAACAAAAATTTCTCAACTTGTATGGAAACACAAAAGACTTCAAATAGCCAAAGCAATCCTGAGAAAGAAAAATGGAGCTGGAGGAATCAGGCACCTAGACTTCAGACTATACTACAAACCTACAGTAATCAAGACAGTATGGTATTGGCACAAAAACAGAAATATAGATCAATAGAACAGGACAGAAAGCCCAGATATAAACCCACGCACATATGGTCACCTTATTTTTGATAAAGGAGGCAACAATATACAATGGAGAAAAGATTACCTCTTCAATAAGTGGTGCTGGGAAAACTGGACAGCTACATGTAAAAGAACGAAATTATAACACTCCCTAACACCATACACAAAAATAAACTCAAAATGGATTAAAGACCTAAATGTAAGGCCAAACACTATCAAACTGTTAGACGAAAACATAGGCAGAACACTCTATGACATAAATCACAGCAAGATCCTTTTTCACCCACTGAGAGAAATGAAAATAAAAACAAAAAAACAAATGGGACCTAATGAAACTTCAAAGCTTTTGCACAGCAAAGGAAACCATAAATAAGACCAAAAGACAACCCTCAGAATGAGAGAAAATATTTGCAAGTGAAGCAACTAACAAAGGATTAACCTCTGAAATTTACAAGCAGCTCATGAAACTCAATATCAAAAAACAAACAACCCAATCCAAAAATGGGCAGAAGATCTAAATAGACATTTCTCCAAAGAAGATATACAGATTGTCAACAAACACATGAAAGAATGCTCAACATCCCTAATCATTACAGAAATGCAAATCAAAACTACAATGAGGTATCACCTCACACCAGTCAGAATGGCCATCATCAAAAATTCTACAAACAATAAATGCTGGAGAGGCTGTGGAGAAAAGGGAACCCTCTTGCATTGTTGGTGGGAATGTAAATTGATACATCCACTATGGGGATCAGTATGGAGATTCCTTTAAAAAGTACAAATAGAGCTACCATATGACCCAGCAGTCCCACTACTGGGCATATTCCCTGAGAAAACCATAATTCAAAAAGAGTCATGTACCACAATGTTCATTGTAGCACTATTTACAATAGCCAGGAAATGGAAGGAACCTAAGTGTCCATTGACAGATAAATGGATAAAGAACATGTGGCACATATATACAATGGAATATTACTCAGCCATAAAAATAAGTGAAATTGAGTTATTTGTAGTGAGTTGGATGGACATAGCATCTGTCATACAGAGTGAAATAAGTCAGAAAGAGAAAAACGAATACCATATTCTAACACATATACATGGAATATATATATATATATATATATATATATATATATATATGGTTCTGAAGAACCTAAGGGAAGGACAGGAATAAAGATGCAGATGTAGAGAATGCATTTGAGGACAAAGGGAGGGGGATGGGTAAGCTGGGACGAAGTGAGAAAGTGGCATGGACTTATATATACTACCAAATATAAAATAGATAGCTAGTGGGAAGCAGGCACATGGCACAGGGAGATCAGCTTGGTGCTTCGTGACCACCTAGAGGTGTGGGATAGGGAGAGTGGGAGGGAGGGAGACGCAAGAGGGAAGAGCTATAGGGATATATGTGTATGTATAGCTGATTCACTTTGTTATAAAACAGAAACTAACACACTATTGTAAAGCAATTATACTCCAATGAAGATTTTAAAAAATAAAAAAAAGATCACTGATCACAGATCACCATAATAAATAAAGTAATGATGAAAAAGTTTGAGGAAAAAAAAGAATATCACTTCTAGTAATCATACATATGTGTCTAACCCTAGCTGTATGTATGAATAAAAGAATATATTTATATCAAAGCTTAACACTAGAGGAAATCTAATGGAGTGTAATGGCAAAACCTGCACTTAGAGCAAATTTTTATCCAAAACTTGGTTAAGTTTGTACTGTTAGGCAGTAGCATAGAAAATATGGCAGTGCATACACTAGAATTAAGTCTTTTGACTCTCAGTTCAGTAGTCTTCCCAGAAGAGAAATAGTCTGCATATAATTTTAATTCTAGTGGTGAAGAGTTGAGTTAATCATGATCCTCAGCTATTAGCAAGATTTCATCTTTGGTCCATATAAAGTCCTTAATTACTATTATTTTTGAATTATAATTACCATACAATATTATCTTATTTTCAGGTTCCCTTCTATTCTTGATCCCCATTCCATTTCCCTTCCTCTACCCGGGAATTCAGTCAAATGTGACCAATATATGACCTTGCATATGTAAATTTCCCTTGCACATTGTAGGCATGTTTAAGTGTGTATAACTGTTTTTAATTTCCCTAAACTGTATGGACGTAGTTCTAATTCTTACTCCTCTTCTTAAAATCTGCATTTTAAAACTGAGCGTAGTGCTTAATGTACTGCCAGTTCATTGTTTCTAACCATTGCATAGCATTACGTAATAAATACTTCCACATTTTGGTTGTCCACTCCCACAGTAATAGAATCTAAGATCTATCACTTCATTTTCAATTCATTAGCTGTCAATTCATTTTCAATTAATGTCTGTTTTATCTCTGAAATTCAAACAGGCACTACAATCTACAGTCAGATCCTATGGTTTGGTAGGGTACGTTTCCTCATGATATATAAGGTAGATGTTTTATGGGCTTCCTATTTACAACTTATGAAATCTTTTGCTCAATATGTCATTTCTTAAATATACTACTAACAGCTAATCACACAGAAAGAAATATCAGTGGTTACAAGAATTTGGGCTATGTATCATGTCCAAGGGGAAGTGGTTAGAGATTTTCTGTAAGATTAGAAATATTCTTTGGAGTAAATCCCTGTGTGGCAATTAGCACTACATTTATTGCTTCACAATAGAAAATACCTTTTTAATGTGTGGGAATATAATTTACCAATTAAAATTCTAAAAATATAAACCAGTTATTCCCTTGATGACTTTAGTCACAAGAAATAATGTGAAAGTATTCACAGAACAATGAGTGGGAGGCAGTATTCAAAGCAAACAACAAACCAGTGACCCAGTATCCTAAAGACTAAATATTGCTAAATGCTTCCAGAGACCCTCAATTGATTCTATTAGTTTGAATATGTATCGAATCTGATCATGTATTCTGCCCAATATGCATCATGAATTTTTTACTTATATTTTAAAACTGGAACTTAGACAAGGAATAATAGGGTACAAGACATTCAAGAGATTGAGATGAATGGGGACTCTGGACAAGCAAGATGGCATGGCAAGCTAAGAATTATGTCATACATATTTAAGAGCTACATTAAAATGCAGCATGAACCCCAAGCAGGGACTCTCAGGAGAGCTGAGTGCTAAATGGAACACCTTGTTTAATTGATGTATGACTTAAGGTTACTCACCCAACCTCTCAAGAATATCTTGTTCCTCTGGTAAAAGAGAGAAGGAACATGTCCCACTTCACATAGCATGTTGTGATCATAAAACCCAGTGACACCACAGCACTTAGAGGAAAACGAACTTCCGTGTTTTAATATTCATATAGAATGTTTCATAACTGAAGCTGATATGCTGACCATCAAGAAGGAAATATGAATAATGTGGAAACTGGTGAGGCAGGATTTTAAGAATTTTCCCTCACAGCTAAATTTCTTTTTATTGAAGTTGAGGTGTTATGGCTTGAGAATATTTAGGATAGAAGACTATTTAAAAGCTGAAAGAAAATTATTTAGCAAGTTTATTAAGCTAATACACAGTCATCAACCAAGAAGTGTTACTGGGAACTTTGGAATATAGGGTGCTGTGTGCACAGTCACAGGGGTGGTAGACACCCTACCAAAGCTTCAATAATGAGCAAAGTAAGCTGAGATTGTCCAGACAAAAAACCATATCTCCATACCATCCACCCTTTGAAACATGCACACACACACACACACACACACACACACACACACACATACACACTCTCACAAAAATGAGGGAACAAAATCAAGTTCAAAAAAAATACCTTAAAAGAACTGAGGGAAAGAAAATAGCATTAAAAATGATGTGAGAAAAGGTACAGGGCTTAGAGGACAGGCTGAGGAGATCCAGTGCACATTTGAAAAGAATTTCAAAAGAAAAGTAGGAAGCAATAAACATGAAATAATGCAAGAGAAAAAATCAGCCAGTAAAAAAAGAATTGAATTTGCAAATTTAAAAGGATTTTTCTTAGAATTTAAGATAGAATACTCATTTCTAGATCTATCTCAGCAAAACTTTTAAAGGTTAAAAAAATAGAAAGCCAATAACCATAAAAATAGGAAAAACTAAACCAACTTACCTGCAAACAAATTAAGTGGCAGGCCATAAAAAGTAAAGGGAGAAGGAAGAAAGTATAAGAATTTCTCATCTTACACTGGGCATATAAAATAGCAATTTTACCATTTATACTTAGAGAAACACAAATCCAGAAGAGTTTTTCACTTTAAAGGTAATAATAAGTAGAATAAAAAGAGGGTGCATGCCATCCTAATCACTAGATTTGAAAAAAAAAGCAAATGCCATCAGAGAAAAATAAAAATAAAAAATTTTTAAATGGAAGTAATGATACAAAAATATCAGAATGACATCAGATTGCTCCCCAACAGTACTAGAACCTAGAAAAAATTGGAATGGCAAGTACAAATTAAGAAGAAAAGACTATAACTTGAGGTTCCTCTATCAAGCCTTGATAACATTCACTTGTTAGAGTGAAAGAAATCTATTCAACAATAGATAGATTAGATGATAGGTAGGTAGGTAGGTAGGTAGATGGATAGATAGATAGATAGATAGGTATAGGTTATTAATGTATATTCAGGAAAAGACATTGCTGTATGGAGAGGGAAGCAGGAAGGAAAAACTAGATGGCATCTTTGAAAAATGTATGTATTTAATTACACTTATTTATTAATACAAATTATATTTTTGTATACATGTATAAATTAATGTACAGAATCCTTAAAGTATATTTTTATGAAAAACCATGGATTTCTAAAATTTCTCAAGAAATAGAAAAAATGAAAAGATTAATAACCAAGAAGTAAGCTGAAAGATGTTTTAGAAGAATTACTTAGAAATAAGGCCTCAAAACATAAAAAGCTAAAATAATAAAATTACAGAAAACATAGGAGATTAGCATAGCATCCTTGTGATAGACAACAAATACTGACTAAACAGAAAAGAATTATAAATCAGAACTTTTCAAATTAAAAACTTCAACTCACCAAAAGGCACTGCTATGAAAATGAAAAATAAGCTACAGTCAGGGAATAAATATGAATATTTGAGAAAGGACTTGTACCCAGAATACATAAAGGATACCATCAAATCAATGATAATAAAAAATGCAAATAAATTGGCAAAGACTTGAAAAGATACTTCATAAAAGAGGATAAATATATCTCCAACAAGCATATGAATGGTGATTGGCATCATTAGTCATCAGAGAAATGCAAATTAAAACCACAATGAGATTTCACTTCACACCCATTAGAATGACAAAAAGACTGATAATACCAAGGGTTGGTGATGATGGGTAATTGTCATTCTTACTCATCACTGGTAAAATGGTGCAATCACTTTGGAAAATAGTTCGGTAGTTTCTTACAAAGCCTCACTATGAGCCCATAACTACTTTTAGGTATATATACAGGAGAAATAAAAGACTATTTTCTACAAAAATGGCCAAACAAAAATCTATAGAACCACTTTATTCACAATAGACAAAAACAGAAATAGCCCAGGAGAGGAGCTTCAAGATGGCAGAAGAGTAAGACGTGGAGATCACCTTCCTCCCCACAAATACATCAGAAATACATCTACATGTGGAACAACTCCTACAGAACACCTACTGAACGCTGGCAGAAGACCTCAGACCTCCCAAAAGGCAAGAAACTCCCCACGTACCTGGGTAGGGCAAAAGAAAAAAGAAAAAACAGAGACCAAAAATAGGGACGGGACCTGCACCAGTGGGAGGGAGCTGTGAAGGAGAAAAGGTTTCCACACACTAGGAAGCCCCTTCGTGGGTGGAGACTGTGGATGTCAGAGGGGGGAAGCTTCGGAGCCACAGTGGAGAGCACAGCAACAGGGGTGCAGAGGGCAAAGCGGAGAGATTCCTGCACAGTCACCAGCCCGAGAGACTTGTCTGCTCACCCGCCAGGACGGGTGGGGGCTGGGAGCTGAGGCTCCAGCTTGAGAGGTCAGATCCCAGAGAGAAGACTGGGGTTGGCTGTGTGAACACGCCTGAAGGGGGCTAGTGTGCCACAGCTAGCCGGGAGGTAGTCCGGGAAAAGGTCTGGACCTGCCTAAGAGGCAAGAGACATTTTCTTGCCTCTTTTTTTCAAGGTGCACGAGGAGAGGGGATTCAGAGCACCACCTAAACAAGCTCCAGAGACAGGCACAATCCACGGCTATCAGCACAGACCACAGAGACGGGCATGAGACACTAAGGCTACTGCTGCAGCCACCAAGAAGCCTGTGTGCGAGCACAGGTCACTATCCATACCTCCCCTCCCGGGAGCCTGTGCAGCCCGCCACTGCCAGGGTCCTGCAGGGACAACTTCCCCGGGAGAACACACGGCACCTCAGGCTGTTGCAACGTCATGCTGGCTTCTGCCGCCACAGGCTCACCCTGCATCCATACCCCTCACTCCCTCCGACCTGAGTGAGCCAGAGCCCCCTAATCAGCTGCTCCTTTAACCCCTTTCTGTCTGAGCGGGAACAGACGCCCTCAGGCGACCTACACACAGAAATGGGGCCAAATCCAAAGCTGAACCCCAGGAGCTGTGTGAACAAAGAAGAGAAAGGGAATTCTCTCCCAGCAGCCTCAGGAGCAGCAGATTAAATCTCCACAATCAACTTGAAGTACCCTACATCTGCAGAACACCTGAATAGACAATGAATCTTCCAAAATTGATGTGCTGGACTTTGGGAGGAGCAATATATATATATATTTTTTTTCCCTTTTTCTCTTTTTTTGAGTGTGTATGTGTATGCTTCTGTGTGTGAGTTTGTCTGTATAGCTTCACTTTTACCATTTATCCAAGGGTACTGTCTGTCCATTTTTTATAGTATAGTCTTTAGCACTGGTTATCATTGGTGGATTTGTTTTTTGGTTTGGTTGCTTTCTTCTTTCTGTTGCTTTTAATTACTTTTTAATTTTTTTTAATTTTTTATTTTAATGAAATTTTATTTCTTTTCTTTTCTTTTCTTTCTTCCTTTCTTTCTTTCTCCCTTTTATTCTGAGATTGTAGATGACAGAGTCTTGGGGCTCTGGCCTGTCATCTTGGTTGTGCCTCTGAGGTGGGAGAGCCAAGTTCAGGACATTGCTCCACCAGAGACCTCCCAGCTCCACGTCTTATCAAACGGCAAAAATCTCCCATAGATCTCCATCTCAACGCCAAGACCCAGCTTCACTCAACAACCTGCAAGCAACATTCCTGGACAGCCTATGCCAAACAACTAGCAAGGGAACACAACCCCACCCATTAGCAGAGAGGCTACTTAAAATCAAAATGAGGTCACAGACACCCCAAAACAGACCATCAGGTGCATACCTGCCCATCAGAAAAACAGGATCCGGCCTCACCCACCAGAACACAGCCACTAGTCCCCTCCACCAGGAAGCCTACACAATCCACTGAACCAACCTTAGCCACTGGGGGCAGCCATTGGGGGCAGACCAAAAACAATGGGAACTATGAACTTGCAGGCTGCAAAAAGGAGACCCCAAACACAGTAACTTAAGCAGAATGAGAAGACAGAGAAACACACAGCAGATGAAGGAGCAAGGTAAAAACCCACCAGACCTAAAAAATGAAGAGGAAATAGGCAGTCTATCTGAAAAAGAATTCAGAGTAATGATAGTAAACATGATCCAAAACCTTGGAAACAGAATGGAGAAAATACAAGAAATGTTTAACAAGAATTTAGAAGAACTAAAGAGCAAACAAACAATGATGAACAATGCAATAAATGAAATGAAAAATTCTCTAGAAGGAATCAATAGCAGAATAATTGAGGCAAAAGAACAGATAAGTGACCTGGAAGATAAAATAGTGGAAATAACTACCACAGAGTAGAATAAAGAAAAAAGAATGGAAAGAATTGAGGACAGTTTGAGAGACCTCTGGGACAACATTGAATGCAACAACACTCGAATTATAGGGGTTCCAGAAGAACAGGAGAGAAAGAAGAGCACTGAGAAAATATCTGAAGAGACTATAGGTGGAAACTTCCCTAACATGGAAAAGTAAATAATTAATCAAGTCCAGGAAGCACAGAGAGTCCCATACAGGATAAATGCAAGGAGAAACATGCCAAGACACATATTAATCAAACTATCAAAAATTAAATTCAAAGAAAAAATACTAATAGTAGCAAGGGAAAAACAACAAATGACATACAAGGGAATCCCCATAAGGTTAAGAGCTGATTTTCCAGCAGAAACTCTGCAAGCCAGAAGAGAGTGGCAGGACATATTTAAAGTGATGAAAGGGAAAAACCCACAATGACGATTACTCTACCCAGCAAGGATCTCATTCAGATTTTATGGAAAAATTAAAACCTTTACAAACAAGCAATAGCTAAGAGAATTCAGCACCACCAAACCAGCTTTACAACAAATGCTAAAGGAACTCTAGGGAGGAGACACAAGAAAAGGAAAAGACCTACAATAACAAACCCAAAACAATTAAGAAAATGGTAATAGGAACATGCATCTCAATAACTACCTTAAATGTAAATGGATCAAATACTCCAACCAAAACACATAGACTGGCTGAATGGATACAAAAACAAGACCCATATATATGCTGTCTACAAGAGACCCACTTCAGACCTAGGGACACATACAGATGGAAACTGAGGGGATGGAAAAAGATATTCCATGCAAATAGAAATCAAAAGAAAGCTGGAGTAGCAATACTCATATCAGACAAAATAGACTTTTAAATAAAGACTATTAAAAGAGAAATGAAGGACACTACATAATGATCAAGGGATCAATCCAAGAAGATATAAAAATTGTAAGTATTTATACACCCAACATAGGTGCACCTCAATATATAAGGCAAAAACTAACAGCCATAAAAGGGGAAATTGACATTAACAAAATCAAATAGGGGACTGTAACACCCCATATACACAGATGAACAGATCATTGAAAATGAAAATAAATAAAAAAAAAAACTTTAAATGATATGTTAAACAAGATGGACCAAATTGATATTTATAGGATAATCCATCCAAAAGAAGCAGAACATACTTTCTTCTCAAATGCTCATGGAACATTCTCCAGGATAGATCATATCTTGGGTCACAACTCAAGCCTTGGTAAATTAAAGAAAATTGAAATCATATCAAGTATCTTTTGTGACTGCAATGGTATGAGACTAGATATCAATTACAGGAAAAAATCTGTAAAAAATACAAGTACATGGAGGCTAAACAATGCACTACTTAATAACCAAGAGATCACTGAAGAAATCAAAGAGGAAAGCAAAAAGTACCTAGAAACAAGTGACAATGAAAACACGACGACCCTAAACCTTAGGGATGCAGTAAAAGCAGTTCTAAGAGGGCAGTTCATAGCAGTACAATCCTACCTTAAGAAACAAGGAAAATCTCAAATAAACAACCTAACCTTACACCTAATGCAATTAGAGAAAGAAGAACAAAAATCCCCTAAGTTAGCAGAAGGAAAGAAATCATAAAGATAAGATCAGAAATAAATGAAAAAGAAATGAAGGAAACAATAGCAAAGATCAATAAAAGTAAAAGCTGGTTTTTGAGAAGATAAACAAAATTGAAAAACCATTAGCCAGATTCATCAAGAAAAAGAGGGAGAAGACTCAAATCAATAGAATTAGAAATAAAAAAGAAGTAACAACTGACACTGTAGAAATAGAAAGGATCATGAGAGATTAGTACAAGCAACTATATGTCAATTAAATGGACAACATAGAAGAGATGGACAAATTCGTACAAAAGCACAACTTCCCGAGACTGAACCAGGAAGAAATAGAAAATATAAACAGACCAATCACAAGCACTGAAATTGAGACTGTGATTAAAAATCTTCCAACAAACAAAAGCACCAGATGGCTTCACAGGTGAATTCTATCAAACATTTAGAGAAGAGCTAAAACCTATCCTCCTCAAACTCTTCCAAAATATAGCAGAGGGAGGAACACTCCCAAACTCATTCTACGAGGCCAACATCACCCTGATACCAAAATCAGACAAAGATGTCACAAAAAAGACAACTACAGGCTGATATCACTTATGAATATAGGTGCAAAGAAGTCAACAAAATAGTAGCAAACAGAATCCAACAGCACATTAAAAGGATCATATACCATGATCAAGTGGGGTTTATCTCAGGAATGCAAGGATTCTTCAATATATGCAAATCAATCAATGTGATACACCATATTAACAAACTGAAGGAAAAAAAAACATATGATCATCTCAATAGATGCAGAAAAAGCTTTCGACAAAATTCAACACCATTTTATGATAAAAGCTCTCCAGAAAGTAGGCATAGAGGAACTTACCTCAATATAATAAAGGCCACACATGAGAAACCCACAGCAAACATTGTCCTTAAGGGTTAAAAACTGAAACCATTTCCACTAAGATTAGGAACAAGACAAGGTTGCCCACTCTCACCACTATTATTCAACATTGTTTTGGAAGTTTTAGCCACAGCAATCAGAGAAGAAAAAGAAATAAAAGGAATCCAAATCAGAAAAGAAGAAGTAAAGCTGTCACTGTTTGCAGATGACATGACACTATATAGAGAATCCTAAAGATGCTACCAGGAAACTACTAGAGCTAATCAATGAATTTCATAAAGTAGCAGGATACAAATTTAATGCACAGAAATCTGTTACATTCCTATACACTAATGATGAAAAATCTGAAAGTGAAATCAAGAAAACACTCCCATTTACCATTGCAACAAAAAGAATAAATTATCTAGGAATAAACCTACCCAAGGAGACAAAAGACCAGTATGCAGAAAATTATTAGACACTGATGAAGGAAATTAAAGATGATACAAATAGATGGGGAGATATACCTTGTTCTTGGATTGGAAGAATCAACATTGTGAAAATGACTATAGTACCCAAAGCAATTTACAGACTCAGTGCAATCCCTATCAAACTACCAATGACATTTTTCACAGAACTAGATCAAAAAATTTCACAATTTGTATGGAAACACAAAAGACCCCGAATAGCCAAAGCAATCATCAGAAAGAAAAACAGAGCTGGAGGAATCAGGCTCTTTGACTTCAGTCTATATTAAAATGCTACAGTAATCAAGACAGTATGGTACTGGCACAAAAACAGAAATATATATCAATGGAACAGGACAGAAGCCCAGAGATAAACCCATGCACATATGGTCACCTTGTCTTTGATAAAGGAGGTAAGAATACACAATGGAGAAAAGACAACATCTTCAATAAATGGTGCTGGGAAAACTGGACAGCTACATGTAAAAGAATGAATTTAGAGCACTCCCTAACACGATACACAAAAGTAAACTCAAAATGAATTAAAGACCTAAATGTAAGGCCAGACACTATCAAACCCTTAGAAGAAAACATAGGCAGAACACACTATGACATAAATCACAGCAAGATCCTTTTTGACCCACCTCCTAGAGAAATGGAAATAAAAACATAAAGAAACAAATGCGACCTAATGAAACTTAAAATGTTTTGCACAGAAAAGGAAACCATAAGCAACATGAAAAGACAGCCCTCAGAATAGGAGAAACTATTTGCAAATGAAACAGCTGACAAAGGATTAATCTCCAAAACTTACAAGCAACTCATGTCGCTCAATATTAAAAAAAAAAACCCAATCCAAAAATGGGCAGAAGACCTAAACAGATATTTCTCCAAAGAAGATATACAGATTGCCAACAAACACATGAAAGAATGCTCAACATTATTAATCATTAGAGAAATGCAAATCAAAACTACATTGAGATATCATCTCACACAAATCAGAATAGCCATCATCAAAAATCTACAAACAATAAATGCTGGAGAGGGTGTGGAAAAAAGGGAACCCTCTTGCACTGTTAGTGGGAATGTAAATTGAAACAGCCACTATGGAGAACAGTATGGAGGTTCCTTAAAAAACTAAAAATAGAACTACCACACAACCCAGCAATCCCACTACTGGGGATATACCCTGAGAAAACCATAACTGAAAAAGAGTCATGTACCACAATGTTCACTGCAGCTCTATTTATAATAGTCAGGACATGGAAGCAACCTAAGTGTCCATTGACAGATGAATGGATAAAGAAGATGTGGCACATATATACAATGGAATATTACTCAGCCATGAAAGGAAACAAAAGTGAGTTATTTGTAGTGAGGTGGATGGACCTATAGTCTGTCATACAGAGTGAAGTAAGTCAGAAAGATGAAAACAAATATCGTATGCTAACACATATATAAGGAATCTAAAAAAATAAACAAACAAGCAAAAATGGTCATGAACAACCTAGTGGCAGTACAGGAATAAAGATGCAGACCTACTAGAGAATGGACTTGAGCACACGGTGAGGGGGAAGGGTATGCTGGGACGAAGTGAAAGAGTGACATGGACATGTATACACTACCAAATGTAAAATAGATAGCTAGTGGGAAGCAAGCACATGGCACAGGGAGATCAGCTCGGTGCTTTGTGCCCACCTAGAGGAGTGAGATAGGGACAGTTGGAGGGAGGGAGATGCAAGAGGGAAGAGATATGTGGACATATATGTATAGCTGATTCACTTTGTTATAAAGCAGAAACTAACACAACACTGTAAAGTAATTATACTCCAATAAAGATATTAAAAAAAAAGAAATAGCCCATATGTCCATTAACTCATGAATGGATAAAGAAATGATAACACAACCATATTATGGAATACTACTCAGTAATATAAAGGTAGTTAACTAATACAAGCAACAACCTGGATGAAACTCAAACCATTATACTCAGTGAAAAAAGCCAGACACAAAATACAACCTTATGAATAATTTCATTTATGAAGTTCAAGAATGGTCTGGAAAGTGACATGAGGGACCTCTTTGGGGTGACAGAAGTGTTCTACTAGGGTGGTAGTTGCGAGCATGTATTAATCTGTCTAAACACATCAAACATTATATTTAAATCTGATTTAAATCAGTTTGCTGTTTTTAAATTACACTTCAATAAAATTAAGTTTAAGAAAAAGATCACATGTAAACATGTGAAGTAAAATTGGCATATAATATTAAAGTCAGAAAAAAATTTATAGAACGTATTGCAGTTAAGAAAATTGAATCTACAAGAATTGAAGTGATAAAATTAACAATGGTTTTAGCTATCATTTATTAAGTGCCTTCTCTGTACCAAGTGCTGTTCTATGCTTTTTTCAACATGATCCTTTTTAATCCTGATAATGAAAATGACACTAGTGGTCCTCTACTCCATTGTTTCCCTACCAGAATTCTGATTTTGCATAAGTCCGCAGCACTCTCCCACAGAGCCATGTGCTTCAGGGGATCTGATCCCCTTCACTTTCACCTGGTAGGCCAAGGTTTATATGATTCTCCTTGACAGGTATTGGTTCAAGAATGGGTAAGTGATCAGTTCTGACCAATGAGATATAAAGGAAAATCTAAAGAGAAGCTTTGGGGAAAGTGCTTTCACGGTAAACCAAGCCATGTGAAATCATCATGCCTCTTCTTCCTCTTGATATTGTCATGCCTGGATGCAATGCTTAGAATTGCCGTAGCCATCATGCCATCTTGAAGCCATTGGGTAGTTATCTGTACCTAAAAACAGCCTAAATGACAGAATTATTCGTAGTTCCTCCTTTACAAATGAAGACATTTGATAACTTGCCTGAGGTGACACAGTAAGTGGTAAAATCAGGCTATGTCTCTGGATCTACTTCATTCTGAAATTAATGTTCTCCAACACTCCTTATTGCCTCTACTTAAGCTTATTAGAGCGACCATAAACTTCATGTGTTCCTAAAGCTTTACAAATCTCAGTCCACTGTTTATTTTACTACCTTATGGTGTAAAATATTCATGTTATTGCATTTGGGTAAGGGTAAGATTAACTTGCAGCTGCTATTCTTGTCTTTTCCAGAAGGTCCATCTTTTAATGTTCTCTCTTTGTATGATCAGAGAGCCTCAGGTGAAATGCCAATCTTTCTCTAGCTCTGCAGACTGTATTAAGCTTCTCTTTTTTGTCCTCCTTGCCTCAAATACATGCCTGCCTTATGAGCTGCTGTTCTTGTCCTCTTTTATTCCAGTACATAGTGCCATGCCTGGTGCAGCAAACATGATTAATGACCATGGAGAAGTCCTTGCGTGAACAGTGGAAGGAAGGAGGGAGAGAGGGAAGGAGAAAGGAAGGTAGGAAGGAAGGCAGGAGGGAGGGATAGAGGGAGCTAGGGAGGGAGGAAGAAAGGAAATGGTACATGCATCACACTAAAGTCTAACCCTATTGAAATTTCAAAAAGACAGCTTGACATTGTTATGCCCTCATCCTTCAAGCCTCAAAGACCTTTTGTTCCTTTCTTATTGCATCCACATTCTGCTTTGTCTTAAGTTAATTATCTACACTTACTTTCCTCCTTATCCATAAACTCTTTGAGTTTGGGATCTGTCAACTCCACTGATGACCCACAGCCCCTAGCATTGTGCCTTTCACTTAATAAAAGCATATGAACTGCAAAAATCAGTGTAGGGATCTTGTCAGTAACAGGAGAGGTGTGGAGTAGTCAGCATTTTAAGGATGGTATCATTGAAATATCGTGAGATTTTTCTGAACTTTATTCACGATAGAGAAAGGCTCATGCCCTTCTCAGCTTGGTATCTCCATAACGTTATTGGAATTGCTATAGTCCTTAGCACCTGTACTTCAATATAGAATACTTGTTTACAACAGTTCTGTATGTTTACTGTTTAATAACTGCACTTCTATCTTCCTCGAAAAGGTTGCAAGTCTAAAAGTCTGGAATCCATGATCTCTGGCCCATGCTCCCTTTGAGAGTCTATTTCTCTGTTTCTATTAAAGAACTCCTACATGCACATTTTATTTTATGATGTCTACAAGGTGCCTGGCTCAGTTAAATATTTGCCAGTCATTTGAATATTTCAAAGAGGAAGTAATGCTCATGTTGTTACACCTTGACATTTTTAAAGCCTCAGAAAAGTCATTCTGTAGTGATGGAAATTATGAAAGGGAAATGAGGAGGAAAATTTGGCCAATTTGGTTCATTGCATCACTGGGAAACAGAGGTGAAAGAATGTATGTATTAAGATACAAATTCATGCATAATCCTCCAGAGTTACCGAGAAAATAGTAGTACTAAAAGCATTAAATAGTATTCAAAGTAGTCTTACAGGGATACATTTGACTAAAGAACATAGATAATTTAGGTAGAATGTTTGAAAATAATTTTTTTTCCAGATCCCTAAGCACCAGAAAAATAGATAAAGGCCTTGGTGGGGGGGTGGTATAAAAGCTAGGTTTCACTGGACAGCTACCTATTTTTGTAAATTAAGATTTACTGAAACACAAATATACCCAGTTGTCTATGGCTGCTTTCAAGTGGCAGAACTGAGTAGTAGTTGGAGCAGAGGCCATGTGACCTGAAAGCCTAAACATTTACTATCTGGCCCTTTAAGAAAAATGTTGCAGATCCCTAGTCTAAACTACAGAGAAGTATCAAATTATTATGAGGGTGTTCTATCACAGTGAGGACACATTCTGGAAGAAGTGAAAGAATTATGTTTGACATGATTAGGATTAATTGAAAACTTTTCACTAGCTTTGAGGGACAATTCCAAGGGTGTAGAAAGAGTAGGCAAAGCAAGCATTTATTGAATTACCCAACATGGAAATTTGTCTTTAAAATGCCAAGTGGCCTGTTTTTCTTCATTAGAAAACCGTCGTCGATACATGTACAGTATGGATTCATCACAGCAGCAACATTCTAATTGCACTCTGTGAAGAGTTCTAATTGAAATAAGATTAATGAAGAGCCGGCCAGCCTCCTACAATATCACAATCTGTGTGAACACTTAGCTTCTGTGAGTCAACTTCCAAACTAATGGCAACATTTCCGTCCAGATTTCTTTTTATGTCTTGCATCATGTTCCAGGTACAGCACATGAAGCAAGACTCATCTTCTGCCATCAGCTGATGTTATTAAATGTCAGGCATTTAATAAAATTAAAGGGCAAAGATGTTTTAAAGAACTTATTCTGCCTGGCAATCAGCCCTCGAGAAGGCTCAGAAAAACTCTCTCCTTTATTGACTGAATCAGATTAAGACATTTTCTTATCAGGTTCTGAAAACATAACCCAATGCCCTTATTCTAAATCTCTATGAAGAATGTCCATATATGCATATGTATGCATGTTTGCATTTGATGGCACATATGTATTTTTGAAATATCATAATAAGTGTTCTCGTGTATACACACCAAGTGTGGATTTTATGTGATAGCAAAATGGGTTAAATTCAGGTGTTTGAGAGCCAGGGCACAATTCCTTAAAAGAGGTCTTGAGGTGTCCCAGTTGCCCAAACAAGAAGTACTTTCTGTGTTGGCCAAAGGGATGGAAGACAGCAGAGCTATGACAACTCCGCAAACTGGGATGAGGGGTCTGTCCTTGGTGATTCTCCAGTGTTCTTTAGGAGGGAATCCCCTCAGTCTGCCTTCTTTTTCTGCCACTGGACTCGGAGATGAAAAGAGGAGGTTTATCTCATTTTATTGCCTCAGTTTCCTCTTTAAGTATGTTGTGAGGCAGAGGAAACTGTTGCAAACTGAAGAGAAAAGAACAATTTGAAAATGCATCTTAGAGCATAAAAAAATCATATTTGCTAAGAAAAGGTGGTAGGAAGTATTGGTAATGTCAAGTCCCTACCCTGATTGAGTTCCCACTCTAAGACAGACATTAGAGCACTCCAGCAGAGGTATATGGATAGTGAAAGTTTAATCCTGTGGGTGCCTTCTTGTTTTCAGTACACACTATTGGACTGATGTCTCTGTTAGCTGTCTTAAAATAATTTCTTCAAGGAAAGGGCTGATTTTAATGAAATATGTATGGTGAATGAAACAGCAGTGCTGAGTACCCTTCTACTCTAGAAGGAAATTGTAAAAGAAAAAATATATATACATACACACACACACACACACACACACACACACACACACACACACACACACACACACACAAGTATATACAGAGAGAACGAGCAAGAGCTGTTTTTAAAACTTCCAGAGCAAGGTGCCACAAGCCTGAGAAATTGTTTCCTCTGATCTCTTGGGTTTTAATGACTAGTTGGCAGCATTCAGTTACAAACTGGCCATTAACAAGAAATCTAATTGCTATTAGCAGAAAGGTAAACAACTCATATTGACATCACAAAGTGCATGGAGGGCCATTTTAGAGTATCAAATGAAATGAAGGTTTCCTTAAGAAAAAAATAAATAATTCTGCATTTATTAAATAATATTGCCCCTCCATTCCACATACGTAGAAATATACGAATAGATGTAAACAATGGTGATGAACTATGACACCTTTTTTTTTAATACATGCAAATTAAGCTGCTAAATAAGCCACAAATCCCATTCGGTAAGCATTAAATCTTTACCATCATTTAGGGTTTCAAAAACTTAAGCCACAGGCTTCCCTGGTGGCGCAGTGGTTGAGAGTCCGCCTGCCGATGCAGGGGGCGAGGTTTCGTGCCCCGGTCCGAGAGGATCCCACGTGCCGTGGAGCAGCTGGGCCCGTGAGCCATGGCCGCTGGACCTGCGCATCCGGAGCCTGTGCTCCGCGACGGGAGAGGGCGCAGCAGTGAGAGGCCCACGTACCGCCAAAACAAACAAAAACAAAAAACAAAACAAACAAACAAAAAAACTTAAGCCACTATTAGAAACTCGGCTTTTGACCAAAGGTGATCAGGAAAGAGTTTCCTTATGATTATGTTATTTTTAAAATGGATATGCATATAGTAATTAAGTTACATTTGTTAAATAGGTATTATATACTATGTAACTTTATTAAACCAGGGAAAAAGGAAAGGATAAAAAATATGTATGGAGAAATGTGAGTTTAAGATAACAAAAGACTCTGTTTTATTTTAATACAGTTTCAAATTCTCACCTTCTTTGAAAAGGTTCATTTTGGTTACTTTGACCAGAGTGCCAAAGTTACTCTTTACCTACGTGGAGTCACCCAGGTGATTTTGCATCACTTTATGGTCTATCAATTAGAGCTTAAAAACATACACACCTACAAAATCACCAAACACATTCCAGAATCTTTTCCTCTCTAAGTTGGAAGAGTTACAGCTGTTTCAACCTACAAAGAGATCTTATCCTAAAAAATCTTTAGTAAAACAAAAAAGAGATTTATTATTACAAGAACTTTATCTGCATATCACCCCCATATCATAGATGACCAGGAGGCAGGATAGACATACTGGAAGTTCACTAGTAATAATTCAAGACTCCTATGGCATTTTTCTGTAATTGTAAATGTTAGAAATTGAGTCTTAGTGAAGAAAATGTATCTATTAAAGTCTGTTATCAATGTCATTATCAGGTTTGGAAAAACTGAATTTTACCTGGAATTATTTTTTTTTAATAAACTTCTAAGTATTAAAGGGGATCTGGAAGTGACTGTAAAAGTCATGTAATGCCAAAACCATCTCAAATGTGCTCGTGGTGGGCTTCCCTGGTGGCGCAGTGGTTGAGAGTCCGCCTGCCGATGCAGGGAATGCGGGTTCGTGCCCCAGTCCGGGAAGCTCCCACGTGCCGCAGAGCGGCTGGGCCCACGTGCGTCCGGAGCCTGTGCTCCACAACGGGAGAGGCCGCAACAGTGAGAGTCCCGCGTATCGCACACACAAAAAAAATTAAAAATAAAAAAATGTGCTTGTGGTAATTGTGTCCTCAATACCGTAGACCTTTGGCCCAGAGGTAGAGGAGTGGACCAGATGACATTCACTGCAAACCTCAGTTTAGAAAAGTCTACAGTACCCCCCAAACCCATTACCTCTCTTCGAATAAAATAGTCCCCTGTGGTTAAGAAAATATATAATAATCTTGTTCTCTCTTGTCTCCAGTCTAAGTCCGTGCCACTTTGCAAATTCATTTTCTCTTGTTTTTCTCTTTGGAGACAGTGAACAGCTGGTTGTCATCTTCCAATACTGTAACAATCCCTCATACACTGAAGATAGTAATTAAGTCATCCTCTCAGTCTTCTCTTTTGAGAAACTCAAATTTCTTTTTAACACAGATTATCGAAAAATTGCCACAGCCTTGGACATGAAAATTGTTACTGCTTAGACTTCCTCTGTAAACCCCACTTGTTTCTATAAATACTCTTTCTCCAGAAAAAAAACATTGCCTCCGTGAAGTTGAGTCCCTGCCTTCGGTCAGGATTTATCCTTTTTACATGACTTCACTGGTGAACTTGGGTTCTCCCTTAACCTCCCACAAACACTTCCCTGTTCTCAGGTAGACTTGTGTGACTCTTACCTCCCAGTCACCTTTCACTCTTTGCCTCCACCCCCTCACATTCTAAAACGAGAAAAAGTCAAGAAGAGCAAGTTCCTCCGCAGCCATGAAAAGAGTAGGGCTCCTATGTGACATTCCCAGTTGGGGAAGTTTTCTCCATAAGGTATTGTTTTAGTATGGTAATAAGATTTTAAAAGAAACAAAGCTTTCCCTTTAGCCATAGCCATATGAAAAAAATTGCACTCATCACATGGAGATCTGAAAGAAAAGAAAAAAACAGATTTACTGACTGTGTGATTTGAGGTAAATTATTTAATCTCACATGTTCTTCATCTGCAAAATGGGAATATAGTAGCTCACAGAGTTATTACTGACCAGGGTTCTTGGCCTCCTTAATCAATAGAAACTGATCAGAGGCCAGACAAGAAATTCAGGCAAAGCTTCCTTGGGAGCCCCTGCTGCAGCAGGGGGCAGCGAGAACAAGTTAACAGGTCTCCTTGCTTGCTGGCTTGCTTGCTCAAGGCAGGGGGCAAGCTGGTTCTTTATATGGAGTGAGGCAGAGAGGTAGCTTAGGTGGTTTGTTCATACCTTTGGTGGTGCTGTGTGCAGGGGACATGCACAGCACCCGGCTTTTGCTCCTGACACCCTGCTTTTGTTCCCAGCTCTTCAGAAGTGGCCATTGGGTTTTTGGTCTCTTTGTATCTTGTTGTCCATAATTTGCCCCAACTGTGCATGCATGCAGTTATTTTTAGTCCCTTATAGTTTCTTTGTATTTTATTGCTGGAGATGTTTGTCCAGGTGTAAGGACTGCAGTAAAGGGTCCCAGGTCCCAGGTCCCAGCCTGTCTCAGAGTTGTGTTGAAGAATGAATGAAATCATATGTTACCCACTGACCTGCCTGATAAAACTCCTTTCTCCAGCACTTGTGTGACATTTTCATCAAGTGTACTGTTCTCTATGAAAATACAGTGGGTAAATGAATCAGTTATTTTCAGTCACATATTTGGTTTTAAATAGGGGCTTCCTGAAGTTTTAACCAAAAAAACCCAAAATGACTCTAAAAATAAGCATTCCAGTTAGCAAGTCAGCCTTGAGGAAGGAATACCTCCTGAATAAAGCAAAATAGCTCACAGGTGTGTGATTTCATCTCATATGTGAGGCATAAGCATGTTTATTTAAAGACAAATATGCTCATTGAGATCACATCTCAATGATCCTGAGTTGCTTATAATAAGATTTTCTCTGAAATACCAAACTATATATTTTACTCCATATTATTTCACTGATAAAGAGGACAACCCTAATCTTGGGAAGATTTGACATGCCAATTTATTCACAATATATATCTAGAATGTTAATGCACCAAACTTTCACTTCATTTTGCTTTGAATAAAATAAGAGTTACTTTGCTTAAGGGTAGAATATTTCATGTGTGAAAAAGTTGAAAATAGTTATATTTTTCTTACATGACCATAATTTAGCTGTTCATTTTCTCCCTCTCCCTTCTCCCCCACTCTATACAGCCAGGAAAAGAAAACTTAAACAGGTAGAACGAAGATCTACACTCCATAAATATTTTAATAAATAATCGTTTGAGAAAGGCTTGATCATCTACTTACTGAAATTAATGGATGATTCTTAGAATTTCATAATTTCATGATTTACCTGTTTCCTAGTGCCCATAGATAATGATTGATGATCTGCCCAGTAATTAATTTCACTTAAGTCTAGGGATTATAGAAAGGAGGTAGGAGGGAAGGAGTCTCAGGCAGGAAACAGTTATTTCTGTTAGAAAAAAGAGAGCAATTTTCTAAGCAGCCAAGCTAAATGGCTCAATCAGCCACCCAACAAAACGCTTCCTTACCTAATATAAGCCTCTTAAATGTCAACCAATTAAAGTCATCACTTACCTAGAAAGTTTATCTTTTCTGTGTTTAAAAGAAAGCTACCTGACTATTTATATACCCAGAAATGTGGATGTGTGTGTGTGTCATGTTTGTGAGGTGAGGGTGTGTGGAGGGATTATACATATTTAAAGCTACTTCTGCTCTTCTCTAAATGGCTGTATTAATGTGCTATTTGGTGACTCATTTTATAAGGTGATTCATTCTCACCCACAGACACATTTCTATTTTTGAAGAGACATATGCCAATATGCCAGTAGTGTTGAAACAAGTTGTGTGTTGTTTATGAAATATTCTACCCTGAAATGGCCATTGTGGGCCATCAACCTAACAGGGCTGTCCTGAAATGAATGAGCACAAATGGTACAAAAGTCTTGATGTGAAGAGTGAAAGAGGAGCACCTCTTCTAAGTACTTCAGTAGCATTTTACCATTCTCATTGATACCTCTTATTCCATCACAAAAAAATTTTTAAAGGAGTTAATTTGTTATTTGATTAAAGTTCAAGCAAGTTCAATAGAATCCTGCCTTTGCAAGGGTTGTGAAATGTTCCCCTGGGAAAATGTGAGACCCTTGTGTTCATTTCCTCCTTGGCATCTCCAGAACTGTGTGGAGGAGACAGACAACTGGGACCCCATTTAACAGCTAGTCAAGATGGCTGGACAGAGGAAGTTTAGGATTTCAGAAGGTCAAACTATCTAGTCAGCAAAGTAGGTAAAGAAGAGTGGTGGATTTGTTAATGTAACTTCAACACTCCTCTAAGTAGCAACTCGACAATTTCTTTTGTTTGGTCATCTTTTTCATTAATAATGTCTGAAGGCTCTATTCTACTTCCCCTCCAGAGTTCTCTCTCCCATTCCATCCCTCCTCAGTCTGGTTTGTACCATTGATTGATTTTTAAATATTACACATAATTTAGTTATTTCAAAGGTTACAGTAGCAGGAAAAGTTATCTCCAGGACTTCCAACATCATCTTCTATGACTTATTTTCAAAACTCTTTTTTTTTTAACATCCTCACTTGATCCACATGCCTTTCCTTCCTAGTTGTCTACTCTCTCAGGTTTTGCTTTCCTCAATAAGATTTTTTTCTTCTGTTTATCTGACTCCTCAATTTCCACTTTTTATCCCACCACTTTTCCTTGCTAAATAGATTTCACAAACCATTACAACGTATTAGAGCCATACTGGCCAGTAAGGAAGCAAGCCACAGGTTTACTTACCAAGAAAGCTCATGAATAATTTCCATACATGCACATCAGCCACAGTCCACACAGCACTACTCCAGCAGTGTAGACCAGCTTCCCCAACACCCACACTCCTGAAAATGTTATACTAATATGTTTCCCAATACTCTTCCCAAGAGAAAAAGGAGATGGAAGATAGAAGAGAATCAGTCCCTGTATGTCAGCATAGTAGTGAAGCAGATAAAGCCTAGTGAAGAGGAGAAACCATGAACACAATAGCCAAGTGCTTTGAAGGAAAGTGATTAACAGGAGTCATGTGTCCAGCTAAAGGATAAGCAGTGTGTAAAACGGTGAGTTTCTTAAAGAGATAGTACTTATGCCCAAAAGTCAAGAGAACAAACCTAAGCTGAAGTACACGGAGTTAGTCAGCAACTCACTTTGCAAATTGTTTGAATAGAGGCAAAGGTAAATAGAAATCTTCCTAAGCAAGCAAAGGAGAAAGAAGAAAGAGGAAAGTTCAGTTGAAAAAAAGGTAAAAGTGAACAAATATGAGAAATTTTAAAGGACACGTTCTTAATCAGGAGAAGAAAATTAAAAATCTCGAATTATTTTATGGTATAATTACCATGAACAAAAATATACATGTGTGTATATATGGAAGGGATAAGAAAGTAGAACTTTTTAAATCATTGTATACACAATGTGGGTTACTATCTCAATAAATTTTGTAGAATGTATACATTCAGGCTGTAAGAAAACTCGGATTCATGACTTGAAGGAATGGTGGATTACTACCAATATGTGATATTGAATTGTTTTAAAATTATTTTTATATTTAGATAGTCTTGCAAAAATACATGAATGCATAAGTACCAGAAGTAAATTAGTGCATGTGAATAAATCTGTCATGACCTTGTTATTACAGTGTACAGGCAAAGATCTCATTGCATGAAACATATGTCCAATTCAGCACAGCCCTTTCAAATCCACAATCCTGAATTTTCCTAAGCAACACTTCTCACAAAGAGCTTTAATTTCTGCAAGAGTTACATCAACCAAAATGTTAAACTTGGAAGAGAATGGTGTAGAGTTTCAAAAATAAAGGGATAATTAGGTATAATATTCAGAAATACTTAGAAATGTTACTTCTTGCAAGCAATGGTTTTTCCAAATAAAAGCTCAGTGTGAATTAATTGTTGTCAAATAAATACACAATCAAGCAAATAACATTTTATAATTCTGAAACAAGCACATAATAGATACATTTCAAAGATGCCTAATCCAAGGGAACTTGAAGTAGATTTGTGAATTAGCAAACGTGATGATCTGGCAGTCAACATCTCCGGTTCCCAGTGTTTGAATGCAAACTATAGAATGAGTGTAAAGCACACAGGAAATTAAATATACGCAGTGTATGAAAAATTAAACAGGTGGAGGAACAGAGAAGGGGAATGAGTGAATGAATCTAGAGGGAAATAGGAAAGCAGGGAAACTGAAGAAGGAAGAGAAGGAAATGAAAAATATGGGGCTATTCAGAAAATCATTTATCTTCTTTGTTCAACATCTTCTATTGATCACCAACAGTGTTGGCAAGTAGCTTGAAGTTGTGATCCTGAATTGATATTTAATTAAAATCCACTTCTATTTTAATAATATGGTAAACACATAACAATTCTGTATGTAAATAACATCAGCAGATGAAGGATAAAAGAAGAATCAAAACTAAGAGCTAGGAAGTTTACAAAGAAGGCAAAGAGCGAATCATGCAGAGAAAAACAATAACTAAACTCTGCTTCCAATTGATTGTTATTGTGGCTTTTATTAAGATTCTGTTTTAGTCCAAACGTCATTTCCTTTCTGTATTATTTGTCTTGCAAGAGAGGAAAATAAACACAGACTGCATTTTATTCCTCTTATCTATAAAATTATAGCCAAGTTTGGCCTTCACAACTCATTCCCAACTTTCCATGGGCTGAGTTAGCTTCTTGATCATTACCTTTAACTTCCTCTGAGGAAATTTTTTCCCCAAACTCTCACCCTTGATTACACTAAAATACCAGTTAATGGGGGTTTTATGTGTTTATCTAGGGAATGATTTGACATTTGAGATAGATTCCGCTAGTCAACCCACCCAACTTCTTTGAAAACCACTTAGATTTATAAGCAACCTCACAGATGGTACTTCATAAGTAAGCTATATTCCTCTGGGACCCATTGCCATGCATATATGTTCATATTTACACAGATATTCCTCTACTAACAATAGGGTTATATCCAATAAACCTGTCATAAGTGAAAATATTGTAAGTCAAAAAGTGCATTTAATGCTCCTAACCTACTGAACTTCATAGCTTAGCCCAGCCTACCTTAAACATGCTCAGAATACTTAGAGTTGGGCAAAATCATCTAACACAAAGTCTATTTTATAATAAAATATTGAATATCTCATGCAATTTATTGAATACCGTACTGAAAGTGAAAGAACAGAATGGTTGTCTGAGTACAGAATAGTTGTAAATGTATTGCCTGTTTGCCTTCATGATCTTGTGGCCAGCTGGGAGCTGTGGCCCCTGCCCAGCATCACAAGAGAGTATGTACTACATATCATGAGCCCAGGAAAAGTTCAAAAGTAAAAAATTCAAAGTACGGTTTCTACTCAGTGTGTGTGGATTTCATACCATTGTGAAGTTGAAAAATCATAAGTTGGGGACCTTCTGTATATTTACACATGTGTAAAATGAGAAAATGCTTATGAGATTTCTTTGTAATTTGGAAAGTGCTTTCCAAATTCAAAATAATTTTT
Source organism: Lagenorhynchus albirostris (assembly GCF_949774975.1). Classification (NCBI taxonomy): domain Eukaryota; kingdom Metazoa; phylum Chordata; class Mammalia; order Artiodactyla; family Delphinidae; genus Lagenorhynchus; species Lagenorhynchus albirostris. The sequence continues at coordinate 26,202,740 of NC_083112.1, read as the reverse complement.
TAATTATAATGGTTAGTCGGTGTCATAAATCTTTGTGCTTCACCAGAAAGTTGGCTAAATTGTGATTCCTTAGTGGCCTGGCATAGTTACAGCTATAATGAACTTTAGGCTCTCCTAGTAGGGAAGTGCCTTAATTCCTTTGGGGTACTATAACAAAATGCCATACACTGGCTGGCTTAAACAACAAACATTTATTTCTTAAAGTTCTGGAGGCCAATTCCATGTCTGATAAGGGCCTGATTTCAGGAGGGCTGTCTTCACTGTGTTCTCACAGGGTAGAAGGAGCAAGGATCTCTTACAGGCCTTTTTCATAAGGGCACTAATTGCATTTATGAGGAGTCACCCTCAAGACCTAATCACCTCCCAAGACTCCTCATCCAAACACCATCATTTTAGGCATTAGGGTTCAACAAATGAATTTTAGAAGACACAAATAACCAATGCATCACAGGAAGACTTACTAAAGACCATATTTGTTCCTTCCTTTCCCAAGAATTGGAAGAAGTTCTGATCTCATGAAATAGAATCACTGAAATTTCTACTTCATTTCATCTTCCCATTGATCCATGGTACCTCAGTTCCAGAGTGAGACATGGCAAGCAAATGGAAATATCAAATGGATAACCTCCTGTAGAATCAGCGTTGAAAGGACAGGTAAACATGTCTCCCAATCAGGTCAGTAAAGGAGAGGAAATGCAAGTTTCTTGAAAGAGCACTGCCAATCCATCTGGTCCCACATGTCCACCTCACCTGAGCCTCCCATCAGGCACAGCAAAGACTTTACAGGTGCCTCCATGGGTCTTGCAGGGCTCGGGGGAGGTGGATGGAAAGCAGCTGTCCCTCCTCTACTGAGACTCCCATCCCTTCCAGGAACACAGGGACTAGCACACTTGTGTGCATCATTATTGTGTTCTAAAATAAACAAATCTTAGACACCTAATATTGGTCCAGGTGATTCTCAAGGTGAAAGGAATCACCTATATCCCTTGCACACATCTCAGATCTGTGTATAGCAAGGGCCTGCACAGGTAGTAGGAATTGTTCAATAGGTTTAGTTATTCTATTCTTGAAGAAGCCAAAAATTCAGAAAGAACATCGAAGGGGCCAAAAGGGAGGATTTTCTTTTTTCCAAGACTAGCTAAGAAGAAAAGTGAAGCCAAGCCTACATCAGCTCAGCAGTGAGGTGCACTCTAATGATTTGAATGGGAAGAGATGTACCAATGCCAGGAACATAAAACAGACAGAATTAATTCAAAGATTTGAGACAAGGATGTGATTTGGCTAAATATTATTTCTGCCTTTCTCTCCTTCCAACCCACTTTAATTCAAGCAGCTCACATCTGGTATTTTATGTGAAGTCAAGGGGAAAACCTCTGTGAACCGATGCTGAGCAGCACTAGGCTGGGAACTTGGCCTGTGAGCTCATGGGGCTGGAGAAACATCACACAGCAGACCCACCTGCCAATCTCCAGGTTTCAGAGTGCAGGCTTTGTACAAGCACCTTCATTTCAGTTAGAAGTAATAGAGGAAGGAAAGGTAAAATAGTTAAGATACAGTCAACTAGAAGTAAAAATCATGCTGTATCCACTCTAAACCACTCTAAACCATAAGTGGGACATAATTTTCCCAGAAAAATCTTAATCTTCAATTGTGTGTGTATTCTAAATCAAAATATGTAAATTCCTCCACTTGGAAGAAGATTTTCTTAACATGAAAAGAATACAATGACCTCATTGCTCTGCTGTGATATCCAGCTCATCTATAAATAGCAAATTAAGATGCTACTTTCTATATTCTTTTAGAATATCCCTTATTTTTGAACTCAAAGTTATTAGTTTGTTAAAAAGTTGAATTTTTTAAGTCATAAAACTTTCAAGTTTTTAATCACAATATTAGACTTGAGATATTCTACATACTGCCTAAGTCTGTAGGTCAAAAATAATAAATAAATAAAACCACTGTGAAGCTTGGCCCACTGTACTCAGGACATATGTGTTAAAAGGAGTTCCGATGGCCTGTACTGTCAGCCTGATCTCTCCTCCATGATAGAGGTGAGTAACCCCACCAGGAACATATTCAGTTCTTCTGAACCTCATTCAAACAGTGGGAATAACATCCGACTTATAGGGTTATTGTGAAGATGGTGATAATAAAAGGGTCTAGAACTAGCATAATGCTGGCACAGTACGGGTGCTCGACAAATAATAGTGTCCTTTGCTTTCTTATGGCACCATGGGTCTCCTCTAATGTGCAAAGCTGTCAAGCTAACAAAATAACTGAGAAAAGGGACTATACTCCCAATAACATTTAAAAAAATCTGGGTGCATAATTTGAAAAATGAGATTGATGCACAGTCATCCCCCAGTAACTAAAAGGAGCATTTCTCACCTAGGAAATACCAGCTCTACTAATCTTGCTCAGAAGAATTCCTGCCAATATCTTGTATTTCTCTGTCCAAGTTTTATTCCCATTTATAAATGAATATTTCAAGGTGATTTATCAGAAGCTCCTTAATGCTGATCTGATAATATAGGCACCATAAATTTGTAAGGACTCCTGGGATATTTCCCAGTTTAGCCTGGTTTCTAGTGGAGATCCCTTTGTGTGTTAGCTCTCATTATTTTGCTCAGTTCTGAGGGATCAGTTGGAGCTTCAGTTCTTATTGTTTATATTCCTCTTAGAGGAGCTCTGAGATATGCCAGACTGCTGCTCTCTGCTTTCCCAAATTTCAAAAATATGCCACAGAATTTTTACTCTCTTCAGGATATCAGTGTTGTATACACATCTGGGCAAGTTTGGGGAAACATCTCGTATTTTGCATCAGGGTGCTTTTCTATAAACAGGGGGTCATCTGCTCTCATTTCCCCCCATAGCCTGAACAGTATGTAGAGTTGTTGCCAAAAATGGGCAGAGGTTTCTGTGATCAGGGGACTAGTCAAGGTGTGGGCTGGGAGGTGAGGAAACATGGATCAAACTTGAAGAATGGGCAGGAGAATAAATATGAAGGTGAACTAAATTAGGTGCATATATTTGGTGTGCCAGGGGTAAGAAGCATTGCAGTAAATGCAGGGCCAGGTGAAGGGGTTGCAGAGGGAGCAAGTAAGCACAAAGGGTAACATAAGGAGTATTAAATTGCATAATGCATTGGTCAGGTGATTCACACAGATAAAGGATATATATCCACAAACAAGGGATATATATTGTGGTATTTCTTCATGAAAAGCAAGTTACCAGTGAAACACATCTCCCTAAAGATGCCAACAATGGCTGGACAATCTGCAAAATTACAGACCAAAATACAGACATGCATGCCTCCTATTCATCACCAATTCAATCTCATAAGATGCACCTTTATGTTTTACCTTCATGTTCCACTAAAACTTTGGAGTCTTTAGGAGTTTTCAATTCTTAGAGTATGAAAAATATTTTTTTCTTTGAAAACTTACAATACACAAAAAGACATTCACTTTAGCACTTGTCTTGCATCCTATTTACTAATGACAGAAAAGCAGCCAGATATTACTGAAAATATGACCATGACCTTAACTGAATTAAATCAGCATAATTCAACAACATAGAATATATACCCTGTGGCTACAAACATGAGCATCTTTCTTTACAGCTCCATTAGTTTGCACCTGAGCTTCAGCCCTTTGAAAATGTCAGTACACATAGGTTTTGGAGATAGTCAAATCCTTATCCTTGGTTCGTTAATATGATTGCAGTCACTGAATTGGTTTGAATTCACATCCAAGGGCACTATGCACCAGCACACTTTCCAAGGATGAAGACAGAAATAGAGATGAGATGGAGATAGAGATAGAAATTGTAGATAGATTATATTGATAAACTATTATAGATAAATGCAATATAATTCTTATATCATCTCACACACCTATCACAGCAAAGGATGCTTTTTAAACAAGACCATGAATAGCTCATTAGTGAAATGTTTTTGGTATTCTCCTAAAGAAAGCATTCCTCAAACCACTTTTAATTGCACTGTAACCTATACAGTATATGTGGTTGATTCTATTCTAGACTCGGTATTTGTTTGGGGTTACCTTTAGAAAATAAAATTGCTGAAAGGTGATTGTCAAGCCCTAACATCAAGTGTAAACTCTCAGAGCTTGAAAGAGCAGATGCAGGTTTTCATTCTTTTCATGGATATAAAAGCTGCAGAGTACTATACACGACTTTGTTCAGTGTTAATTGCATAGAACAAAAACAGGGGGGAAACATCTGAACAGGCTATGAAAAAAAGGAGAGACCAAAATGTCAACTCAGAAGGAAAAAGGGAAATTAAATACTTCAAAAAGATATATATGATAGAAAATTGAGAAATCGAAACTAAAATGTACAAGAAAAAAGATCATTTTTCTTGTCACTTTAAACATTCTTTTGTTCTGACACATCTACCATGCTATCAATGCTATCTTGCTATATTTAAATTTTCAAGTACGCTGAAGCTTGAGAGTTGATTGTTTAAAAATGAAAGAAAAGTTAAGCAAAATGACCAAACATTGAAAAGAGATTTCAGTTCAATTTAGAATAGAACCTAATTCATCCCTGCTGATTTTTCCATTCATGTTGGCAAGGTTAATTTGTGTCCTACATTATTTCACTCTTTCTACTCATTACTTTTGCAAGGAAATAAAAATAAATTCAATCTCACTTTAAAGAGTGATAATTATGTTACCACTGCTTATGTGAAAGATCTTAGTAACTCCCTCCTGCCTGAGACTTTTTGAGTTATGGGTCTTTTACCTTCCTAACAGAAATATAATAACCATACTTCACAGGTGAGGCATCCTGAGGTTGTAAATGGGAAGATGAAGTTCCAGCTCCTCTTGGCAAAACAGCCTCCACTGGAGGGTGGAAGAATCAGATCTGAATCGTTCAAGGTGCTGATTCCTTAGGTAGATATTCTTTGTCCCACATAGCTGTTTGGGGATTAAGAAACCCAAGAATCTTATGAGCATGGAAAACACACACACATACACACACATACATGTGTATATATAACATCTACTTTATATATTATAATTTATATATGTATGCATATATAAATACATTTATGTGCATTTATGTGTGTGTGTGTGTTTCAGTCATGGTGCTATACAAAGCAATTAACTGTGGCCTCGTACTGGGCCATATATAAACAGCATAATGTTTTTCTTCATGATAGTTTTCCAAAGAGTTGATGATAGCTATCTTAATATGCTCATAATGGATCACATAACTTTATAATTATTTATTGGGGATACCTGAGCTATTGCTTACTATATATATTTATCAGTTCAAGTGAAACACAACTGTCACTCATCAGTTTAAACTGCTTTCTTCTTTTTTCCCCTTGAATCCACTAGCCAGTAGTTGAGAAAAAGAACAGATTCATCTTGGTATTAACACAGAAAACCTACAGAATGGACTTTGGCACAAGATGGACATGGCATGAAGGTCCAAAAAACAACTCAGCCAAATTTTCACCTATTTGTCCATGTATTAAATTACTCATATCTCTATGCTTCAGTGTCATCATCTTAGAAATTGGGATTAAAAAATAGGGTTTCTGTAAATCTTACATGAAATTATTTACATATTACAATTTGCAAACTGGCACATAATGACAGAAAACAATTCATTGTTATATTATTTCTTAAGATAGGGATGACCCTGTTCCATCCCAAAGGTTTCATAAAATTAGACTTTTAGTTATATTTAAAAAGTGATAGACACATGCCTTGTTAGGTCCAAGATGTGCATTGTGAAGCATGGGACAGTCTAAACATTTATGATATGGAAGAAGTCTAAAGAGTCATCTCTATGTACCGAACCATAATAAATATGGGAGTACTTCCCACTATAACTTTGGGTAAAATTTATTATAGAAAATATAGTTATTGCTCACCAACCATACCGTGTGACCCCTCCCTCCTCCACATTTCCCAGCTTCCCTTGTTTGGACCATGTAATTATGTCTTGCCAATGGTTAGCAACAAAATATGCCATTTCTGGTCCAACAGTTTAAAGAGTGGCTTGAGTTCTCTAAACTCTATATTCCCCAGACCAAGCATAATGAATGTATTCTGTGGAAATAACAGACATGAAATGGAAACAGTCTAGATTCTGCAGTTTTGTTTATAGATTTCAACACCCCTCTCTCAAAAAATGAGAGAAATAATTGACAGAAAATCATTAAGTATGAAGAACGCCTGAGGGGCTTTCCTGGTGGCACAGTGGTTAAGAATCCATCTGCCAATGCAGGGGACATGGGTTTGAGCCCTGGTCCAGGAAGATCCCACATGCCGTGGAGCAACTAAGCCTGTGAGCCACAACTACTAAGCCGGTTCTCTAGAACCCATGAGTCACAACTACTGAGCCTGCATGCCACAACTACTGAAGCCTCCGTGCCTAGAGCTCGTGCTCTGCAACAAAGAGAAGCCACTGCAATGAGAAGCCCACACACCCCAATGAAGAGTAGCCCTGGCTTGCTGCAACTAGAGAAAGCCCATGCACAGCAATGAAGACCCAATATAGACATACATACATACATACATATATACATAAATAAATAAATAAATAAATTTATTAAAAAAAGAATGCTTGAAAAACACTGTCAATTAACTTGACCTAATAGCTCCACCTAACAGCAGAAGAATATAGAGTCCTTTAATACACATGGAATATTTACCAAGCTAGACAACTCTCTGGGCCATAAAACAGGTCTAAGTAACTTAAAAAGTGTGCAAACCACTTATGTTCCTTGATGACAATAGAACTAAATTAGAAATCAATATCAAATAAAAATGTGGCCAATCCCTAAATATTTAGAATTGAAATAATACGTTTCTAAATAACCAATGGGTAAAAAGTAAAATTACAAAAATGAAATAAAATTATAAAGTATTTTGAATGAAATTCAAATGAAAGCATAACATATCAAAATCTGAGTGTGCAACAAAAGTAGTACTTAAATGACAATAATAACATTTATTTAATAGCACTGAGTAAACCATATTACAATAGAAAACAGGTCTCATATCAATAACCTTAATTCTCACCTTAAAAAACTCAAAACAGAGCAAATTAAAATAAAGGAAAGAAAAAGGAAAAATAAAGATTAGAGCAGAAATTAATGAAATAAAAAACAGAAAACCAACAAAAATAGCAAAATACAGTTATTTGAGATCCATGAAATTGATATATACCTAAACAGATTGATCAGAAATAAAAAATATGATGCTCAACAGACTCCCTCTTGCAAGAGCACCAGAATCACAACTAATTGCTAAACAATCATCAACAGGAAGACACTGAAACTCACCAAAAATGATACCCCACATCCAAAGACAAAGGAGAAGGTACAATGAGACAGTAGGAAGGGTGCAATCACAATAAAATCAAATCCCATAACTGCTGGGTGGGTGACACAAACTGGAAAACACTTATACCACAGAAGTCCACCCACTGGAGTGAAGGTCCTGAGCCCCATGTCAGGCATCTCAACCTGGGGGTCCAGCAATGGGAGAAGGAATTCCTAGAGAACCAGACTTTGAAGGCTAGCAGGATTTGACTGCAGGACTTTGGCAGGACTGGGGGAACAGAGACTCCACACTTGGAGGGCACACACAAAGTAGTGTGTGCATTGGGACCGAGGGGAAGGAGCAGTGACCCCATAGGAGACTGAACCAGACCTACCTGCTACTGTTGGAGGGTATCCTGCAGAGGCAGGGGTTGGCTGTGTCTCACCGTGAGGACAAGGAAACTGGCAGCAGAAGTTCTGGGAAGTACTTCTTGGTATGAGCCCTTCCAGAGTCCACCATTAGCCCCACCAAAGAGCCTGGGTAGGCTCCAGTGTTGGGTCGCCTCAGGCCAAACCGCCAACTGGGAGGGAACCCAGCCCAACCCATCAGCAGACAAGTGAATTAAAATCTTCCTGAGCTCTGCCCACCAGAACAACAGCCAGCTCTACCCACCACCAATGCCTCCCATCAGGAAACTTGCACAAGCCTCTTAGATAGCCTCATCCAACAGAGGGCAGAAAACAGAAGCAAGAACTACAATCTTACAGCCTGTGGAACAAAAAACACATTCACAGAAAGATAGACAAGATGAAAAGGCAGAAGGCTATGTACTAGATGAAGAAACAAGATAAAACCCCAGAAAATAAATAAATAAATAAATGAAGTGGAGATAGGCAAGCTTCCAGAAAAAGAATTCAAAATAATGATAATGAAGATGATCTGGGCCTCAGAAAAAGAATGGAGGCAAAGATCGAGAAGATGCAAGAAAGGATTAACAAAGACCTAGAAGAATTAAAGAACAAACAAACAGAGATGAACAATACAATAACTGAAATGAAAAATACACTAAAAGGAATCAATAACAGAATAACTGAGGCAGAAGAACGGATAAGTGACCTGGAAGACAGAATGGCGGAATTCACTGCTGCGGTACAGAATAAAGAAAAAATAATGAAAAGAAATGAAGACAGCCTAAGAGACCTCTGGGACAACATTAAACACACCAACATTCACATTATAGGGGTCCCAGAAGGAGAAGAGACAGAGAAAGGACCAAAGAAAATATTTGAAGAGATTATAGACAAAAACTTCCCTAACATGGGAAAGGAAATAGCCACCCTAGTCCAGGAAGCACAGAGAGTCCCATACCGGAAAAACCCAAGGAGAAACATGCCAAGACACATAGTAATCAAATTGGCAAAAATTAAAGAAAAAGAAAAATTTTTGAAAGTAGCAAGGACAAAAGGACAAATAACATACAAGGGAACTCCCATAAGGTTAACAGTTGACTTCTCAGCAGAAACTCTACAAGCCAGAAGGGAGTGGCATGACATATTTAAAGTGATGAAAGGGAAGAACCTACAACCAAGATTACTCTACCCAACAAGGATTTCATTCAGATTCAACAAAGAAATCAAAAGCTTTACAGACAAGCAAAAGCTAAAAGAATTCAGCACTACCAAACCAGCTCTACAACAAAAGCTAAAGGAAGTTCTCAAAGTGGGAAAAAAAAAAGGGAAGAAAAGGACCTACAAAAACAAACCCGTAACAATTAAGAAAATAATAATAGGAACATACACATCGATAATTACCTTAAACGTGAATGGATTAAATGCTCCAACCAAAAGACACAGGCTCGCTGAATGGATACAAAAACAAGATGCATATATATGCTGTCTACAAGAGACCCACTTCAGACCTAGGGACACATAAAGGCTGAAAGTGAGGGGATGGAAAAAGATATTCTATGCAAATGGAAATCAAAAGAAAGCAGGAGTAGCAATACTCATATCAGATAACATAGACTTTAAAATAAAGAATGCTACACAAGACAAGGAAGGACAGTACATAATGATCAAGGGATCAATCCAAGAAGAAGATATAACAATTATAAATATATATGCACCCAACATAAGAGCACCTCAATACATAAGGCAACTGCTAACAGCTCTACAAGAGGAAATTGGGCTTCCCTGGTGACGCAGCGGTTGAGAGTCCACCTGCTGATGCAGGGGACACGGGTTCATGCCGGTCCGGGAGGATCCCACATGCCGCGGAGCAGCTGGGCCCGTGAGCCATGGCCGCTGAGCCTGCTTGTCTGGAACCTGTGCTCCGCAATGGGAGAGGCCACAACAGTGAGAGGCCCACATACCGAAAAAAAAAAAAAAGAGGAAATTGATAGTAACACAATAATAGTCGGGGACTTTTACACCTCACTTACACAAATGGACAGATCATCCAAACAGAAAATTAATAAGGAAACACAAGCTATAAATGACACAATAGACCAGATAGATTTAATTGATATTTATAGGACATTCCATCCAAAAACAGCAGATTACACTTTGTTCTCAAGTGTGCACGGAACATTCTCCAGGATAGAACACATGTTGGGTCACAAATCAAGCCTCAGTAAATTTCAGAAAATTGAAATCACATGAAGCATCTTTTCTGACCACAATGTTATGAGATTAGAAATGAATTACAGGGGAAAAAACATAAAAAAATACAAACACATGGAGGCTAAACAATACGTTACTAAATAACCAAGAGATCACTGAAGAAATCAAAGAAGAAATAAAAAATAATACCTAGATACAAATGACAATGAAAACACGACGATCCAAAACTTACGGGATGCAGCAAAAGCATTTCTAAGACTGAAGTTTATACCAATGCAATCCTAACTCAAGAAACAAGAAAAATCTCAAATAAACAATCTAAATTTACACCTGAAAGAACTAGAGAAAGAAGAACAAACAAAACCCCAAGTTATTAAAAGGAAAGAAATCATAAAGATCAGAGCAGAAATAAATGAAATAGAAACAAAGAAAACAATTGCAAAGATCAAAATAATGAAATGCTGGTTCCTTGAAAAGACAAACAAAATTGATAAACCATTATGCAGACTCATCAAGAAAAAGACACAGAGGACTCAAATCAATAAAATTAGAAATGAAAAAGGAGGAGTTACAACAGACATGGCATGAATACAAAGCATCCTAAGAGACTACTACAAGCAACGCTATGCCAATAAAATGGACAACTTGGAAGAAATGGACAAATCCTTAGAAAGGTACAACCTTCCAAGACTGAACCAGGAAGAACTAGAAAATATGAACAGACCAATCACAAGTAATGAAATTGAAGCTGTGATTAAAAATCTTCCAACAAACAAAAGTCCAGGACCAGATGGCTTCACAGGTGAATTCTATCAAACTTTTAGAGAAGAGCTAACACCCATCCTTCTCAAACTCTTCCAAAAAATTGCAGAGGAAGGAACACTCCCAAATTCGTTCTAAAAACCAGACAATGATACTAAAAATAAAATAAAATACAAAATAAAATTACAAACCAATAACACTGATGAATATAGAGGCAAAAATCCTCAACAGTATACTAGCAAACAGAATCCAACAACACATTAAAAGGATCATACACCATCATCAAGGTGGATTTATCCCAGGGATGCAAGGATTCTTCAACATACACAAATCAATCAATGTGATAAACTATATCAAAAAATTGAAAAAGAAAAACCATATGATCATCTCAATAGATGCAGAAAAAGCTTTTGACAAAGTTCAACACCCATTTATGATAAAAACTCTCTAGAAAGTGGGCATAGAGGGAACCTATGTCAACTTAATAAAGGCCATATATGACAAACCCACAGCAAACATCATTCCCAATGGTGAAAAACTGAAAGCATTTCCTCTAAGGTCAGGAACAAGACAAGGAAGTCCACTCTCACCACTATTATGCAACATAGTTTTGGAAGTCCTAGCCATGGTAATCAGAGGAGAAAAAGAAATAAAAGGAATACAAATTGGAAAAGAAGAAGTAAAACTGTCACTGTTTGCAGATGACATGATACTATACATAGAAAATCCTAAAGATGCCACCAGAAAACTACTAGAGCTAATCAATGAATTCAATAGAGTTGCAGGAATCAAAATTAATGCACAGAAATCTCTTGCATTCCTATACACTAACGATGAAAAATCTGAAAGAGAAAATAAGGAAACACTCCCATTTACCATTGCAACAAAAGGAATAAAATACCTAGGAAGAAACCTACCTAGGGAGACAAAAAACCTGTATGCAGAAAAGTATAAGACACTGTTGAAAGAAATTAAAGATGATACCAACAGATGGAGAGATATACCATGTTATCGGATTGGAAGAATCAATATTGTGAAAATGACTATACATACCCAAAGCAATCTACAAATTCAATGCAATCCCTATCAAATTATCAATGACATTTTTTACAGAACTAAAACAAAAAAATCTTAAAATTTGTATGGAGACACAAAAGACCCCAAGTAGCCAAAGCATTCTTGAGGCAAAAAAACAGAGCTGGAGGAGTCAGACTCCCTGACTTCAGACTATACTACAAAGCTACAGTAATCAAGATATGATACTGGCACAAAAACAGAAATATACATCAATGGAACAGGATAGAAAGCCCAGAGATAAACCCACGCACCTATGGGCAACTAATCTGTGACAAAGGAGGCAAAGATATACAATGGAGAAAAGACAGTCTCTTCAATAAGTGGTGCTGGGAAATTGGACAGCTACATGTAAAAGAATGAAATTAGGACACTCCCTAACACCATACACAAAAATAAACTCAAAATGGATTCGAGACCTAACTATAAGGTCAGACACCATAAAACACTTAGAGGAAAACATAAGAAGAACACTTTTTGACATAAATCACAGCAAGATCCTTTCTGACCCACCTCCTAGAGTAATGGAAATAAAAACAAAAATAAACAAATGGGACCTAATGAAACTTCAAAGCTTTTGCACTGCAAAGGAAACGATAAACAAGACCAAAAGACAACCCTCAGAATGGGAGAAAATATTTGCAAATGAAGCAACTGACAAAGGCTTAATCTCCAAAATTTACAAGCAGCTCATGCAGCTCAATAACAAAAAAACAAACAACCCAATCCAAAAATGGGCAGAAGACCTAAATAGACATTTCTCCAAAGAAGATATACAGACTGCCAACAAACACATGAAAGAATGCTCAACATCATTAATCATTAGAGAAATGCAAATCAAAACTACAATGAGATATCATCTCACACCAGTCAGAATGGCCATCATCAAAAAATCTAGAAACAATAAATGCTGGAGAGGGTGTGGAGAAAAGGGAACACTCTTGCACTGCTGGTGGGAATGTGAATTGGTTCAGCCACTATGGAGAACAGTATGGAGGTTCCTTAAAAAACTACACATAGAACTACCATATGACCCAGCAATCCCACTACTGGGCATATACCCTGAGAAAACCAAAATTCAAAAAGAGTCATGTACCAAAATGTTCATTACAGCACTATTTACAATAGCCCGGAGATGGAAACAACCTATGTGCCCATCATTGGATGAATGGATAAAGAAGATGTGGCATATATATACAATGGAATATTACTCAGCCATAAAAAGAAATGAAATTGAGCTATTTATAATGAGGTGGATAGACCTAGAGTCTGTCATACAGAGTGAAGTAAGTCAGAAAGAAAAAGACAAATACCGTATGCTAACACATATATATATGGAATTTAAGAAAAAAAAATATGTCATGAAGAACCTAGGGATAAGACTGGAATAAAGACACAGACATACTGGAGAACAGACTTGAGGATATGGGGAGGGGGAAGGGTGAGCTGTGACAGGGCGAGAGAGAGTCATGGACATATACACACTAACAAACGTAAGGTAGATAGCTAGTGGGAAGCAGCCACATGGCACAGGGATATCGGCTCGGTGCTTTGTGACCGCCTGGAGGGGTGGGATAGGGAGGGTGGGAGGGAGGGAGACGCAAGATGGAAGAGATATGGGAACATATGTATATGTATAATTGATTCACTTTGTTATAAAGCAGAAACTAACACACCATTGTAAAGCAATTATACCTCAAAAAAGATGTTAAAGAAAAAAAACACAATAGCTTCAAACAGTATCAAATTTACAGGGATAAATCTGACAAAGATGTACAAAACTTATGTAGTGAAAACTACAAAACATTCCTCAGAGAAATCAAAGAACACACTTTAAAATAGAGAGATAAACCATGTTCATGGATCAGAAGATTAATTATGGTTATTATTTTTCCCCATTTGATCTATAGATTCAATGCAATCTCAATCAAAATTGAGCAGCCTCTTCTTCAGGAATTGACATGCTGATTCTAAAACTCATATGTAATGATAAAGGACTTGAAATAGCCAAATCATCTTTGAAGGAGAGAATAACAAAATTCTGTGAAAGAGAACAGGTTTTTCAAAGATGTTTCAATGAAGAAAAGATAGTCTTTCCAACAAATGTGGGTGAAACAATTGGATAATCATATGCCAAAAAAAAAAAAAGGAAAAAGAACTTTGATCTATACAAAAATTAACCGTCAAACTGTGTCATATGCCTGATTGTAAAACCTAAAGCTGTAAAATGTCCAATAGAGCAAATAGCAGGAAATTTTTGAGACTTTTTGTTAAGCAAAGTTTTCTTTCAACATCAAAAGCACAATCCATAAAATTAGAAAATAATAAAATTAATAATTTGATTTCTCTAAATTAAGAAGTTTCTCTCTTTGAAAGGCACTGCCAAGAAAAAGAAAAGATAAACCACAGACTGGCAGAAAATATTTGCAAACACATATGTGATGAAGGACTAGTAATCGCAAACTCAATAATATTTTAAAAATCTATAAAAATAAACAAAAGCAAAAGATTTGAATAGATACTTTGTAAGGAGAATATACAGATAATAATAAATACATGAAAAAATTCCTAACATCACTGCAGCACCAAGCCATATTGGAATCTGAAACAGAAGGAAAAGTCAGTAATATTAATGCTGTCTTTATTTAAATTTTTGATACTGTGTTCACTATGGGTATTTTTCAGTATTTTTCTATTTTTTAAATATTATTTATTTTGATTACTGAGTTTCTTGGCATCCCCTCAAATTTTGTGCCCAGGATGAGTGTCTCACTCATTTTATCATATTATTGACTCTGCTTCATATCATTAGTAATTAATAAAAGGAAATTAAAATCATCATAAAATACACTTATACATCTATTAGAATGTCTAAGATTAAAATACGATTGATCATTCCTAGTGTTGGTGAGGATGTGGAATCCCTGAAACTCTCATACACTGGAGGTGGGAATGTAAATAGTACAACCACTTTGAAAAGCATACTCCTACCATATGACAAAGTCATTCCACTCTTAGATATTTATGCAAGAGAAATGAAAGCATATCTCCACAGAAAGGCTTGTACACAAATGTTAATAGCTTTATTTGTAATAGCCAAAAACTAGAAACAATCCAAATGTGCATTAATGGTTAAAACAGATTAACACGTTATAGTGTATTCATACCATGGAATACTAATCAGCAATAAAAAAGAATGAGCTACTGATAGATGCAAAAACATGGATAAGCCTCAAAATAATTATGCTTTATGAAAGAAACCAGAAAAAAAGAGAGTGCCTACTATATGATACCGTTTACATAAAATATTAGAAAATGCCAACTAGGTTATAGTGATAGAAACTAAAACAGTGATTTCCAGTGGCCAGGCAGGGGTAGTTACAGGGAGTAGAGGCAAGATGGGATTACATGGGGCACAAAGACATTTTGAGAGGGAATTATATAAGCACTATCTTGATTGTGGTAATGGTTTTACAAGCCAGTGCATCCGCCAAAACTTATGGAATTGGACATTTAAAATTTGTACAATTTACTGTAGGTCAATTATACTTCAATAAAGCTGATTAAGAAATATATGGTTGTAAAAAAAGAAGTCATGTCAATCTATTACTTGATAGATATCACTTAAAAATGCCAAGGGAGGGGGCTTCCCTGGTGGCGCAGTGGTTGAGAGTCCGCCTGCTGATGCAGGGGACGCGGGTTCGTGCCCTGGTCTGGGAAGATCCCACATGCCGCGGAGCGGCTGGGTCCGTGGGCCATGGCTGCTGAGCCTGCGCGGCGGGAGCGTGTGCTTCGCAACGGGAGAGGCCACGGCAGTGAGAGGCCCGCGTACCGCAAACCCCCGCCCCCCCAAAAAAAATGCGAAGGGAAATGGCTGGAAGAACCCAGTATTTGTCCCTGGGGAGTACTGGAGTTCGAAGTCCAGGAAAAAAGACTGCTACTTTTTGTTATAAGCCTTTTATATCTTTTGATTTCAAAACTACATATAGTGCATTGTTTTGATAAAAATTAAAATCACTATTAAAAAGGGAAAAAGCAGGAGGAATTTTGATGAATGCAAAGGTTAAAAAAACACAGGAATGTCCATAATAATACTAATAAATAGTGGATAGCAGTGTGGAAAAGACGTTAAACTACATTATTTTATTCTCAGGGCCACTGATTATTGCCCCTGTTGCTTATCTGGAATTCTCTAGATGTTAAAGAAATATTATCCTTGTCTTCCCAAAAATAATATTTCCTGAAATATTAAGAAACTGCCACCATCTCTCCAAGAACTTACAATCTCTTGTTGGAAAGCCACGTTTTTATGCTTCCTGAGAGGTCCCTAAATATAAGAACTACTTTATCACTTTACTTCTTTAGATCACACATTTTCTTATATATTAGAAGACAGAAGGAATTTCACTATGGAGAAAAATGATAGTATGTTGTGATAACTATATAAGCCAGGTTCAGAACAGTCATTAGCAGTGACCTCTAAAACCTGGCTTGTCACCTTCATGTACCAGAGTGCCGTGTAATCAAGGGCAATTCATTTAGTTTCTTTGAGCCGTACTTTCTCAAATACAAAGTTAGGAAGCTAGACTATAGTAGTTCTCCAAATCTCCTGGCTCTAGATATATTTAGTTCTATGAAATGATGGCTAAATGCTGTATTTTATTGAACCGAAAATGCCATTGATTGTAAGATGTACTATTATTTAATAATATATCTTTAATAGTACATAATTATTTAATGATTTCTAGCAAGCATGCCTCTTACATATACTAAGGTATTAACATTTAAATATACAATTTCTATTTCTCTCATCATACTGATATCATACCTTCTCTCAAGAGTCAGCTATCTCTAATGGAAAAATTGCCACTTGATTCCTGCTTCCCAGTGGCCTCTGTTTTTGGTCTGGTCAGATGGATTTAATCATATCTTATTACTTGAATGGGTGTTGGTTCCCCTCAGGAGAAAATATGACCTGTCTCCTCCAAGAATTAGAAAGGCAAAGCGTTGCAGGGTCATTAGTACTATTATTGGGGAAGGGGAGGCGGTAAATAGGAAATAAATAGACATGGGTCCTCATGACTTTTACTGAAAATAGATAGGCAGGAAAAATACCCAGCTGATCAATAAGAAAATATGTATTTACTTTTGCTTGGTCAAGCTTGGGAATGAGTACAGAAGCAAGCTAGCTCTGGGACCAATTTCTTTCTGCCCTTGCTGCCCTGCAAATGACATTCTTACCAGACCATTAAGAATACTGTTATAACTTCTAGTGAGACAACCTGCTAGGTCTCAGTAGTGGGACGATTACATCTATCGGAAATAATGACCCATAACTAGAATAAAACACATTAATAACATCACATTTACCCAACATAATGCATTTCACCATTTTATATTACAGAGACCAAGTTAATCAGTAAAAGCATTCCCAAAAAACGGGAGCAACTAACAGGCACAGAGTAGATAATGAATATAAAAGCAGAATGTGCAGGCTCGGTTTTTTCTTTTTTTTTCCTTTAAAACTGAGAAGATATATAATGGGCAGTAATAGTTGGAGCACTAGTTTGGGAATGGGTGATTCTACCTTCCGTCTGTGGGCTCATCTGCTAAAAGGCAGAGCAGAAGTGACTTCCTCTGGACATAAGAGAAAACCTGAGGTTGTGAGGTTTGATGGAAAGAGCTCCAGATTAGGATTAGAAGAGCAGCTGTGCTGTTAATGAGCTGTGTGACCTTGAGCAACTCACTTCACCTCTCTGAGCTTCAATTTCTTATCTGCAAAATGAACAGCTTAGACTAGGTGATTTCTGAAATCCCCTCCAATTCTCATATCTTGTGATTTGAAGCAGAATGTCAACCTGACATGGGGATGCTGTGAAAAGTAATAAAAAGGCCTATAAAATTTTGGAGCTCCGTGATCTTCAGAACTGCAGGCAGAAAGGATCAGATTGCAATGGCATTTCAGAGACTGCTTTGACACGATGGATGGAGGCCCAGGTAAAACTCAGGAACTTTAGAGAATGCAGCATCAGGACCAAAATAACATAAGGCTGTGGTTCTTCGATTATTTTCTGTCTTGGGCAAATGCTTAGGTTGACTATAATTTATTTCAGGAATTTCAATATCTATAGCAACAGGAAAAAAACTAGTCATAAATAAGGCAGGTTAGACAAGATAAATAAACCCTAATTATTAAGATATATAACACACCTAAAAGTTCAACCTTACAGTTCAGTCGTTTTAGAAGTTAAGGGAACATGAGAGTAGAAAATTAGTTAAATGTCTTAGAGTTTTCAAAGTCTCATAATTTTTGGTTTTTTTTTCCATGACTGAGCACTTTTGTTTGAGAAAACACATTTCCTAACACCACCACATCATTTCCACGTGACTAGAAACAATCATAGGAAAATATTTATAATAAAACACGAAATAATGAAGCTCCAAAAATCTTGAGACCAATGCCATGGTATGTATCTTACCTCCTACACCCTGGTTTGCAGATGCTCCATTCTTATGACTCTTGTCAGTATTTTGGAAGAAAAAAACCTACAGTGACCTTTTCATTTTAATCAAGACACAAAGTATTGAGTTGATTTTAGGGAAAAAGCAGAAGTGGGTACAGTACCTGCTGGCATTTTGCATGCAGAACCCCACTGACACCTGTACACCAAACCCTCTGGGACATGAAAACTCTAATCTTGCTACATAATGCTGTTCCATTTTAGCCTCACATTATTACTTGAATTGAATTTTAAATTAGTCTACTTACAGAACAAATTACCAAAAGTTTAATTTTCCTTTTCCACAAATCCCACTGCAAGCACCAGCCACCTGAAGCCAAGAGAGTTGTAGGTTTTGTCCAAATGCAGGTAAATATCAAAACCAACTAATTCTCTTGCAAAATAAATATGCAACCCATTTATACTAACAATCCTTGGTCAAGCCAGATTTTAGCCAAACATAATCAGAAATGGTCCTTTAGTCGAACTTTCTTCTTTTTACTCCTAAGTAAAATACAGAAAATAATGGAAAGGCTGTTAGCTTCTTGTAATGAAGGCAAAAGTGATTGAAAAAAAGATGTAAAAATTGATGATACCTGGCTGACATTATTTAAATAGACAATGGCTCTATCAATAAAAAGAAGCCTTAAGAAATGTGTTTCATGACAGAAATATATTAACCACTTTTCATCATCTGGAACCTTCGTAAATCAATAAGAGATATTTACTCTATCCTGCTGGGGTGGCTTTTTGTATTTCTAAGAGGATTTAATTCTGGTTGCCATAGTTATGACAGAGTTCTAGAATGAATTTTGTTTCATCATAATTGCTGCATGTTAGTATGTAAACAGCTGAACTCTACCTTCAACAGGCAGAACTCAATTGTGAATAAAGAAAATTCCTTGTCATAAAGTGGTTGAACTAGAATTCAAAACATACCATTGAGCCCTTGCTCTCCACAGAGAGTTGGCAAATACTTCTCAAATATTTTTAGCATAGTTGTCTCTGAAAGGCACATCAATAGTACAAGAAGAATGCAGAAGAAGATTTAAAATGTTTAAAGTGATGTGGAGATTTACAGAAGTTAAAATAATTTATTCTTGGTCTGTACCATAAGTCATAAGGAAAATTTTGACCTTTGGGCTATTGATCTATCTTTTTACCAAATACCTGTCACTTCATGTAGATATTAAATTTGAAATGTGTTATTTCCCAGCCAGTTCAATGCCAATTGGTTCAATATCAGTTTATCCACTAAAAAAAGAAAAAGAAAAACAATCCAGGGAAATTACTCTTAAGCCTGATATGTTTTAGCATTAATTTCAAAGGCCGCAACGTAAAAGAAGGAAAAGGAAAACATGTATCCTCTTGTTACTTCTTTGAGGTGCAAATATCCAGAAAATATGAAATCAAAAAGAATTGGGGCCATCTCCTTTCGGATCTGGGCTACTGCAGCACTAGGGTGTCAGTTGGTCCCGGCCAGAACACTTCAGTTCTTCCCTGCAAGGATATATTTAATAACTGATTGGTGTGTTCCTTTAATACAAGAAAATGGAAATGGAACAGCCAGAGGAAACCTTTCCCAACACCAAAACCAATGGCGAATTTGGTAAACGCCCTGCTGAAGATATGGAAGAGGAGCACACTTTTAAAGATCTAGAAACACTGATGAGATGGTTGAATTACACATTCTGCTTCAGAGTAAGAATGCTGGGGCAGTGATTGGAAAAGGAGGCAAGAATATTAAGGCTCTCCGTACAGACCACAATGCCAATTTCTCCAATTGTTTCAATATCAGCACTGAGTATTAGTGCTGATATTGAAACAATTGGAGAAATTCTGAAGAAAATCATCCCTACCTTGAAAGAGGGCCTGCAGTTGCCATCACCCACTGCAACCAGCCAGCTCCCGCTGAAATCTGATGCTGTGGAATGCTTAAATTACCAACACTATAAAGGACGCGACTTTGCGAGTTGAGATTGTTGATTCATCAGAGTCTGGCTGGAGGAATTATTGGAGTCAAAGGTGCTAAAATCAAAGAACTTCGAGAGAACACTCGGACAACAATCAAGCTTTTCCAGGAATGTGGTCCTCAATCCACTGACAGAGTGGTTCTTATTGGAGGAAAACCTGATAGGGTTGTAGAGTGCATAAAGATCATCCTTGATCTTATATCAGAGTCTCCCATTGAAGGACGTGCTCAGCGTTATGATCCCAGTTTTTATGATGAAACCTATGATTACTGTGGTTTTACAATGATGTTTGATGACTGCTGTGGACGTCCCGTGGGATTTCCCATGCAGGGAAGAGGTGGTTTTGACAGAACGCCTCCTGGTCAGGGTGGGAGTCCCATGCTTCCATCCAGAAGAGATTGTGATGATAGGAGCCCTCGTCGAGGACCTCCTCCACCTCCTCCTGGACGAGGGGGCCGGGGTGGTGGCAGAGCTCAGAATCTTCCTCCTTCTCCACCACCACCACCTAGAGGAGGGGATCTAATGGCCTATGACAGAAGAGGAAGACCTGGAGACCATTATGATGGCATGGGTGGTTTCAGTGCTGATGAAACCTGGGACTCTGCAGTAGATACATGGAGCCCATCAGAGCCACAGATGGCTTATGAACCACAGAGTGGCTCTGGATATGATTATTCTTATGCAGGGGGTCGTGGCTCATATGGCGATCTTGGTGGACCTATTATTACTACACAAGTAACTGCTCCCAAAGATCTGGCTCGATCTATTATTGGCAAAGGTGGTCAGCAGATTAAACAAATCCGTCATGAGTCAGGAGCATCGATCAAAATTGATGAGCCTTTAGAAGGGTCCAAAGATTGGATCATTACCATTACAGGAACACAGGCCCAGATACAGAATGCACAGGATTTGCTGCAGAACAGTGTGAAGCAATATTCTGGAAAGTTTTTCTAAGACTAGTGAAGAACTGAAGGAGTCCTGCATCTTTTTTTTTTTATCTGCTTCTGTGTAAAAAGCCAACATTCCTCTGCTTCATAGGTGTTCTGCATTTGAGGTGTAGTGAAATCTTTGCTGTCACCAGATATAATGTTTCAGTTCCTTACAAACAAGGTTGGGGGTTGGGGGAGAGTATGCAGAAACTAGCATTGAATTTTGCAACAGCAGCAGAATGAGTGAATTTTAATTTTTGCTCATTGTTGGTGGTTTAAAAAACAAATCCCCCCATGTAATTATTGCGAACACTTTGCTTTGTGGTCACTGTAATATTTTGGGGGAGGGTGGGACAGGGAGGAAAAGTAACGATAGTCCATATGTCCCTGGCATCTATTCGGAGCAGTGTGCAGAATGTAATGCTCTTTTGTAAGAAATGTTTTATGATTTTTAAAATAAATTTAGTGAACCTCAAAAAAAAAAAAAAGAATTGGATCCCACAAACAGGGAAAGAGGTGTTCTTATATGCCCTAAGAAAAACCCAAACACAATTTTCATAGACAAAAGCCCAACAGTCTGCCAGTAGCAATTCAAATGTCAGTTCAGTTAAAAAGATAACCCTTTAAACTTTGAAAAACAACATACCTCTGTTAATCACAGAATCTTTTAAAATATGTATTTGTCTGGTAAAATTTGACAATGCTGCCTGTGAAATCCAAAAGGAGAACATGTCATGAGAATATGGAAGCACAAGAAACTTCAACTAAAATTGTCTTTTCCCATATGGCAACTTAAGACAAATAGCCCTAAGTGTGTTATTTTGAGAGACACACAATTTCGAAATAACTGGATATACCTCAAGTTATTCTAGAAGTGAAAAGTAGAAAGAAGTTCTTTGGCTTATTCACCTTAGACTTTTCCTGTTTAGTTAGAGGTTGCATTCAATTACCTTCCATTTGAAACTCTTTTGATTCTATATTTGTAGTATTTATTGTTTTGAGGGGGAACCATTTTCATATATATGTTAGATTTGAATCACGACCATTTGCATGACATTTTATTAAAATATATGGTTTGAACATGAATAAGACAGTGTGTTAATTATTCAAGAGATAAGAAGATAAATATAATTCTTACCCAATGGAACACATACTAGAAGAACTAAGTAGAAAAGTAGGGAGAAGTGTTAAGATAAATAATACTAGATAATTACATAATATGGGCTGTGTATGAATGGGATAAAAGAAGTAAGAGCAGAGAGTTGTGACAGTAAACCCAGCAAAGACATACGTCCTTCGCTAGATCAGAAAAGGCTTCAAGGAGGCACTGGCATTTGAGTTGGATGCCATTAAAGGAAGTTCAACAGAGTAGCTTTAGTGAGGCATATTCTAATATTCTGAAAGGCAGGAAAATACTAGCAAAAATAAAAATGATGACCAGGACAGGATATGTGAAATTTTTTTCCCAGAAGCTTGACAAACTTTTAATAGATGTTGGTATAAGCAAATGCAGACTAATTGAAGTACATGTTGTCATTTTTAAAAAGTCACACAATGGTTGTGAAAATTTTAAGTTATTTTTGTATATTGAGAGCAGGGATATTTCCATCATATGGTAGAGCCTAGAAAGAGATATTTTATTTCTTGAGTGATAGAAAGTAGCAGCTGGTGGGGCAAAGAATGGGCTGTAGAAAGAATACTTGCTCTGACTCTTACTAACTGGATGAACCTGGAAAAGGTACTTTACCTTCCATGATTGTTTTCTTATCTAAAGTAGGAATATTTACAGTGCCTACTTCCTAGGTTGTAATGAGTATTAAATGAATTATTAGGTATAAAACACTTGAACTAATGCATGGCAAATAGTAAGCACTCAGTGTTGTATTAGCTCATTTTCATTATGTGGATCAGAGATGAAACTACTTTCATGTAGATTTAGGTATTTTTATTTTAATTTTCTTTAGAAAAGATCTGCTTTGGATCATTTAAGAACTTCAGCAATGGAGTGAAAACTAAAGTTAAACTAACCTTGCCAATTAAAGATAACTTTCTTTCAAAAGTCCTTCAAGATTCTTTCTCCTCTTACAGCGGTTCTAGAATATAGCTACACTTTTTAGTCATACGAAGATTTCTTTAAAATACTAATGCCAGGATCCTACCTCCAGAGATTCTAATTTAATTGGCCTTGGCTGTAAGGAGTTTTAAAAGCGTCCCAGGTGATTTTAATGTACAGCCAATGTTGAGAACCACTGAGCCAATGGGTAAAACGTCTGCCAATTTGAAGTTCAAAATCCCTGTAAGTGCCGATTCATGCCTTCTTTTCAGGTATTTCTGTCCCCACCTCTGTCCCCCTCACACTGGCACAGGGGGACAGTGTGAATCCTCACAGTGATGGGTCTCTGACTTGGGGCTTCACTAGTCTCCACTATCATGGAGTGGGCCTACTTTTGTTCCTGGGAGGATTGCACTGCTGTCCACTGAAGAGTGGATCCGGGATGAGCACTAACTGCCTGCCCGGCTACCATCCCAGGTAACATTTGATCCCACCTGGCTTTGTAGGCACTTCGCTGGATGTGCTGCTGAAGCCCACCCTCACACAGCTACCTCTGGCTGTGAAGTCCTGTGCCCTGTAGCCTCTTCATCTTTACACCTAGGCTGCTGATGGTCACTGGTCCTCTGGAACCTCCCACTTTTCCCTCAACACCAGGTATGCTGGAATGTCCCATTCAAACCCAGTGCAGGCCATAGGGTTTGGGGTCCTTTTCAGGTGAATCTATCTAGATATCACTTTCTCTCTGCTCTTGCTCTTCTGCTACTCCTGGACTACACTGGATGCAAAGGATTGTCTGGGACTCTGGTCAGATTTCCATCATCTTGTGGCTGAGACCTAGGAGAGGGGATTTTTGTTTCATACAAGGGACCCAGGGAGCACTTAACCCTAGTTTCTCCTCCTCCAGTGCATGTATACACCTTGGACAGAAATCTGTGCCTTCCTCTTCCAGTTTCTATTATCTTTCCTTAGGTCACATCCTCAACCCTTCCTAGGCTATAGCTTAAGGAAAATTCTGTGACCCAAGTCTCCTTGGCTTGACTCTGGACATGGAAAAGGCAGATTTTTGGAATTCAGAAAAATATTTCTCTTTTGGAAATCCTAGAATTGTGTCTCACAATGGAGTCAAAAACGTCATTTTTAGCCAAAATTTGAATAGTAAACTTTTTGTTTTTGTCCTCCTGTCCTAACGTTATTGCTTATATCTTTCCTGAGGCAATAGATATACCTGCCATAATCAGGGTACAGCCCCATACAAGGAAGTATAAAAAATAAAAACACAATTTTATATTTCAAACTATATTATTCCCATAATATCTGTAATTGAAAATAATTCCAGCATGAATCTTCCACTCTTCTTAAGCATTTAGCTTGTAACCTAGAAGACAGGGTACACCTGTTTTCAACCCTATGGTTTTGAAACCACCAATTCTTTCCTTCCTTCCTTCTTAGTCCAAACACCATTGCATGTGTGGGGTGTGTGTGTGTGTGTGCGTGTGCCTGTGTGTGTGTGTGTGTGTGCGTGTGTGCGTAATTCTTGTTTTGCTTACTAGATCCTTTAGGTTTATAAGTTGAAACATTACAATTTATTCTAAGAATTTAAGAGTAGGACTCATGTCTTGACCAACTGCCACCAAGACTAAGAATGTAGGGCACATACTAAGCATCAAAATATTTCCTTACTACTACTAACAGTCTCTCCTGGACCACCGAGGATAGAGACTTTGAAAGATGCATCTTTCTTTCCCTTTGGCCTCCTCCAATCCTTCATGAAAAAATAAATGCACTAAAATTCTGGCTTCTCTCATTAAGATTGAATCAATATCCAGAGATTCAAGTTTCATACAATGTGCCTCCACCTATACCAAGATGGAGTTAACTCCACCCCACTCCAGCCAGAGAACCCCTTCTCAGATGCAGGCCCTTGTTCCATCAGTTCTGCTCCAGAAAGCTAAAGTTAGGACTTCTTTTTCACCTTCCTCCCCAAATAAATATACTTAGGTTTTTACAATGGCAAAGGAATGTATTTCCATTTAAGAAAAACTAGAAAATTGAGGAAAGGATAAAAAAAAAAAACCCACAAATAAACACCCAATAATTACCAATGTTATCATTTTGGTATGCTTCCTTCCATGAGAACAGTATAAATTATAATCAAATAGATAGCTGCCTTTTTCATTTTAGAATATATTATGAATATTTAATAGTCATTCAAAATATTTGTTTCTACTACTTTTACTCATAAGTAAAACTATGCTTAAAATAACAGCAACAGAAAGAGCAAAAAATAATAATATTACTTAAGTGTATAATTGCAATATACTAGGCTAACTCTTTAATATCATGGTATCTCACAGATTTGTCTATCAGTATTAGTATCATGGATAAAGACAATGTGGTATGTATATACAATGGAATATTACTCAGCCATAAGAAAGAATGAAATAATGCCATTTGCAGCAACATGGATGGACCTAGAGATTGTCATACTGAGTGAAGTAAGTCAGACAGAGAAAGACAAATATATGATATCACTTATATGTGGAATCTTTAAAAAATCTTTCAGTTGGCCATGGAAATAAGGGCCCTTGTAATAAAGTGATTTGTGTGCATGTGTTCTCACTCACTCTAGGCACAATTGTGTACTACTCTTTGAACATGAGAGCTTGATCTTTTCTGTTCAGTAAAACAAGCCAGCAACCCTATCTAAGGGAAGGGCCAGTGGAGTCAAGGCTCAGCTATAGACTGTCTATCAGCACCGCCATATGGGAATACACCTCTCTTTACCTCAAGACACACAGATGGCAGGACCAACCTGAACCAGCAGACATACCAGGTGACCCACAAAGTGAGCTGCCCTCACTCATTATGCCCACAACAATGAAGAGAAAACTCTTACAACTTTTTATCCTTGGTGTTCTGATGGAGCTTCAGAGAACAGAAGTAAAACAATAGATCTAAGGAAGATAACTGTTCTCCTCAACAGGGTGCTGCTTTCCCCACTCCTCTTATTGCCATCTTATCCTAAGGATATCCTGAATAATTTGCCCCATAACAGGGGTTAACCTACCTGAGATGGTCCTTCCAAGTTGCCAAGTTCTTTCTCCACAAAACCTAACTGTGGATTTTTTAAAATGTTTCCTCCAGCTATTTAAGTATCATCCAACAAAAAAGAAAATCATTAATAAATAATGTAAACAACTGTACATGGGTTTTCACATGCAATTTTACATTTAGGAGAAAATAAGATTTTTAAGCAAAATTACAGTGATTTAACAACATATCTTCAGACTAAGACCTGACTCAATGGAAGCCTTCACAATTAGAGCAGCCATGGATTGTGGCTGAATTAGGTTAGGTCATGTTTAATATTCTCTGCTTCCATTTCTATTCACCAATGATTACCATAAATATTTGATTCTCTCCTAGAATTCTGCTGCCATTTTCTGTACCCTGGCCTCTGACTTAGCCCACCACTGTAAAGTTTGTCTTGGTTCATTAATTCCTATGTAGGCTTCTGACTTGCCTCCCAATCACGGAGAGGATTTGTGGTTCTGTAAGACTCATGGGAGCATCTACTCTGTGAAGGTCTTAGCTGTGCAGGAGTCACCCCTGTCCCCTCAGGGCTGCCTGTTTCCAGAAGTTAAGCTGGCTTTGGTTTTCTCTGGGTCTCAAGGCCAGGCATTGCACAAAATCCAAGACCTTAAAGCTAAGGAAGAAACTGAATCCCTCAGGAATGGAGGGAAGTTTTTAAGCCTTTTTACCTTATTTCCCAGCTCTTCCCTTTCGGGTAGTGAGAGCTACAGCAAACAAAGACCCTTCATCTCTCTTCTCAGTGGGGTTTCTCAACTAACACTAAAGCTGCCTCAAATATGCTAGCTCTTCTATTAATCCTATTTCTGTACCTGTTGTTCATGGCTGTGCTTTCCACTAGTCAGGACAGACCTGTCCACACCGCCAGTACATCTCAGTTCCTTTGTTCAATATTAAATCCCACCTGCCAACTGAGTCAAAGATTTCTCCAAAATGTCACCCAAGTTTCTCTTAATTTACTTGCTTGTCACATGGTCTAATTTATTGAAAAGAACATTAGCTGAATATCTGAAATAGATATGAAAAGAAAAAAACCTATAATCAGACAATAGAAATTTCTTTGTCATCTCATCATCATCATCATCATAATCATCATCCCTAACAATTATATAGTGCCTACTACATGCCAAACACTAATATAACTGCTTTACACAGATTAATTTCTTTGATCCTTACAACCAAATAAGGGTAATGGTATTATGTTCATTTTAAGATAAGGAATCTGAGGCAGAGAAAGAATACATAACTTATGCAAGGTCATAGCTGGCTCCAGATGCCCTGCTCTTAACCCTTACATCATGCCACCTGCCTACAATGACAATCCCCAGGTGGCTTCCAAAATCCACTGTTATCTAATGTAACCAAACAGCCTGTCTTCTGTGTTGTCAGTTCACTCCTGAGTGTACCATTAGGATTTACTCTGAAAGAGATAGTCCCTGAAGAATTCTACAAAGCAGGGATGGCTTCACAAGCAGGCAAGTTTAAAACTTTTTTAGTTTTAAAGTTTAAAATGAGCTTGAAATTTCCACAACAAAAATAACAGTTTTGACATTGCATATCTGATATCTAAACTATATCAAAAACTTTTAAGCAATAACATGGAAAGCCTTGCTCCCATCCAATGGTAGAGGAAACTAAAGCTCAGGGAAGTCAAATACCTTGACCATCATCACACGAGTAGAAACTGAGCTGTTTGCCTATAGTGTGTATGTTCTTCCCACTTTAACACACTCTCCATTAAATAAAGATATTCTAATAAGTTGTATAATACCCATAGCGTACTCTAATAAATTACTCTTAAACTTAATTCTAGGAGATTAAAGTTTATCCTAGGGGAAATTCTTTCCAACTTTTAACAACTTGTGGAAAGCAGATCCACCATTTCCATGGCCTTTTCATTGAACTCATTGACCCTCCCAAGACATTCACATGAGAGAAGGGATCAAAGGTAGAGGTGCAGATGGAAGACCCTGCAGACATTACACAGAGATGCCCAACCATCTGTATGTCACAGCCAAACTCATAAGGTTTTCTGAGATTCCACAGCATCTAAAATTGTTTTCTTCAATTCCTATAGTTAGTCCACTCAATGACAGAATACTAAATGGACTTCTCTGCTACATGACAGTTAATCAGTTTACCCAAAAACCATTTGCAAAGAGTAAAGTTTCACTGTCCCCACTCTTCTGAGGCACTGTGGTGTGACATACTGAAAAAGAACAGTTTTAGAGAAACAGCTAGATTCAAATCCAAGTTATGTCATTTATTATTAGTATGGAAAAAATTAACTCCCTGCAGGTTTTAGTTAATTCACTTAGGAAATGATAAGATATTATTACTAATTAGTTTGGATTTGGGAGCAGCAATAGATAACACCCTATCTTCCATTCTTGAGTTTAGAATCTACTAAAAAATAAGATAGAAGAGAAGAGCCGATCCATATCATAGCACCTGTTGTATTGATAAACCTGACTGGAGACAAGGACTTCAGTTGAGCTCCCTAAATTTCTCCAAAAAATGGACCTGATTATTCTTCCACTTATACACGAAGTAGGATAAACCAAGCCACTGGGACCTAGTCCAAAGCTACCCACATGGAAGACCACTCCTGGATCCTGAACACCTGTGAGCTGTAAAAGAGGGAACCCAAAAGGCCCAGAGTCCAGCATGCTCAGCTCCTTCTACAAGATTTACCAATAAGATAAGTCAGTCTTATCAGTGAGGAGTCAATGAGGATGCAAAAAGAAGTTGGAAGAATTCTTCTCATATTAACCTTTGTGAAGTGGGAATTCTCTCCTCTTTATGGATTTATGAATAACAAGGAGAAAGTGTTCTTCCTAACAGCACCAAAGAGTGATGCCTTCAGCTAAGAATTCTCTTATGCATACCCAATTATATGTTGAAGGCTTCAATTTGGATATAATACAAGTACCTAAATTCAGAAACCTGAAACTGAGTTAATAATCTCATTTTATTTCTTAACATATTCCTCCTCCAGTGTACCCTATCTTGATAAAAGATACCACCGTCCATTCAGTCTCAATCCAGAAATCTAGGTGTTATCCTTGATGCTTCCCCCTCTTCTTTATTAAATTAACCATGAGATCTTATTTAATTCTATCTTCTAAATATCTTTCAAGTATACTGGAATTCTCTCCTTTCCCACTATAACCACTTCTTCCAGGACATCACTATTATTGTATTTACTTCCTATTTTACTTCCTTTTACTTTTGCCCTCTACCCCATCATCTACTTGAATGACTCTGCGAACAGTCCTCAAAATCATTTTTGTAATATGCAAATTGAATTCTATTTATCTGACTCCATCTCTTTCACTTACTTCAAGTTTCCTCTTAAATCTTACTCTCTCAGAAAAGTCTTCCTGATCTCTTCTAGACTTATATACAGGAATTCAACAGTTAACTTTCATAGCCTCCTGTAATTCCTCTAGTGACAAGACTCACCACACTTTATTTTAATTGTTTTTTATATCATTCTGCCAAAGTCTATTGTTGTCAAACGTTGAAAGCCAACAATAAAGAGCAAATATTGTAGTCAGCAAGAAAAACTACATTGCATACAGGGGAACAACAATCTGATTAATAGCTGACTTCTCATGAAAACCATGGGAGCCAGGAGAGATTGGAACAATGTCTTTCCAGAGCTGAAACAAAAACTTATCAATCAGGAAGTCTTTACCCAGTGAAAATATTCTTCAAAAATGACAAAAAAAAGAAGACATATTTGGATAAACAAAAACTAGTATAATTTGCTGTCAACATAACTGTGCTAAAGTTATTGCTAAAGGAAGTTCTTCAGTCTGAAGGGAAAATATTTCAGATGAAAACGTGGATCCTTGAAAAGAAGGAAGAGCATCAGAAATGGTAGATATCTGGTACATGCCAAAGATTTTTTGTTTCTCTTTAATTTGTTTCCCATAAACCATACAACTCTTTAGAGCAAAAATTATAACATTATCTTGTGGAAATTATAAGATATTTAAATGGAGTTCACATTATATTATGTATTAATTTTCTATTGATGCCATAAAAATTACCAATACTTATTAGATTAAACAACAAAAATGTATTGCCTTAAGGTCTGTAGGTCAGAAATCTGACATGGATCTCATTGGGGGTAAGATCAAGGTGTCAGTATGTGTTCCTTTCTGGAGGCCTTAAAGACTTGCTCATCTGTGTTGTTGGCAGAATTCAGTTCATTGTATTGATATTTGTAGGATTAGGTCTCATTTCGTTGCTGGCTGTCAGCCCAGTGTCATTCCTAGCTTCTAGAGGTCACCCTCATTCTTTGTCTCATGAACCTCTTTCTCGTCTTCAAAGAAATAACAGGTCAAGTCCCTTTTTGAGTCTTTCCTCCTCCTTCTTTCATCTCATCTCTATGACCCAACTGAGAAAGTCTCTCTTCTTTTAAGGACTCATGTGATTAGATTTGGCTCATCCGTAGTATCAAAGATAAGCTCCCCATGTCAAACATATCTATAGAGTAACTTTTGCCATATAAGATAACATATGCACAGGCTCTGGAGACTAGGGCATGGGCATCTTTGGAAGGTTATAATTCTGCCTCCCACTCAAGAGTATCCTAAAACATGAGGGGAGAGAATATGTATCTATAAGGTTGAAAAATTTTTTAACGTTTTACAGAAAGTGATACAATATAAATTGTAAGTGAAATATGAAAATTTATGTACTTAATATACTATATATACATATATATGACAATGTATATATATATGTATATATATATTAATACCCAGAACAACCATTAAAAAAACTGTAGAGAAACATAAAAATATAAGGTATTAAAATTTATGGAATGCAGGCAAAGCAGTGTCCAGAGAGACATTTATACCTGTAAATACCTATGTTAGAAGTAAAGATCTAAAAATTGATTATATGAGTTCTCATCTTTTAAAAAATTAGACAAAAAGAAAAATGTACTCAAATTAAGTGAAAGCAAGAAAATAATAAATGTAAAGGAATAAATCAATGAAATGGGAAACAAGAAAATAATAGACAAAAATCAATAAAACCAAAAACTAGTTATCTCAAACTTATGTAAAATTAATCAGCATAACTGCACTAATCAAGAAAAAAAGAGACACACATCAAAATATTAACATTGAAAGAGGGTATATAGCACTACAGAGCCTATGTACATGGAAAGGATAATAATGGAATGTTTTGAACAACTTAATATAACAATATATGTAGCTGAAGTGAATAAATTTCTTACAATACAGAAATTTGATCCAAGAAGAAAAACTTGAATATCCTGTATTACTTAAGAACTGAATTTGTAATTAAAAATCTTCCCACAAAGAAAACTCCAAGCCCAAATGGCTCCAGTGGTGAATTCTATCACACATTTAAGAAAAAATAATACCAATTCTATGCAAACTCTTTCAGAAAATAGTAGAAGAGAGAATACTTCCAAAATCCCTTTATATGGCCAGTCTTACTCAGATACCAATACCAGACACAAACATCACAAGTATAGAAAACCGTAATTCAACATACACTATGAACATTAATGCAACAATCCTGAACAAAATTTAATAAATAAAACCCAGCAATATTAAAAGAGTATATAATACATCATAGTCAGTGGGATTTATCTTAGGAATGGTACGTAGGTTTGCCATTTGAGAATCAATGTAATTCACCATATAAATAGTATAAAATAGAAAAACCATATGATCTTTTCAATACATGCAGAAAATTCATTTGACACAAGTTATGATAAAAACTTCAAAAACTAGGAATATGTATCAGCATATACATGTAAAGAAGCCTAATAACATTTTTAACACAACAGATCAAAGGTCAACAATAGTAACCAACGTGAGGATTACATGGGTCTAAGTACTAACCAGAAAGTTTCCAAAAAGCAGATACCTTTTTCCTCAGAAGATTCCATGGGTAACTAATAAAATGCACGACCTAATCATGTGAGGAACCCAGAATGGTAATAGCACTGAACAAGGACCAGTCTTATCTCCTTACCAACTAGTAGTATGACTTTCAACTTCTGTACCTTAGATTCCCCATCTGTAAAATATGAAGCTTGACTTAGAAGGATGATACCTCAGCTCCCTATAGCCCCCTTCAGATTTATAACATTAGCAGTGAAAGATTCTCCAGTCTTTTAGTCAATAACTTTTGTTGCCAAGTTCCAACTGGGTATAGCTCCTTGAGGGGAGTGAGAGGTGGTGAGAACAAACAGAAGCTGAGCCTCAGACCTGAAGTCAAGACCATCATGGTGATGCTTCCCCTTGGCAGATAAGTTGTGCAGACCCTGCTGGGACACCGTCTGTCACGGCTGTGTGAAGTCAAAGGAAAAGCTGTGGGAAATGCTCACCAGCTTCAATGGGTCATTTTTCACCAGTTGCAGATGGCTCTGTGGAACAAAACAAAAAGCAGGGGGGGTGCAGTGACTGGCAAACTACACCCAACAACCCGAGATGAATGAACTGTCTGTACCTTGAAAGCTAGGCCTGCAGATTCACTGTGGGGAGAGTCTATCCTCCTCTCTTCTTCCTAACACTCTCCATCCAAACTCCTGTGGTGTTTAGTACAGCACGGCCCTAGGCCCTGGGTACTGGTACTCCATGCATAGTGATTAGTGAGGCAGTACAGTGACTCAGACTAAGCCACCCGTTCAGAAGTCCTAAGAAAGTACCAGGGGGTACCTGGCTCACAGTAAGTGCTTGACAAATGCTTATCAAAATATACTGCCTTGAAAAGATATCCCCTTATATCACAGAAAAATCCAGATGGGAGCTTGTTCTGTTACCTCTATCCAGTATTTCCTGAAATTTCTAAATCCAATTCACTCAGATTGTTTCTGTTGTTAAGTCCCCTTGCACTTTCCCAAACTCCTGATTTAATTCTCAGCTAACGGACACTGACCTCTTGTACTTCCCGTCCATTTGGGGGTAACGGGCAATAACAATTAACGATAAATGAGTTAGACCTTAGTACAACTATTAAATGGTTCAATTTGTTTGGGGCATCCAAAACATTTCCTTTCTGCTCAGCCACAAATACCATTAGCTGCTCTCTCTCCCCTTTCAACAAAAACTTGCTTTCAGAAAAGACTCTGATGCCCATCATCTATAGCATAATATGTTTGTCAATGTGATGGGATTCTAAGGAAATTTATATCCTAAGGCATACCTCTAATTGTTTCACGAAGAACTTAGCCACCTGGACAAGCACTGACATAACTGGAGGAATTCCAGAGGAGGACCTGTATGTTATATCATAGGGGATACATTATCTAAAAGTAACATTGGCCTTGACTTTTCATGTACTCTCCTCCACGACTTCTTTTGACTTTTCGCTGCCCACACATCTGATTTATTGTGTTACTGCTCTTGCTGCTAAAATGGGAAATGGATAGCTAATGAATTAAAAGAGCTACTGCCAAGGAGTGATTAACAGTCTGGGAAGAGGCAAGCAGAGGCATCATGTATATGCAAAGAGTTATTGCATTTCCAAAGCTTTCCTCCCTCTAGGAGGATATCCCTCACTTTGAAGTAAAAAAAAAAAAAAAAAAATCTAGGTGTGCCTGAAGAGGGATGCTAAAAGACAGGAGGCTGCTTTTAGGAGATATTGAACTTCAGGCCTTAAATGATTTAAATGCAATTCCCATGTGCAGCTGCTAAACCAAAGCACCTCACCCCAGGGAAGAGATGAGAAATTTTGAGGGCGATTGAACACTGAGAATTCTCATCGCGGCTTAGCAAGAAGTGACTTAGCACATGTGTTTCAGTGATTATGAAGCATGGGGATGCTCACTGGCTCTGAAAGGCCTAGTCACCAGTGTGACAACTCTGGTGCTGGTGAAAGAGGCAGTCAGATGAGGCAGGAATGAACATCTTTCACCTTTGCAATCTGCTAATGCTCCGGCAACTTTTCTTCTGGGAATGCGTGTCTGCCACTCTGTGCATTCATGCCAAGGTTTTTAAGATGAGGTGTGCAGAGCTAATCAGGGGAAGAAGAGGGAGGGAGAATGCTTATTAAGTAGCTACCGTGTAGGCAGCACCTGCTGGGGGCCTGGCATTTTACATGCTTTCTTAAAAAAAAAGTAAAGAAAGAGAAATTTTATTGGGAAATTCTACATCATTATAGAAAATCATAGAAACAGAAAATTCCTCTACAACTCTGCATAGGTCATATAATAGAATATTGCCGAGACCTGGAAGGCTGCTGTATATAGACCTGCATCCAGCCACAGAACCACCTGCCGCTGTCCTAAAGCTTAGCACCACTATGGCGATACCTTTCTCTCTTTGCTTTGTAGGTTTTTCACATACGCATGCATTTCTAGAGGTTATAGTTTACTTGTGCTTGTTTTTGAACTATATACCAATGGGATCATGAAACATTGATTCTTCTGTAATCTGGCTTCTTTCATTCAATTAAAAAGTTATGTTTATGATGTATATGTTTTTGTCTGACACTAGTTTGTTCATTTCATTGCTATCATACTATTACATTACATGACTATATCACCGTTCATTTAGCCATTCTATTGCTGAGGATCTTTGGGTTAGAACTATCATGAATAGTCTTCTATGAGCACTCTTATGCATGTTGCATGTCTTATGAAGCACATGGGCATGCATTTCTGTCAGTTATATACTTAATGACAGAACTGGGGGTCACCATAACATATATCTTCAACCTAAGTGAATATTGAAAACCTCTTTTCCAAATGATTGTACCAATTCACATTAACAGTGTCAGGTAGTTCCTGTTGCTTCATATTCTTAATAAACTTAGTATATTGCAAGACTTTTTTTTCATTTTAGCCATTCACATAGATGTATGTCATTTGTCATTTTTCTGATTACTAATGAGATTGACATCTTTTCAGATGTGCACTAGGTATTAGGATGTCATCTATTTGAAATGCTTGCTCAAGGTCTTTGTCCATTTTTATAATTCTTTATTGATTTAAATGATACTGCATCATACATATAATTACAAATAGCTTCTCACCCTCTTTACTTACCTTTTTATTTTATTTATTTATTTTTGGCTGTGCCTCGCGGCTTGCAAGATCTTACTTCCCTGACCAGGAATCGAACCCAGGCCCCAGCAGTGAAAGCACAAGACCTAACCACTGGACTGCCAGGGAATTTCCATCTTTTCATTCTCTTAATGTTTCTTCTAAAGAACAGAAATACTTAATTTTAATATAGTCAAATTTATCAATCTTTTTCCATGTGATTATCCTGCCTATCCTGAGGCAATGAAGATACTTTCCTACACTATCTTCTAAAAACTTTATTGTTTTGCCTTCCATATTGAAGTCTACTCTCTATCATATATTTTTCCTTATGATGTGAAATAAAGGTCAGCTTTAACTTTTTTTCAATGTGAATATCCAATTGGTCCAGACCACTAATTAAGGCCATTCTTTCCCACTTATCTCTACTTTTGTCATAAATCAAGTGTTCATAGATGTGTGGGTCTTTTTTTACTCTCTTCCAATGGCCTGTTTGTCTACCCTATGCCAAAAAACTACACCGTCTGCATTGTTATATCTTTAAATCAAGTAGTGATATTTGGAAGTGCAAGTCCTCCTCCACCTTATTTGCTTCAAAAGTGTCTTGGCTACACTTGGTCCTTTTCATTTTCATAAACTTTTAGAATCATTTTGCTCATATCTCTCTCTCTCTCTCTCTCTCACACACACACACACACACACACACACACACACACACACACTAAACCTGCTTATATTTTTATTGCCATTACATTAAATCTGGATACCAATTTGGAAAGAACTGACACCTTTACAGTCAGTTTCAGAGTCTTCCCATCAATGAACATAATATACCTCTCCCCTTATTTATATCTTCTTTAATTTTTTTCCATTAATGTTTCCTTCATTGAGATCTTGTATGTCCTTTATTAAATTGATTCTTAGTCATTTGTTATTTCTAATAATATCTGAAATTATATTTTTGTCACCTAATTGCTTATTGCTAATATATAATACATTTTTTTAATATCAGCTTCTATTCAGCAAACTTGCAGACTCTCAAAAGATTCTTTTCGGGCTTCCCTGGTGGCGCAGTGGTTGAGCGTCCACCTGCCGATGCAGGGGACACGGGTTCGTGCCCCGGTCCGGGAAGATCCCACATGCCGCGGAGCGGCTGGGCCCGTGAGCCGTGGCCGCTGAGCCTGTGCGTCCGGAGCCTGTGCTCCGCAACGGGAGAGGCCACAACAGTGAGAGGCCCGCGTACCGCAAACAAACAAACAAAAAAAGATTCTTTTGAATATTCTAAAAACACAAGCATATCATCTATGAATAATGACGTTACTATTTTTTTCTTTGCAGCACTTCATAATTTATCTTTTTTTTTTTCTGTGTTACTGCATTGGCTAGGAAGCCCAGTACCTGTCAAATAGAACTGGTGGGTACCATTCTTATCTTGTTTCCAGTTTCAAAGAAATGTTTTTTAACATTTCATCATTAAGTATAATGCTTACTGTTGGGTTTCTTTTTTTTGATATACTTTATTAGACTAAAGACAGTCCCTGCTATTCTTAGTTTGTTACTTTTTTTCATAAAATGTATGATGATTTATCAAACACGCTTCCTATATCTATTGGAATAATCATGAATGAATTTTGTATTCTCTTAATGAAATATATATTCTATATTCTATAATATTTTAATATGTAATGTTTTAATATAGTTTACATATTTTTACTAATCTCAGTTTTACATGTGGCAAGAATCTCAGTTTGGGCAAGGACAATAGTAAGACTGGGATTCAGGACAGCTGAGTGTGCTTGATGGATTAGTGAAGTGAGCTTTTCAGGAGTCTATTGCATGAAGATATCCTGGCAGTGAATCCATGAAAGGAAAGAAACTAGACAGTTACAAAGCTTCAGTGTCAGAAATGAGGGGCAATTTTGCTGACTACCGGAGTCTGTGTTTCAAATTTTGCCTTTCAAGGAATTCTATAGACATATGTCTGGGTTCTAAGGAAAGAGAGGGAGGAGAATAAAAACCAAACAATTTCACTCCTTGGATATGCCTCTAACAAAGAGTTGTGCAAAAGAGGAGAAAAGCATTCCCCCTCAAAGCATGTTTTGGGCTTCAGAGAACATGGTACAGCTTTGATACTTCAAAACTCTAGAGAATACACAGCGATGGGAAAGGGTCCAGCCAGAGCTCAGATAAGGATGCCTGGGGACTGAGGCAGGAATGAGATGGGGGCACAGCTGTACCTCTTCACCCAGTAGCAATCAAAGGAAGTGTTATGGGCCAAATTGTATCCCCCCAAATATGTTGAGGTCCAAACCCCAGGTACCTGTAAATGTGACCTCATTTGGAAATAGAGTCTCTGCTGGTATTCAATATCATATGAGGTCATTAGAGTGGGCCCTAAGTCCATTATGATTGTGTCCTTATAAAAAGGAGAATGACATGTGCATAGGGAGAATACCATGTGAAGATTGGAGTTTTGCTGCCACAGCAAAGGAACTATCAGAAGCTAAGAAATAATCTTGGAACAGATCCTTCTCTAGCGCCTTCGGAGAGAGCATGACCTTGATATCAGACTTTTAACCACCAGAAGTGTGCTACAATACATTTCTGTGGTTTAAGTCACTTAGATTGTGATACTTCATGACAGCAACTCAAGCAAACTAATACAAGAAGTAGCAGGTATTGTCATCTGATGAAGGGATACCCAATAAAAATAGGGGTGCTAGACAAGAGAGAGGCCAGTCCATGCCACATGCCACATGGTAGATGATGGAATTGTTCAAAAGCGCTGTAGACATCCCCTGAAACCCACAGAAATAATTGAAGAGGATGCTTCAGGATATTAAATGTCCAAATTTAGCAATGGGGAAAGAGAGACAGTATAATGGATTAAGATTCTCAACATAGTCAATACGAAACCCTGGAGTAAACAGAAACAATATAACATAAGGATAGTCATATGGACACAGACAAATGCTGTAATCTGTACCATGTCCACCATCTAGCTGGTAGCATGGAGCTGGAGCTCTGTTCACTCTCCCATGCTGTCTCCATCACTTTCCTTGGCAGCCCCTTTCACCTTCATGATTCTCAGTTTGAGTTGGTTGCGTGGAAACCTTGCTGGGAACTTATATCATGATCAAATAGGGGCGCACGTGGTCAAGGTTATTTACAAGAGTAAATTCAGTAGTTATTGCTACCTATAGACATTTTTTGAAAACTACACATAAGTCATTTGGAATCAGGAATTGTTCAATCAAAGATTATCCCACATATATTTTATATAATGCACTGTGCTTGACCTACAAATGGGAAAACCCACAAAATGACTAAATGACTAAATCCCCCCCAAAAAATCGTCACTCATTCATGCAACTGTTTTTCCATGAGTACCAACTATGTTCCACACACTGTGTTAGAAGCCTGCCTTTTCCTCTGTAGAGTAGATCATTCTAATAGAACATGAGAAGCACAGAATCACCACAGTATATAAATGAATAGGGGTAATATTTAAAGTCATTTATTAAATAAATGAAAAGCAGAATCACGGAGAAGTAAAGGAATTGATTCAATGTCGGCAGAGAGCTGTAGAAGCCTGGTCTCCTTATTCTCAGATCTAGAGAAATCTTTTCTAAGGGTAAAGAGTAGGGTCAAGAAAGGGGAAGTTGTGTGCTCATATATATTTAAACCCAGCTGCTTCTGAGATCCTACATTTTCTTTCTCTTCCTTTCCAAATCTACCTAGAGGTAAAATTAGGAAGTAGGCAACTGACTGAGGTACAAAGTTTGCTTCTTTTCTCAGTCTCCAAAGACTTTGCCTCTTACATTTTCTACATCTTCCTTCCCCGGGTACTTATTCTAGCAGCCCTGAGATGCCTAACAAACCCAATCCAGCTCTTCTAAAATATACATTCGGCCTTCTCTGCCTCACTCACCATGTTGCCATAGCAGCTTGGCATGAAAGAACCATAGCTGCAAGAGAGTAACACACCTTTCTCAGATCAGATACAATATTTCTGGCAAATGAGATTTACACAGTCACTTTAGCCTCATTAAATCTAGCTCATTCTGTACTTTTCCCATACCTTTCTCAACAACCTTTGAATGGTTACAATTCAGTGATTTTAGAAGATTCATTTTGACCTATTTTCCTTTTCCTCTTTGAAACATTAGGACAACACTATTTTCTTCCAAGACACCATCAGTACTTTTGGGTTTCTTCGTACTAAGAATTGGAGAGTTCAGGGTGCAATGGTGAAAAGAGCATGGGATTCAGAGGCATAGGTAAAATAAGTGACATATTTCCAGGCTCCTAGGTACACACCACCACCTCTGTCTCAGGGTTGTTACTATTTATAACCCGTTCGAAAAAGAGTTTAGTAAGAAATACTTTAAAATGTTACCCTCAGAAAAAAAAAATATTACCCCCTTTCTTTTTCATTTTTTTCTTGGATTGAGCTCTGGAAAAAGTCTTCATTCAAGTCTTTTGAATGAAATGACTTCCAGGTCTGGTCAAGCTCTGTATAATTCTGTGGAAATAGTATTGTGCCTACTTCCAATGGCAAGTATAGCCTCTGCGCTAAGTGCACCAATTATGAAAAAGAGCATAACTATTTCTGGAAAGATCACATCAAGCTCAGCTTCCCTTGATGACAAATCACCACTTCTTAGAACAATTCTCTCTCTCTGAAATTTATACCTTCCTCTACCTCCCCAACATTTTTTTTTTAAATATAGAGGCCTCAAAAAGGTACAAGAGAGTCCTTTTTTAATTCTTGGGTCAGAATGTGATGACCCACCACCTACAGTCTCATAAGTTTGTACGCCCTGTAGGAAGAAATCAAAGACAAAATAACAACATACTTAGATAGACTTTTCAGCTCTGGGCTAAGAATCAACATTGGAAAGCCCTGGAAGGTGGCTCATCTTTCTGTGGAAGAACTCAATCAGGGCTCAACCTCCAGCAGAGTTAGATTAGTAGAATGCTTATTTTTGTAAGTGTTCAATTGGGGGTGCTCAAATTCTGATGCATTTTCGTTGGATACTACTTAGCAACTAGCTGACTGCTAGATAGACTGTCACCTTTCCTCTTGACAATTTGCTGAAAATGAGCCCCTCAGTGTTACATGAACATGAGGGAAACGGGTTGGGAGGGTTAGAGCTGAAGATGGGATTTCATTTGGTGCACTTATGTGAGAATTTTTAGTGTGCTGCTGATGTTTAAGGGCTTCGGTAAATGCAAAAGAGGGGAAAAGGTTGGGAATGACAGACAGTGAGTTCCGCTCAGCAGGCATTGACTCTGTAGTCAAAGTATAAATGGATCGAGTTCTTTTCAAATGTTAATAAGCTTTTGCACTGGAAGAGATTTCATATGTAGTTGCTATAATATCTGGCACTGGCCTATTCTGTGGTTGCCGAGATGGATTGGATGTTTGAATTACCATCAATATTAGGTGAAAACCATTCCAAAAGAGGTGTTTTAAATGTTAATACAAAAGGAAAAAATCTTACATTTGGAAAGTAAGCAAAAAATATGAGTATTTATTTCACTCACAGGTGTTTCTTAACTAGTATTATTTTGATATAGAAGAGAATTTCAATCCATCATGGCAATACTTAGCTTAGTGATAGAAAATGCATGAAAAGTAAGCATGAGCATGAACTAAGGTAAGTAGCAACTCTATGTTCCAGCGCTTAGAAAAATGGACTTTCCTAAGGATGTAACTGTGACATTCCAGGATTTGGATCTCAAATCTTCATGATGCCTCCCTTAACTTGTTAAATAGCAAATGTGTCAGCAATGAAGTAGCATGAGATCAGGTAGAGTGGTATTAATTTGGACCTAACAGAAATCCCATGACAGTTATCTTGGCTTCTAGAGAAAGAATCAAACCCACCTTAGGCAGAGTTTAATACTGGAATTACAACAATATAAAGTTAACCCAATACACCTTTACTCTGTGTATGTTGAGATCTAGATTCTAAGGTTACCCAGGCCCAAAATAGTCCCTATCCAGTCATCTGAGAAGAAAAGAAACAAATAGCCACTGGAGAGAAATTGATTGCACATGTCTAACCCTGTGAGTCCAGCAAAACAGAGGGCAGCCACCCTGATCATTTACCGTAAGACCTTCTTAACAGGGCAATCCTCAGTCTCTGACTGACAGACCTAGAATTTGGGGTATAGGAAACAACTGTCAGGGTAGATAATTCAGTTGTCATGACACAGAAGACAAATTCACTGTGTGGGAAAAAAATGGGAAGGACAGAAAGAGTAAATTATAGGATTATAATAAATTTATAAATTCAGCGAAAAGCAAATAATGGATTTTAAAAACAAAACAGCATACTGAATATGATCTCAAAAACATATATGATACCACAGTTTAAAAGAAACATTGAAGAAGAAGGGACTTTTCCTGCCTAATATTAAAACATATTATATAACTGACAATTAAAACCAATGTAGAAAAGGAGTGGGAATATTCAGTAAAAAGGGATAGTCATGTCTACATGATTCTTCTTTGCATGTTCCAGGGGAAACTGTAAAAGAAATATTAGACTGAGCTTGTTTACAGCTCAATCCAGACCAAGTTAAAGTACCACATGGCCTGCACTTCTCATGTTATTTAAGGCCAAATATATCAGAACCCATTAAAATTGGACATTTATTTTCTGGATGCTCCTTTAAATGTATTTTTAGAGCCAAAGGCCTCATCCACACTTCATGGTCAGAGGGTAGGATGTGCCTGGAAGGGAGTGGATATCTCCCCTCTTCATCACCTGAGGAAGGGCCACATCCTGGGACACAGGTAAAGCTAGTGATCAGGGGAAACTACCTTTTTGGGACTTGTAGCAGGTAGTCATGGATCTCTACTGGAGTCAGGATTATGAAGATAAACATGGAAATATTCCAGAAGGTAGGTCCAGAAGTGGTACTCTATGAGTAAGTGCTGCCCCATAAAAGAAACATGTTGATTGGGGCTTGAACCTGAGAGCTCTGAGAAGGGTCATATCTAATGTCAATTTTATGTCCTCCCTATGTCACATCTCCTTTCTGTGTTCCTCAAACAGTTTTTTTAAAGACTTAATAAAAGTTATAGGCTGAGCATATTTATAAGAATGTACAAAAGAATATGTTCTATAACAGTAAGGCTGGAAATGACCCAAATGTCCATCAACAGGAAAATGGATGAATAAATTGTGGTATATTCATACAATAGAGTGCCATACATAAAAAATGATATTGTTAACAGATCTATGTATAAGAGGTAAAACTGTCAAGAAAAGCAAAGGAATGATAAACTCAGAATTTAAACTAGTGATTAACTCCCAGAGTAAAGAAAAGGGATACAGTAAAGATAAGCATAGGGTGAACTTCAACATTAATGGCATTGTTCTGTTTCTTAAATTGGGTAGGAGGTACTCCTGGTGTCTTTTTATTACTACCCTTTATACTGGGATCAGCCAACAACATCCCAGGTGTCAAATCTGGTCAGCAGGATGCTTATGTGTGGCCCAAGAGCTAAGAAATTATTTTTTTACATTTTGTTTGTTTGTTTTTTTGCGATACGCAGGCCTCTCACTGTTGTAGCCTCTCCCGTTGCGGAGCACAGGCTCCGGATGCGCAGGCTCAGCGGCCATGGCTCACGGGCCAAGCCGCTCCACGGCATGCGGGATCCTCCCGGACCGGGGCACGAACCCGTGTCCCCTGCATCGGCAGGCGGACTCTCAACCACTGCGCCACCAGGGAAGCCCTATTTTTTTTTAACATTTTTAAAGCTTTGTTAAGAAGGAGTTGGGGGAAGGAGGGAGAGGAAGAGGTGTAAACTCTGCAGCAGAGGTGTTTGTGGCCTGCAAAGTCTAAAATATCCATTATCCGGACCCTTACCAAAAAACGTTTGCCAACTCCTGATTTACTTACTTTTATATACAGTTTGATATTTTAAAAATATATTTCATAGTACATACTTTAAACTTACTGCCTAGTCTTTACTCTGATGAAGGAAATTAAAGGGAAGGTCCATTACCTGCGTAACAGACGGATCTGAATACTCAACACAGTCATGTGAAATAATGGGTTATCTTTTCCTTCCCCTACCAGCTCCACACAGTGACGGCTAAGAAAGATGATCTACATTCCAAGGACTGGGTCAAAGGCTACATTCCAGGTATGAGATGATAATCATTGGAAATAAAATCTGGCCCCATGATCATTGATTTCTCTTTCCTTTCCAGAGGGGGAAGTTGAAAGGAGATTGAAAAGGAAAGAGAGAGGCTCAGGGTTTGTGGAGAATGAGAACAAATATCTGCTCCTATTGCTGCTTCTAGCTCACCTAGCATTCGCCTCATCAAACTTTGGTGGTTCCCAAGGGCTGAAAACCATCGTTTTGTTTCCCACTTGCTTCTCATTTGCCCCTCCATGGATGAAGAAGACACAGGATGTGGTGGAGTGGGAAACAGTGGAGAGTGCCAAAGAAAGACTCAGGGATACATTCCTCCCTGCCCTCACCCCCATCTCGAGGCAAAGATGTTTTGCCTTCCTGTACGTCCGGGCCCAGAGTGAGGCAGCAGAGCTTGCTGAGATTCCTGAGGAAGAAATTAACCACCATTGCTGTCCATGTTCGATGGTTGTCAGGGCAGAACAGGGAGATTCCAGAAGCAAAAATCAGAGAAAGTATGCGTGCTGGAAGTGAGGAGGTGGGTGAGGACAGGTCCTGACGTCTTAGGAACACCAGCGAGTGCAGGATGCCATGCAGGCAGCCAGGGTACTTACATTTCCCCCTTTAGAACAGTAGGAGGGGATCTGGAGTAGTCAGAGGGCAGCATGAAAGCCCTGTGCTCTTGAAAAAAATGGAGGCCAATAGGTGGGAAATGAGCAAAAACACCAGACACTCGGCCTGTATATATTCTGTGTATTTAGTTTCTGATTCACAGATGGTTATCTACATAATAATAACAAGCAGTGACCTCATAATACCTAATTATTAATAACAAACTACCCCATGGGAAGAAGTAGACAAACATTACTAATGGGTAAGAAATTGCTGTTATGCTCTCTCCTTCTCCTA
Source organism: Lagenorhynchus albirostris (assembly GCF_949774975.1). Classification (NCBI taxonomy): domain Eukaryota; kingdom Metazoa; phylum Chordata; class Mammalia; order Artiodactyla; family Delphinidae; genus Lagenorhynchus; species Lagenorhynchus albirostris. Next base: position 26,158,324 of record NC_083112.1, on the reverse strand, counting down.
GGCCAGCCTCTTTTCCACATATAAGTTATACTTTAAATTACTATAGAATTTATATGGAATTTTTTGAGTGTAAAGAATATTTCATGAATAATTTTGCCAGAACAGGTTCTGGCTGGGGCAACCAGAAGGCCATGGTTACCCTAGTAATACCTGAGCCCTTTCTACTTTAACCTGGAAGGCTTTGTAACAATAAAAGCTGTCTTGAAGGAGGGCTTGCAATGCTAGATGCTTTTACCTAGGCTGTCCATTTAATCCTCACAACTACACTATAAAATAGGGATTATTTTCACAACGTTACAGAAGAGGAATCTGAAAATCAGAAAGGTTAAGTAACTCACCTAAGGTCACACATTTAACAAGGGAAGCTTTCATCAAACAAGAGAAACTTTGCTCCAGCCTTTAATAGGTGTTGTCTTTTACTAGCTGTTTCCACATTTGATGTGTCATGTTAATTCTTAACCTCTGAGAAGAGGATAAGGATACTTTTTACAGATGAAGAAATAGCATTTCAGAGGAGCTTTTAAGTTACTCATATTCAACCAATTCAGGAGTGCCTAAATCCAAGTGAAGCTCAGGGGTCCGTGAATCGAATGTATGAGTTTTCATGCTTCCCATGCCATCCTGCCAGGGCCCGAGAGGGGAAGTTCTGAGTCCTTAGTAACTGAAGCCCACTTTGGTGAAAACAGAATTAAGGGATAACCAATTATGACATTTACCTGTTTCATTACTTCTATTACTGGAGCTTTGCATCTGCCATTAGATCCATATTTAAGACTCCTAGAGAAAAAAATCCTGCTGAATTATCAGCAACCACAGTGAAGCATAAACCTGTAGCTCTTAGCACTCGAGCAAATCCCACTAAGATGCTACCAAAATTAGAGAGGATTTGCGTTTACGTGCAGTATTCCCAGATGGCCTCCTGCAAGGCACACAGCAAACAAGATGCACTTATCCTTACTGAGGCGAAACCAAGCCTTTCAAACAACTTACATGGGACCAGGGTAACTACACACCTCATCTCTTCCACATTGGTCATGTGACTGCAAATCCTCTTTGAACATCAAATAGGTGAACTGTGTGCATCCATGCCATCTAAATTTGTGGATTTCCAGAAGGGATTGGAGGTGGTCAGTGAGTGAGCAAAAGTTGGCAGAAGAGTGTGTCAGCCTGCTTTCTGAGGTAACCTGAGGGAAAATTTAATAGCGTTTGCTATATACCTCATTGCTATACGTATTAGGGTCAAATCAAGCATGCTATAAAATCCTGATGTAACAGGTAAGATAGTCCTAAAGGAAGGACCAGAAATGATCTAGCAGCAAGTCATCTTATGAGAGAAAAAAGAGATTCTCAGGACAGCTTTGAAGGTAAAGGGCTCTCTGAAAATCAATTCACCCTCAGCTTACCCGTCACCTTCTTAAACATGAAATAAGAGTAAAAGGACTATGGGCTTCCATATTAGCAAAGTTAGGTTCAAAGCCTAATTCTGCCATTGGCTAGCCTCGCTCACCCTGGGACCTGTTTATCTTCTCTGAGATTCAGTTGGTTCTCCTGCAAAATATGGCCCTAATACCGACTTCCAGGTATCATATATGCACTTACCATGCCCAGAAGACAACATGGAACCATGCCATAGAGGCCCAGAAAAAGTTAATTTCCCTCACTTTGCTCTAAATGTATGACCTTCCGTGAGTCACTTCATTTCTCACAGTTTCAGTTTTCTTATTTCCAAAATGTGGACAATAAAACCTATAGTGAGTATTAATTAAGAAACTATATGGAAAGGACCTATCACAGCTCCAGGCACCAGTGAAGCACTCAGTAAATAAGAGTTCACATTCCTAAAGTGCTGTTTCTAAACACAGACTTTATTTCTCTTTGGCTGCATCATTTAGTTTTTACATAGAAGTTAAAATAATGCCACTGCTCCCCAACAGCCAAAGAAGTGAACGGCATCTGCCTGGTTTTAGCCATCACACCATTAGAACCAACCCAGAGCACGTGGCCCTTGCACCAACACTGGGCCTCCAGTCTGCTTCTCCCACCCAGCTGAGGCCCAGTGACCCACCACACACTGAGGCTCATTGTCACAGACACTGATTCCCCTTGCTGGGCCTCATTAGCAGCTTTCTAGTCACTCACTTCATGTTTCTCCTGGCAAATTATATTTGACTTTCAATTTAAAATCCAGGGTTCTCTAAAGCAAAACCTGTGTAATCATGGTGATAGAGCAGTGGCATATGCAGTTTTGACAGGATGGATTTATCTTGTTTGTCATGAAGAGTCTCACTCTGCACATATCCATGCCAGAAGACTGGTGTCCCCTCCGCCACACCCCCTACGCCATACACGTGCTGGAGAATGACAGATGATCCACCCATTGAGCTTGGGCTCACAGGGAACTCAGAGCGCTAGGAGGGTTCATTTAGAAGCAGAGTGTTACTGTCCTATGGAAAGTCACGGAGGTCTTAGACTTGGTTCAGTGGGCATGAAATGAAGGAAGTTAGAAACGGGAAGAAAATCCATACCTCAGCAATAAAGTTTTCATCTGATTTAATCAAACACATATTTGCATATTTCTTTGGCAAAGACATCAGGTTCTCCAGTAGACGAGCTAAAGCAAAATCTGTCAAAAGAAATTGTTTCGGTTCTCCCTCCTCGAATAAGAAATATTTAACTCCAATTTTTCAAGGTGAATTTTTGGTGGCTCTTAGTGGCATTTTCAAATTCATTTGGGTGTCTTTTTGGTTATTTAATTCCAGAAACGCAATCTAGGATTCAGGATACTTAGAGGAGGGATACTTAATTTTAATAGGATTATCAATCCCATGAAAGTTTGAAAAGCTTGGTCAACCCCATTTGAGTGGGCAATCCAAAAGTATTTACACTTGGCCCTAGAATGCAATTGTGTACTTACATTTGAATGAGGATGTTGGACCTGTATCGTGTAAAGTACTTGATGCTTTTAGTATCCTGGAATCGGAAACCTTAAAATCAGCCTACCAATTAGGGAATTATTTGAACTTAACTCCTTTCAAGCATTCTTCATGATGCTCCTTCGCATACAATATCGTCATACTGATTAATACATATTCTCTTCCCTTAATACCTTCCAGTTGGAAAGCAAACTAACTGTTGAATAAGCCAAACTAAATTCTGATGCTGAAGATGTTAGAAGTGCTAAAAATATCGAACCCTAAGATAATTCCACTTACCCTTGGAGATATGCAAACTATATTTTAAAACTTAGAGTCTACCAGATATACTCCATAGAAGGCATTCAGTTGCATGGAAAACAGGCATTTATAAATAGGTGACAAATCTCCCTATGCCATAAATTTAAAGACGAGTAGAAGAAACATGGTTTTGCCCCCAATGACAATGTAACCAAGAGAAGGAATTGTGTGATTCGTCCTCAAAAGATCTGGGCAGGGACTTCTCCAGCTGTATCTTTTGTGACCTTACCATTCGCCACTGGTTTCAGTGGTTCCTCTTTTACCCACACCTACTGGTATTCCTAGACCATGATCACTTTTATGGCTTGGGAAGGAGAAACACTGCCTCAACATACAAGAGGTTTCCAGCTTTAGACCTTGAGAGACAACCCCAAGAAAGGACCAAGAGTGGGGATGAAGACAAAAATTACAGAGACTCCCCAGATGTGAGCCTCACCAGTTAATGCCCTGCTCCCGTCAACCTCCCTGTGGCCAGGAGAGATCTGTCTCATCTACCCAAAATGCCATACTGTTCTCAGCCAACTCTTCATCTTAAATACCCATCTGGAGACTTCATGGCCTTTATTCACAACTGAACTAATCTGACATGTTTTGTTTCTCATCAATGAAATCATCGTCCTTAGAATTCCTCTTCCAAGCTCTATATTTTCCTCAAGGTCCTCTTTTGGCCAAAAGTCCATGGCAAGATAATGGTCAATATCTATTGAATTTATAGTTTATATTAGCTAGTTTCTCAAGTGCTTTGAATATTTTAACTCAAAATAACTGTATCATTATCATTTCTACTTACTCATGAGAAAACACAGATCTCAAGAGGTAAAAGGGTTCAGCATGAACCCTGAAGACTGACTTCAAGGCTTAGTATCTTAACTATTATCCTCACTGTTGTCTGGTGTACATTGTTGTCTGAGAGTATTTTCTCAGCCTAACATTATTAGTAAGGCCAGGTATTTGGTTCTGAGCTTTTAATCTTCTGATTCCTACTATTTGCCTTGATAGAAACTAATATTTAGCTCTAATTATATTACAATAGGCACTGAAGTAATTACTTCAAGATATATAAAGCCAACAAAGTATCCATCTCCAACTACCATCCCCCACTCTTCATTTGCATCTTTCTTCCACTGATCTTGGATCCTGACTTACCCTGGCTCAGAGGGAAAAGGGATTTGAATTCAGTAGAATGAAGAGTATTGTCCCATTCCTGGAGGCAGAGCTTCACTTTTGGAAGAGAATAATGTCCTGGTATGAGTCCCCTGAAACCACCTAATCAGTCTCATCAGGAATAATTCATGAAAGAACAGAGAGGGTATGTGGTAATAGGAATTTTTAAAGGCACAGTAATATGACTTGAAAGTTAGAAGACACAGAAATCCAATGAATCATAATAATAAACACAACATTCATTTGTAAAATATCTGCTACATGCCAGCCATATACCAGGGATTGTAATAATGATGATAATAATAATAATGAATGCTTACATAGTGGTCCCTATGTGCAGGGATTCCTCTAAGTTCTCCATATATATTAACAAAGTAAATCTTCACCACAATCCTATGAGATGTATACTGTTAATACTCACATTCTATAGATAAGCAAGAGAATCTTAGAGAAGGTGAGTAATTTGCTACATGATGGTTCAGGGATGGGTTATAGCAATATCCTTATGTGATAAAAGCTCTCAATTTGCAACATAAGACATAATTTGGTACTGGAAACCCAGAAAACTTGAGTGACATGATATCAGAACTGTCAGACAAGGATGGGTGAGAATAAGGAGAGAAAGCAAATAGCAATAAAACTACTACTCAGGAGCAGCTAAACAGATATTTCAAAGAACGAGAAGAAACTAACTTTATGGCAGACAGAATACTCATCAAATGGAAGAATTTATGCCTCAAAAAATGAAAATATTAGAGAAACTTGTAAATAATTTTAAAATACATATTTTAAGAACCTGAGATGAAAAACATAGGATCAAAAACAAGAGGTTATGAAGCAAGAGGCAGGTATGAATCAAATATTAGTAGATATGAAAAATATGTCAATTCAAAAATCAGAAAAAGAAAAGTGTAGCCACTGGAAAAAAGTGTAGTACATGATATAGGTGGTATATATATATTCTATACTGTATATATATATATATATATATATATATATATATATAGTATAGAATTGATGGAATTGAAAGAAAATTATTAAATTGGAAGATATGCCTAATGAATTCATCTAAAATGCAGTGCATAATGATAATAAACTAAAACATATGAAAAAAAAGTGTTACAGTATTAGGAAATTCCAACAAACTATAGATCCAAGAATAAGCAGAAGCAGTATTTGAAGAAATAATGGCTAAGACTTTTTAAGAAAAAATTAAGAACATAAACCTTCAGATTTAAGGAACAGAATACAACCTCAGGGTAATTTAAAACATAAATCAAACCATAAAGTATGTATTTATTATTTGACCCAGCAATCCCACTACTAGGAATTTATCCTAAGGATATATCTCAGTCAAAGCCAACAGTATATGCACAAGTTTATTCATGGTGGACAACTGTCTTATCAAAATATTAGAAACAACCTCATGGCCCACCCATTGGAGACTATTTGAATAAACTAAGGTTCATCTACAAAATAGAATACTATGCTATTAAAAAAAAGATTGATAAATCTCTATGAACTTATATGGAGTTATTTACTGGATGTGTTAGGTAGTGAAGAACACAAGAATATAAAGAGTATATACAATGTTTTGTATTAGAAAGACAGAAAAATATGTATACATACAAACAAGTTTACTTTTGCAAAAAGAAATACAGGACCAGTTAAAATAGAAATAAACAGTCATAACAGAAGATAACCTAGATGTGTGGATAGGAGCAAGGTGAAGAGAATAAGACTTCTTAGAGTATACAGTGAGGAAAAAATAATAAATATAGAAAGAAAGACTTGGATGAAAGGAACAATGAAGAGTGAATAGTTTGAAAATGTTGGCAGATCTATTAACTAACAACTTTTATTTTAAAAAGGTATTATTATTATATTGTGTTGGTCTTGAAATATTGGAAATAAAATCCTGTGATGACAAAAGTTTGAAATGGTAAGTTTTTTGTCTTATTTTTACAGGAGGAAAGAGATGATGAGTACCTTAACCATTGAGAAAAAGATCAAATATGCATGTTAGAAATGTAACCGTAATCACTAAGAAAATTAAGAGTATCTATATATTACAAATGAACAGAGGAAACAAAGAAATCATCAAGAAAATTTTTGTCAATCCAAGATAAGAAAGGAAAAGAAAAAAATGCTAAGTGAAATGAAACCAGTGTAAAATGATTAAAATACATCAGAAATTTTAAAACGTAAACGAATTAAAATCAAGTTAACCTAATTAATTAATTAAAAAGTTAAGAGTAAAGGAAAACAAAAAAATAACTAAAATAATATTTATTCATTATTATAAATATCCAATTAAATAGACTTTAAGAAGAGTATACATATACTTTAAAGTTGAAACCCCTCTTTTGCTCTTCCCTGATCCTCTATTCACTTTGCTTCTTCAACAGAAATAAAATTCAACAAGTGATGTTTCTTAAAGTTTAGTTCCAATGTAGTATATGAAACCGTAACAGTGAACATTTTATACTCTGATATGTTAAAACCCATTGTTCTGTCTTGCAATTTGAACAGACCTTTTACCAATACATGACTTTGTAACATGTATTAGTTACCTGGAAAATCTTGACATTATTCATTATATAATATCAAAAAAATACATCAATTAATATAACTACCATCTCATCAGAAATTTTTAATTACTGTGAAATCTCACCATGGTAAATACATGTTTTCCAAAATTCTAGTTTTCACTGGAAATCTCTATTTTTATAATTGGCAATAAATAATGTCAATTGTTTTTTCCTGAAGAGACACACTCATTTGTCCACTTTTGAGAGAATGTTAGCCAAATATGTCTGAATAACCATAATTCATCTACCAATTGTTCTTTCAAGTAAAAATGGCATTCCATGAAAAAACTACTAGTTCATTTTATAATTCAAACAATGGCACAAGTACTTTTTCTCAAGACAGCCACTGTATTTCAGTATGCAGAAGTACCTTATTCAAATCTGCCATTTTGTCACACAGAATATTAAAAAGACATATATTCAAGGGTCAATAGTTAATCAATTTAATAACCTTTTACTCCTTCTTCAAGGGAATTCTTAACTAAAACTGGTACCTTTTTTTAACTGAAAGTGTGTGCCTGTGGAGAGTATAATGCCTAGTACTGCTTAGTCCCCCTGCCATGCTTTGTGCTAAGGCACCATCAATTTCACCTACCTTTGCTTTTGCACCATCAGTGCAAATATCAACACATATAATACTAAACACTAGTACATACAATACTAAATAACAAGCAAGTATTATTGTGAAAATAGTTTTGACCCCATGGACCAGCTAAAACAATCTCAGGGATGTTTCTGTGAAGACTGCTGCATGATGCCATTCCACTTCTCATAGGTGGGTTTTATCCAAGTTCCAGAGAAAATAAGAGCCATCTCTCAATCTCTGTCTCCTTCTCTCTCTCTCTCTCTCTCTCTCTCTCTCTCTCTCACACACACACACACACACACACACACACGATTGTTCCTGTTAAATGAGTCAGATTTAGCTTTTAGATGTTTTTTAACCTTGCCTATCAACTATCACAGCTTTTCTCTTCCCTTTGTCCATATTGAGTCCCTCTTTCCTGCACCACCTGCTTTTCTAGGATGAAACCCATTTCCTAATTTATGGGAATCTATCATGAATCCCCTGCATATTTCCCAATAATTGCATCTGCTTCATCCCTTGTATCCTGCTGCTGCATTTTAAAAATCTAGTTACTTTAGATATGGGTTCAGAGGTGGATAATTTTCTTCCAAATTTCCAAATATGATGTTTACAAGTTGTTCCCAACTTCTAAACATTGGACATAGAAAAGACTTGCATAAAAGTAGCTCCCCCGTTCTCAGACCTCAGACACTTCCCTTGCTTTTGGAAAAACCACTTTGAAAAAACCATGGGGTATTCAGAGAAACTGTCATCTCAGAATTTAAAGAGGGAAGGTATATATTTTGAACAAACATTATTTGAGCACTTAAGTGTTGTTAAATTGAATTATTAATGAAAAATAGAATATTAAAAATATCAGAGCACATTAAGAAAAATGAATTTTGGACAATATTCTAGGCAGGAGTGACTTGACTCTGTCCTGAATCCATCTGCCCAAAATAACGCACACACACATACACACACACACACACACACACACACACACAACAATTCCTACTTGATCTCATGGCTTAAAATTCTACCAATCAGAGACTCATCTGGATTAAGAATCTAAATGTGCAAACATGTCTCGTTTGATTCACAGACTCTGTTATTCATGGTGGGTAATGGGGTCAGAAAGGGGAGGATTGGGGATTAATAATTTTGAAATATAAAAAAAGGGAAGTGAATATACAGAGAAATGAATGTAATGGGAAATTAGGCAAACTAGATGCAACAAGCAAAGGAGAAAGTGCCAAAGATATTTCATCAACTCAAAAATCTCGCCTTAAGGTCAGACTTGATGTTAAAAAGTTAGGGAAAAATAATCTCTCTCTTTCTTTCTCCTCCTGACTCCTGAACTGCATGGTTCTTGATAACAGATAACAGAACTTTGGTCTCTGCCCTCAGTTCTTCAGTTATGTGAGGGTTAGAGATGCAGCATGTGCCAACGTAGAACCAAATTAACTTATACCAGTGTTTCTGCAAGCAGTCGTGTTATAGGGAGATGCCATAGACTGGGAGAAGATATTGTCAATACATACAACTGACAAAAGATTAATGTTCAGAACGGTGTGATTTCTAAACAACTGGTTTACGAACATAAATTTTGCACACAACTCCTTTGTTGCTTAAGCTTATCCTCCTTAGGATTAAGTTGAGTTCTTTCCTGTTATTTTTCTTTTTTTTTTTTTTTTTTCTTGCGGTACGCGGGCCTCTTACTGCTGTGGCCTCTCCCGTTGCGGAGCACAGGCTCCGGACGCGTAGGCTCAGTGGCCATGGCTCACGGGCCCAGCCGCTCCGCAGCATGTGGGATATTCCCAGACCGGGGCACGAACCCACGTCCCCTGCATCGGCAGGCGGACTCTCAACCACTGTGCCACCAGGGAAACCCTCTTTCTTTCTTTGAAGTGGCAATGCATGCTGGTTACCTTGTTGGGTGCTAGCTTAAACATGGGCAAGTAAAACACATTCCTGTCCTCAAGGAAGCCATCACAGTGTAACAGAGGAAGTCATTGCTGAGGCAAAAACGACAAGATGAAAGAAAGAGGAAGATGTAAAAGATGTTAAAGAATGAAAATTCAGTTAGATGTGTTTTCTGTCAAATCATTCATCCAGTTTTTCTCATTACTCTTTACTAAAATTCTGACTGTTAAGGACTGAATTTTTGTGCTCCCCGCCCCCATATTCATATGTTGAAATCTTAACTCCCAATGTGATGGTGTTAAGACGTGGGGCCTTTGGGAAGTAATTAGGTCCCGAGGGTGGAGCCCTCATGAATGGGATTAGTGCTCTTACAAGGAAAGTAAGACATGAGAGCTTGCCCCATCTCTCTTCTTTTTCTACCATGTCCTCACAACAGGAAGTCAGCAGTCTGCAACCTGGAAGAGGGTTCTCACCAGAACCTGACCACAAGGGTACCACTGATTTCACACATCAACCTCCAGAACTGGGAGAAATATATTCTACTGTTTATAAGCCACCAAGTCTAAGGTAATTAATTTGTTATAGCAGCCCAAACTAAGACACTAATTTCATTAAGAAAGTCCTCAAAAAATGTTTTAATTCAACCTTATACAAAAGTAATTTTTCAAAGAATGCTGTGTGCCTCCCTCCCCATACCCCTCTCTTAGTGCACAGCAGACAACCAGAATGAGCTGACTTGTCCATATTTATGTATTTTCAGGGTTTGCCCTCTTCACTGTACCAACAAGCCAGGCGCAACCATCAAAGTGTCATCGTTCTGCCCACAATCCATACTCTACTCAGAGACAACACTGTTTGCAGTGTTGGTTGACGTTGCATACTGGCAACTATGCAAAAACGTCAGTCCCCAATGCAGCCTACCTGCCATCCTCCAGAGGTTACACTTGGAGGAGTTCAGGCCGGAACTCATGCTTCCACTGAGTGCTTAAATGCTCTTAGCAGGAAGAGCCGGTAGGATCTGGTCCCCACAGAGAATCTGGAAATAACCAGGTTTGCAAAACATGAAACCTCTCCAGTTGGCAATCTGTGCTGAGCTCTTGACTCAGAGGAATTTGTTAAATTTACTTTCAAACTCTCCACTTTTAAAAGATTTTCTCTGGACTTGTAGAGAGTTGTCTCATTTGATGCATCACTAGCCTCCTCTCCTGCTTTTTTATCAAATGTTGTGTGTTGTACTTAATCTTTCAAATAGAGACTGTCATGGCTACAGTCTTGGCTGGGAACCCACCCAGCGGGGCAGAAACCATGTGCTCCTCTGGTGAAGCTCATCAAACCCATCTTCCACAGGTTTCTCACTTAAAGAAAAAAAGCAACTTTTTGCAAGCTTCTTTCCTTGTGTAGATTCAGCCCAGACGTTGAAGAATATTTGCAAATGATCCCGGATCAATTTCTCTCTTTGGGTTCATCCTCAGGTTTTCCAGATCTGCCTCCCTTCCTGGCTGATTCCTCCCTGGGCCCTTGGAACAATAACTGAGATTCCTACATCCGCATTTACCAAGTGCTTCCACACACAGCAGGAGGCAAAATAAACTAACCACTTGCTACAAGCCAGGCACCGGGCCAGACGCTTAACAAGCATTACTATATCTAATCTTCAAAGCTCTCTGTTGGGTTTTGCTATTCTCATTTTAGACAAGAAGGAAATGAGATATGCATCTCCTAAATGGAAGTTTGCCTCATGATTTTTCTGCACCATAAAGCATGATTCCATCATTCCAGTTGCTGTTTCTTGAGAAGACTTGTGATGTCAAAAACCATCTAGATATTTATGATTATAACTCCATCTTATACAATTATCTTGCTCATAACTAATTCAACATTTTAAAAATAAATTTAGCCACTTGGACTTGATTGAGACTTTTCAAAGCATTCAACTTAATGTTTAAGGAAACAACACTTTTTTTGTTGTTGATGAGCTCATATTTCAATGGTTTACAATAAATTAAAATATGCAAGTGCTGTAGTAAGTTTGAGTGGCATAAATAGGCTTGGGAAGAGCCCAACTGACTCCAGGAGACAAAATTTCCACTGGTGGGGGCAGAAATGTGGGGATGTATTAGAGAATAAATGCTAGCCTCAAGCCTCAGTATGAGTATTTCAGAAAATGGAGGTTAGCACTTTTAATGCTAATTGATGTGTATTGTATGACAATACTCTTTCCTCATAATTGAACAGAACAATTTAAATAGGCAGAGTATCCATCCTTTTAAATTTTTGCAGGTGCACCTGGGTTTGTTGCATATTTAGCTTAATGCATCCTGGGGTAGTTTGGGGGTTTGACAGGGATATGCTGGCAGGAAGGACAGGGTATGATCCCTGGGAATGGCTGTATGTTCAAGTGTTAGACAGAAGCTGTGACCAACAGTTAAGTCTACTAAAGCAGGAGCCAAAGTTCTTTCCTAGTAGATGAAATACAAAACATTACACCCTGGGTGCTTTGCAACAGAAATGCATCCATCACCCAACCATTTATTTGCCGATATTTACTGAGCACCTGCTGTTTTAGGTGAGGAATATATGATAGTAAACAAAAATTGACATAGTCCCTCTTCTGGTAGTGTTTTCAGTCTTTGATGAAACACTCACAGGAACAAAAGTTAAATTGGAACCACAAAGAGTGACATAAAGGAGAGTTACTTGGTGCTTCCATTTAATGTGATCAAGAAGGTCAGAGGAGGATTTCTGGGAAATGACATGAGATCAGAAGAACCCATAGGAATCAGCTAGGTGACAAGGAGAAAGAAGAGCATTCAGGAAGAGGAAACAACATGCAAAAGGACTTTGTTATGGGAGCAAACAAAGTAATTTCAAGGGAATAAAATTATCAATAAAGAGAATAGAGTACCTTCAGCTAGAGGAATATCCCCAGAAGAAATTGTGGACTTGCTAACAGGTAGTTGACGCGTTGAAAGGGGAACTTATAGATTTTCCTTTGGTGATTCCAGAGCATCTAAAGAAAGCAGTGGCATCAAATGCCCTGATATTAAAAGAACTAACTCAGGCAATCAAATTCCCAGGGTATAGAATTTAGAGGTGGCAGGTGTGCAGGGAATAAGAATGGCCAGATACATCTATGGAAAGGCCACTAGTCTGCATGTCAGGAGACCTGGGTCATAGCCCTAGCTCTGCTAAATAGCAGGTGTGTGATGTTTGGGAAGTCATTATTTTCTCGAGAGACTGGGAATCCCAGTCTTGGGTCTAAATCCTGACTCTGCCTCTTATTAGCATATAACCTTGGGCTAATTAAACAACTAATCTCAACCTCAGTTTTTCTCTTTGAACAAAGAGAGATAGCAATGGCTTCCTCATAGAACTGTAAGGATCAAATGAGATAGTAACTATAAAAGGCTTAGTTGTATCAGATGTTGTTGGTACTCCACCCATTTCCCTCATCGCTGCCAGTATGCCCTGACAGACTTCCAATTGACAGTGCCTTCATCTCATGTCGGAAGAGTTTCTTTCCAACATCTTGGAAAGTCACTTTGCCTATGCAAATTTTATACATCTCTGCCTTCTCCAGCAGTCCTCAATTCCAGAGCTGAGCATATATGTGTCAGCTTCTTCACCCTTTAAATAAAATAATTCTGAGATTTGGGTTTTATTCCTTTGACTAGCTTTTCCTGGGAGATTAAGTTTCACCCGTCTTGTGCTTCTTGGAATAAACCACTTGCACTCAGATCTTTATCTCAGGGTCCACTTCTGGAAGAACCCAAACTACGACACAGTGCAACATCTATCATATACTAAGCACTCAATAAATATTTCATGAATTAATAATTTGCAATGAAAACTATTATACCTATTAAAGAAAATAAGTTGTCCAGGAGAACTCTAATGATTGCTCCAGTTTCTGAGAGAAGTCTAAAGATTGTTCCAGCATAAAACTTGGAAGAGATAGGATTCATCATTTTTTTTTCTGGTATAAGAAAAAAAAAAAAAGGAAAGTAGCTATCTGAGTAAAGTGAAAAGTAACTGGATTTAAAGCAAAAGTCTTCTGGACTGTTAAGAAAACCAAGCAAAGACTAGAAGATAGCAGCAGATGTTATCTATAAATTATTTGAAGCAGCTTAAAGAAGCTGCAGAAAGCCAAATGCTGATGCTTCCTCTAGGACAAAAGCCCAGACTCCTGTTGGTACTCCAGACCTAGTAAAAACTGGCCTCTCCTTATTTCAGGATAGTCAGCCATATAAAGATACAACATATTATGTAGGTTCACGTATAGAATTCTGGGGCACTCATAGCAGTGAGTAGGCCTATGGATGGCTTGGCTATGGGATTATAAGGGTTTTTCAAGACTATAAGAAGTCGGTTTAACTATGTTCACAACCAGCTCCCTTGGCAACATCAAGCCTACCTTTTGGGGATAGGCTTGAATGTTGGTAATGGTAGCAGACTCCAGCTAATAAGGATATAATGCAAAAAAGAGGTGGCCATTCCAGCCATAAACCACACAATTCATTTCATCCCAGTACCCTCGTCATGGAACTCAAGCTAAGGATCACAATTATACTACTTTCAATAAAAACTAGTACTACTTTAATAATAAAAATCTTTTAGGAAATCTGTGGTCAGAGGGCTTTCAAAACAGATTGAGAACACTGAGCTATCTAGTCAAAAATGTTTCCCAGTATTTTTTGTGCACATTCAAGCCAAGAAAAGAAAACTAACTTTCAGATTTTAACTTGATCTTCAAAAATAATAATTTTCATTGTTTACTATGTGGTAGTCACTGAGTGTAGTGTTTTGCATGCATTATTTATTCATCCTCATAACCATCCTTCAATGTTAGCTGTGAATGCATAATTTAAAAACATAGTGTCTTAACACAACAACCACTTATTATTTCCCATGAGTCTAGGGCCAAGCTGTTCTGGACCAGCTGATCTCAGCTGGACTCACTCACATGCATGGGGCCTTGGCTGGGACAACTGGGCTGAGCTGGCTCTGTTCCACATGGTGTCTCATTCTCTAGGAGGCTAGTCCAGGCTTGATGTGATGCAGGCAGGGTTCCAAGAGAATGGAATCATGGGCTTGGAACTAACACATCTTTTCTTCCGCTACAATATGTTGCCAAAGCGGGTTAGCCCTGATTCAGGAGGTTGGGGGAAAGATTCCATTTCTTGATGGGAAGAACTTCAAAGTCCCATTGCAAAGAGCATGAGTTCTGGGAAGGGTGAAAAATTGTGATCCTTTTTTCATTCAGTCCAGGACATCTGGTAACTGGTATGATAGGTTCACTGATACTGTGGAGAGAATAAAATATAGCAGATCTTCGGAAATCTTAAGGTCTGCAAGTGTTTGCATGTAATTAGGGAAGGGAAGGATAAGGTTAGAATTCCTTAAAATACTCTTCATCCAACTCTTCATTTTACTAATTAGGTGTCCCCACTGTTCCTCTGGGAATCCTCCTCCACTTAACCCCTGAAGGCCCTTATACATTCCTATAGGATACTTGAATTCTTCTATCATAGCTCTTATCATATTGCAGTGTATTTCTTTGTTCAATTCTGACTTTCTTTAGAAGACAGGTTTCCGAGAGCAGGAATTGTCTTTTCATCATTATGCACATCAACTGGCAAAGAATGGGGCAATGAATCGCCGCACAATAAATATTACATTGTTTCAGAAATGAATGAAAATTCAGAAAACTATGAATAAAAATAATAAGGAAAGCCACTGTGTGACTAAGAGTACACAGACACATGATGACTCACATTATTATTCACGTGAAGAGATAGGAATTCCCTGTGACAGAGAAATCTCAGCACTAGATGCTGGGTAGCACACAGCAAGCTTCCTCTTGCTCTTTTCCCTTGGGTAACTCTCTACTCATTAGAGGACCATACCTTTTTAACACCATAAAAAAAGCAGTCAGTCATTTGTCTGCAGGCTCTTGTGCAACTGAAAGCTAAAAGTCTATTAGAGGGTTCTAAACAAGGGTGCATTTCTTGATTGGATTTCTGTCTACCACAAAGCTTGGAAATAAAGTGTCCCCAGTTTCTGGTGAGATATACAGATCTGCTGAGCCCTTTGCTTTTCAGCTATGTTTCCAACCACTAACTAATTATTTTTTCCAATTTGTACCTAATAAAATTTTATTTGGATCAAAATTAAATAGTCTTGGTTATGTGAAGCTAGATCTGGAAAATATTGGGTGTTTGAGAAAATATGAGAAGATAACAGAGTTGCCTTGTTGGACATGATTAGCCTACACAATTAGTTGCAGCTAAAAATATACCAAAATTTAAAGTATTTTTTTAAAAAAAGAACAGCAAAATAAATAAAGCTACTCTTTTCTGCAACCACTTTTCTAATAGTAGTTTAAAGTTGAAAAGAAAAGCTAGGTTACATGTGATTTGCTAAAATTTTTAAATAAGCCTCAGTAAAACAGAATTTTTGATTATAAGCTTTGTGAAATCAAATTTGATATAAGCTTCATCACGTTCAGAAAGTAAGCAAATTTATCAAGCAATTCAATGCTGAGAAATTAAAGATGCCATAGAAATAAAATGAGTAAACACGCATAACATTTGACCAACAGTTAAACCTATAGATATTAATTTTACAGGTATCCTTTAATATGTTCACAAAAAATGCACATTCAAGAATACTTATTGTAGTATTTTATAATAACACATTAGGAACAATTTAAAAACTCAGTAGAAAGCTAGTTAAATACACCCAATAAATGGATATAAATAATGGAATATTATGTGGCAGTTAAAATGGACAAGACGGCATATCTGTGTACCAACATGGAGATTTCTCCAAGATATATTGTTCAGTAGAGAAGAAAAACAAGGTACTGAACGATGTGTATGCATACTAAAATTTGTATTTACTATTTAAAAAGTGGTACAAGTGTTGTATTTTCTGGAAGCATACATTAAACACAAACAAGAATGATTGGCTCCTAGATGAGAAACTGTTGGTAGAAAAAATATATATATTGTTGGTAGAACAATAATGAAAGTTACCTTTCACTTTATTTTTTTATATCTTTTAAATGTTTTATATTATACTTGCATTATCTAATCAAGAGCATAATAATAATGCTGAAAATAACAAATAAAGGAAAATCTATGTGTATAGAGTAGAAATTATGCAACTCTTAATTATAATCATTATTTCAAATAGAGGTAAACCAGGAGTTGAAAAGAATTGACACTGATGTATACAAATTACAAAGACAAATATAAGTGTACTTAACGTATCTGATTAGGACTCAAGAATAAGTTTCAGTGAAAAATTACACTTGCTCCTAGGTCAATTATATAGTTTAAAGCTTACCCTAAAAAAAAGCTTCCATCCTAACCAAGAACATATAAAAGGACACACACATGCACACACGTGTGCACACACACACAACACACACACAGAGTAGTGGGCCACCCTAAAGCAGAAAAGTGTCACATATTTAATAAAATGGATTTATTTCTGGTCTATTTTGGAGAAGTGAGATATCTGAGATTCTCAAATGGGGATGGTGTAGTTTGAAGAAGAGAGACCAACAACATAAACACTGCGTAGAGTAACTTACTTTTGAAATAGAAATAGTAGTTTGCACTTCAGAATAGGACTTCCACTTCTAATTCTGACAGAGTACATTGTATCCAATTAATTCTTCTGCTGGGAAGCACTATAAAAGCTGAATAAAATATAAAACAAACCTAAACAGCTCTGTGAGGGAATCAGTGAGCCGATAGGCAGGCAAGGCCAAATTCGCTGGGATCCCATAAAGGATACTGCATTGAACTGAACCCAAATTCTCAGCCACTTTTTCTCCTTTAGGCTGTTTTCTTAGTAGCAGAGACAAGGTTTCTAAGCAGAAGGCAGTGGCTCAGAGTTTCAGTCTTTCTTTTGTGCTTGGGCAAAATAATTGAATTTCATTGTTCCTAAAACAACCAGGAATGGAGGAGCCAAGACAAGAGAGAAAAGATAACCTCAGAGAAGTGAGGACATCATTCTTTTCCCCCGCAAGCCATTTGCAATCCTTAATTTGTGATAGTGATGGACCACTGAACCAAGCAGTTCAGTGTGATCAGCTGGTAGGCTAAAAAGCTAGGGTGGGAGGGAGGGAGACGCAAGGGGGAAGAGATATGGGAACATATGTATATGTATAACTGATTCACTTTGTTATAAAGCAGAAGCTAACACACCATTGTAAAGCAATTATACTCCAATAAAGATGTTAAAAAAAAAAAAAAGCTAACCTAGAGCTTTTTCAGAAGACTCATAGTGGTGGGAGATGGAAACTGGAGGTCAGAATCCACCATTAATAGGGGACCCTAGTAACCACCCAGGTTTTCAATTAAAAATAGTGAAGGCTAAGCCCAGGAAAAAGGGTAAACAGGAAATAGACAGGCGCTCACAAAGGCTAAACCTACCTCAAATTACTGCAATTCCTGATTACAGCAAGGTGACCTGCCCCTACTCTAATAGTCATTTAATTTTAACAGAAATTAAATACCCTCTGGAGAAAAATAGCAACTAGAGTTTCTGAAATGTTCATTCACTAGGTCCAATATTTGATTTTAAAAAGTACCAGAAATGCCAAGAAACAAGGCTAAAGGGCTAAAAATTTTTAAATGCAGACAAAAGAAAAGAGAAAATTATATATATATTATATACTTATATTTTATTACTATGAATGTATATAATTATATTATATATATGATTCTATAGCTACTAAAGAACTTGAATGTACAATGTACAATATTATATATTCTTACCAAAACAAATCAGTACCAGATAGCTTCACTGTCAACTTCTTGTGAGCTTTAATACCTTTAAGTAGCATCTTCACATTTGGTCAGTTATAGACCACCAAGGAGACTGTGTTTGCAAACCATTCAATTCTCCATGGAGAGTTTCCAGGGAAATGTCCTCTCTTTGTCAGGCTACCTTTCCCAGATGACAAATCATTTCACTGTCACCCCTGTGCACACAGTTTGAATTGTTACACTTGGACAAATGACAGTGTTCTTCTTTCTTTCTTTTTTTTTTTTTACCATCTTTTTTGGAGTATAAGTGCTTTAGAATTGTGTGTTAGTTTCTGTTTCATAACAAAGTGAATCAGCTATACGTATACAGATATCTCCATATCTCTTCCCTCTTGCATCTCCCTTCCTCCCACCCTCCCTATCCCACCCCTCTAGGTGGTCACAAAGCACCGAGCTGATCTCCCTGTGCTATGTGGCTGCTTCCCACTAGCTATAGGTTTTACATTTGGTAGTGTATATATGTCCATGCCACTCTCTCACTTTGTCCTAGCTTACCCTTCCCCCTCCCCGTGTCCTCAAGTCCATTCTCTAGTAGGTCTGAGTCTTTATTCCCGTCCTGCCCCTAGGTGCTTCATGACAATTTTTTTTTTTTTTAGATTCCATATATATAGTGTTCTTATTTCTTTCATGCAGTTTTAAGTTGAGTGTATTCCCATTCCCTAAAATGACCTAAAAGTTAAGAGACAGACAATACCAAGTGTTGACAAGAATGTGGAACTACCAGAACTCTCATGATCTGCTGGCAGGAATGGAAACTGATACAAATTATTTTGAAAATGCTGGGCGGGAC
Source organism: Lagenorhynchus albirostris (assembly GCF_949774975.1). Taxonomy (NCBI): domain Eukaryota; kingdom Metazoa; phylum Chordata; class Mammalia; order Artiodactyla; family Delphinidae; genus Lagenorhynchus; species Lagenorhynchus albirostris. The sequence continues at coordinate 26,139,209 of NC_083112.1, read as the reverse complement.
TGCCTAAAGTTGAGATTAAGAATCTGCTCTGACCCTGCATTTGCACTCCTTCATATATACCCAAGATAAATGAGTGTTTACATCCACCGGAAGACACGTGCAAGAATGTTCACAGCAGAATTATTTTTTCCCAAAACCTCAAACTGGAAACAACCCAAATATCTATCAACAATAAAATAAATAAATAAATACAAATTTTAAAGTTCATTCCTATCATGAAATTACTATATAGAATACAGAACAAATTACAGCTACATATAACATAGATTAAGAATGTTCTTTTGAAAAAGCCAGAAAATATGAGTGTACGTGTTGAATGATTCCACTTATGTGAAGTTCAAAAATCAATCCAAACATATCTATGGTTGTAATAAGCTAGCAAAGTGCACAGGTAACAGGTACAGTCCCCACAAGACTGCCCTCAGTCAAGGGTCAGCCACAAGCTCAGGGTCTCCAGGGCCACCTTCACTTCAGACCAGCTGGCTGCTAATCCCACTCTCTACCAATTACTGTCAAGTTCTATAATTTTCTAGAAAGACTCATGGAACTCAGAAAGCACTCAACTTATGATTACAGTTTTATTATAGTAAAAGGATACAAGTTAGAATCAGCAAAGGGAGAAGCATAGAGAAGAATCTGGAAGGGTTCCCAATGTGATGCTTCCTTGTCCACAGGATTTGCCTCTCCTGGAGTAGGTGTCTCACAATACGCGTGGAGTAACTACCAACTAGGGAAGTTCACTGGAGACACTGGTGTTTAGAGTTTATATTGGGACTTGATAGCATATTGCCTGCATGGTTGACCTTTAGTCTCAGCCCCTCCTGTAGGTCTGGGCTAATACATTTAGTCTCCAGATTCTCCAGAGATCAGATATGACAGGACAAACCTCAAAGCCCTCATCATATGTCACATGGTTAGACTTTCCAGTGACCAAAGCACCCAGGCAAATAAAGACATTGCTCTCAGGCTGGACATTCAGGGGCCTAGAGATCCCCTCTCAGTACCCAAGAACAAAGTTCAGATCTCTCTTTGGGTAAGATGTATTCCTTACTATACAGTTACTGATGGCACCAGAATAGCAGTTACATTTAAGATCCTGTAAGAGCCAGGGAGAGTAGAGTGATGACTTCTAGGGTGCAAGTAATGTTCTGTTTCTTGACCTGGTGGTAGTTACACAGTTCTGTTTACTTTGTAACATTCATTTTTCAGCTCTGTTTTTTTATGATTCGTGTGTTTTTCATTATGTGTGTTACACTTAAATAAAAATATATACTTAGGGGAAAAACATTGAAAACCAGAGCTGCTGCCCAGCCAGAGAAGATATTTAATAGTGTGAAACAGGGAGTGTTATACAATCCATGGCTTCTACCCAGTAGGGAAGCACTTTTCATGTTGAACTCAACACAGAAGCTACACTCTTCCTGCCAAAGAAGCAGCTGCAGTAAAACCCTTCCTGCTGCTAAGGTGCTGAAAGACCATTCCAACCCCAGATGGCAGAGGTCATGAATGATGTGTGGCCCCGAATATATCAATGAGGGATGCCGAGTCAGCTTGAGGAAGAGAAGTAGAGGGAGAAAGAAAAGGAGGAGGGGAAGAAGGAAAAAAATAGAAAGAAGACCAAATAGAAATATTTCTTTAGCTGAATATCTTAGGGTTTCCCAGAATAGTCTCTGAGGTGAAGGTTTGCATGCATGTGTGTCATTAAGAAAAGGTTCCTTGGTGAAACAGCAAGGGAGTAAGGGAAGTAGGTCAATGGAAGTCAACCAGCCAAGCAAGGTTATAATTTTAGGCGAAGTCCCAGCCTCAGCCTGATCCCAAGGGAAGCTCTGGAGTATAAATTATGCCTTAAAGTCTGTCTCCTCTTGGGGCAAGCCAGCTGGGTTTCCGTGCTTCTGTGACAGTTAATTATTTGCTTGGGGCCACATCAAGAGGGGTGTAAGCTCCCAGGCATCTCCAGCTCTTGGCAAGTGTAGACAAAGCTGCTCTAGGATTCTGAGGACAGTCCTCCAAAGAGAGTTGCCTACAGGCATGAGTTATAGGAAGTTAAAGTGTATAGAAGTCAAGAGAAACACCTTGAATGATAGAAAGTATCCAAGGGGTTTAATGTGGAGCAGTAACCATATTTACTATACCTGGTGAAATTGATATAAAAATATGCTATATATTTTTTGCACTTTGTTATATACATTCTTGTTTAAGTTAAACATTTAGAATATTGTATTCAGTTGTCCTGGCATGAGAAGAGTTATTCTCAGTCAACCTTTTATAATGTCCCAAGTTAAATCATCTTTTCAATTACTGTTTAAGACATTTACTCAAATGGGATGAATTCCAGCCAATAATTTCAGGCACTATTTTAGAGCTCAGGAAAGGAAGACAGGGATAGAAACTGTCTGGAAAATACCTAGAAAGCACTTAGAAAAAAATCATAGGCCTGTCAGGGTAGTCTGTGAATTATGTGATCATTCATTTAAAGAATAGTGAGTGAGGAAGACATTGTGCAAAGTTCTAGTGATACAGAGATAGACATATGTAGACCTTGCCCTTGAAGAACCCATATTCTAAAGAAGAAGACAGTCAAATTACAACTTATAAGACATTATGGTAAATGCTACCATGAAAATATGAAAACCAAATGTTGCAGAGAAGTAACACATTTGAGCAGTTGCAGAAAAGTAACACATTTGAGCAAAACTTGGCAAAGCAACTTAAGCATTTTCATCCTTTGACACACTTTTTTGTCACCATATTGTTCTGTGTCCTGTGAACATATTATCACATTTCAAATAGGTGAGGAAGAGAGATATTTTCAAATGAAGAAACTGAAGTTGTGGCAAAAACAAGGCTCAAACCACTTATTAATGGTTAATTTGGATGTTTCCTAAACCTCATCCAGCAGAAACTATTCAAGAGCAATGTTTCATTTTTCTCAGTTCTAAGTAGGATGTGTGATATTATACCACAGGGACCAGCAAACTAGTACCCACAAGCCACATCCAGCCCAATGTTTGTTTCTGTCAGTAAAGTTTTATTGGAACACATCCAAGCTCATCATTTGCATATGGTCTATGGCTGCTTTCCTGCTCCAGGGCAGAGAGGAGATGTGACAGAGATCACATGGTTTACAAAGCCTAAAATATTTATTGCCTAGCCCTTTTAAGAAAAAGTTTGCTGACCACTGTTACATCACATTAGTCATAAATTATGAAAATTGAGCATATCTGCTCATAACGTACTTGTAGCTTTAAAAGAATGCTATTATGCCTCTACCCTCTTAGGAGCTGTATATTTGTGTCCTTTCCTATCTGATGTGGTAAAATCCCAGAGGCAGAGGTGATGACTATTTGCATTCACTTACCACTTTTAATGAAGAAATTCAAAATCAAGTACTTGAAAATAAAACTTTGAGATGATGCTGCTTCAGCCTTTCTGTTAGCAGTAAATGCAATAGACACTCCATAATCGCTTATTAGGTAAATTGTCACCATGGTTTTCTGTGGACTTTCTAGCTTTTAAAAAAGTTTTTAAAGAAATCTTTAGACAAATATGTAGTTCTCCATTCAAATGGAAAGGCTTTCCATTGCCTTCCCCAGATTGTTGAGGTTTGTTGGTCAATCCAAAGGCAGTAATAAAATTAAATAACCTACCAGCCCATAAAATGGCTAAGATAGTTATTAATATTCAAGAATGATATATAGAGTACAAAAAAAGAATGAGATAGTTTTGATGTTGCCCATGTTCTAATCGAGTGTAAATTTATAAAGGATGGAGTTAGAGGAAAACATTATACAACCACCTTCTTTAAAAGAATCCATGAGAAAAATAAGAGTAAGTTAAATGTATTAATAGATGATCCAAAATTTAGAAGGTTGTAAAATCCTCATATATTTCACAAACATGCACACAAATTTAAATCTATAGGTTACTGTTACATAAAGCTCATAAAGAAGGGATTCAAACATGAAGGTAAATGAGGTTTTATAAGCAGGAAAAAAGCAATTCAATGACTAGACTGATAAAGTTTTGGCCTGGTTTATATAATTCTAAACTTATTTTTAAAATTCCAGAATCAACTTTATGTCTTAAAAAAAGGAGTACCTGTTTTTTACCACAGTGATACTTATATTTACATTTCTGAAGAACTTCATGGTTCAGGTGGCATGCCAATCATATATCTGGTTCTGTAGTTTCTCTCAAATTCTGCTATGATTTGTTTCCGAGTGGATTTGTCCATAACCTTACTGTAGTTCAGCAAATGTGTCTGTCCCCATTGAGAACTGATTTGTAGAAAGGTCTTTGGCTTCCTGCTGTCAGTAAAGAGAACATACAAGCTCCAAGAATGATTAAGGTAAAGGCTTAGGTAAGTTTCTTACTTTAGAAAAATATCAAAACTCTTCTGAGACTGTGCTTCCTGAAATCTGGCAACTTGGACTATCTAACTCAATGGCTAATAATTAGAACATTTGCAAAGTTTCCAAGTAAGTTGAGGTTACATTGAAACATCTGACTCCCAAGATAAGAATACGGGCTCACCTTTCCATGACTACGCTTCCTGAATTTCTTGGACATTTTTGCTTTACTTTCTGTTTATTTGGATACAGAATTTTATTTTAAAACCAAACTTTTCCATTAAGCGTTTCTTGAGTTAGTTTTGTTTTGAGCCTAAGTAGCCTTCAGCATGGAGTATACAGACTTCCACTCTTATTTCAAAGCCCAACCAAGAGTGTTGGAAAGTACTACCCTGAGGATTTAGTAATGAAAGCAAATCCTTGAAAGCTTCAGCCTCATTCATTAGCATAAATCCAAACCCCCTGCAAGTAGCTGCAGGGCCAACTCTAAGCTGGCTCCCTTTCTAGTCAATATCTAAATAGGAAGGAGGTCTGTACCTACAGAATTTGAATTATTACAGCAGGGAACTGAGTTCAAGCCATAAATAAAATAAATAGCTTGCTCCTCATAAAGTTGATCTTAGGTAGGAAATCAATTTCTCTCTCTGCAGAAAACGACCAGTCTTCCACCACCTGGAAGGTTTGTTTGGAACAATGCCAGTCACCTAATGGGTGCTCGATAAATACATCTCAGATTATGCCAGTCAAATCCATTACAGTCTTTTCAGGAGAAGTCAGTGTATCATCATGACATTTGACGTTGTTCTCTTGGGGTCTTTCCTGCTTCTATAGAGCAAAGATTGTATCCTTAATTATTCTAAACTTTGGCTTTAGTGCTTTCTTCTGACTTGGCAGTTCATCTCAAAAATTCTTTCAATAAAACAGGTCTTGCTTAGCAGATCTTTTATAACTGGACAGGGAGACACATCTGACCAAAAGAATTACGCGCTGTCTTTACAGAAGGTCAGAGACCCAAAGTAAATATATTTTTATTGTCCTTCCTTATAGTCCTGTGAGTTTCTGATTTAAAATCTAGGCATAAAGTTAATGTTCTACAAAAAACTTTTTCTGAATGGGCCCTTCAGCAGTCCAGTCATAATCACTCTGTACAGAGGTTCTGGTTTTGTGTTTTAAGAGGTATCTCTTCCAAAAAAAAAAAAAAAAAAAGGCAAATAAGGAAATAATTTCTCCTTTTAACATTATATTTTGTTCTCTCTTTTTAACTGAATTTACCTAACTCAGAAATCTAAAATCTGTTGAAGCAATAATACAAAAATTTTCCCATTTTTAATTTCTATAACTAGCAAAGTTTAATCCCTGTCTTCTTATCCATTGTTCACAATTTTTATATTCCTTTTCTCACCCCTGACCTCGAGTCCAGCAGCATTGTGTTGTTACTGAGTCCAGACTTATACTACTCATCACACAAGACTGGCCAATAAATCAAGAGACAAGTTGTTGGGGCAAGGAATGGTGACTTTATTCAGAAAACCAGCAGACCAAGAAGATGGTGGACTAGTGTCCCAAAGAACCATTTAATCTGAGTTAGAATTCAGCCTTCTTTTATATTAAAAGGGGAGAGGAGCTTCCTTGGTGGCGTAGTGGTTAAGAATCCGCCTGTCAATACAGAGGACGTAGGTTCGAGCCCTGGTCCGGGAAGATCCCACATGCCATGGAGCAACTAAGCCCATGTGCCACAAGTACTGAGCCTGCGCTCTAGAGCCCGTGAGCCACAACTACTGAAGCCCATGTGCCAAGAGCCAGTGCTGTGCAACAAAGAGAAGCCACTGCAATGAGAAACCTGCGCACGCAACAAAGAGTAGCCCCAGCTCACCGCAACTACAGACAGCCCACGCACAGCAATGGAGACCCAACACAGACAAAAATAAATTAAATAATTTTTTTAAAAATGGGGGGAGGGAATGTGGTTGGTTGTTGCAAACTTCTTGGTGTCTGAATCCTTTGTCCTTGTAGCTGTCCACATAGGTCAAGTCATGAGGTTCCTGTAAGCCTCCAACAAGACAAATGTTATTCTCTATTCTGCAACTTTTTATCTCTACATGAATGGAAAAGTATTATATCTTTAAAGGGCAGAGCCTTGAGAATGGGCTATCCTGTATATTTCAGGCTATAGGCAATATTCTTTTTTTTTTTTTTTTTTTTTTTTTTTGCCGTACGCGGGCTTCTCACTGTTGTGGCCTCTCCCATTGCGGAGCACAGGCTCTGGACGCACAGGCTCAGTGGCCATGGCTCATGGGCCCAGCCACTCCGCAGCATGTGGGATCTTCCCAGACCGGGGCATGAACCCATGTCCCCTGCATCAGCAGGCAGACTCTCAACCACTGCACCACCAGGGAAGCCCCTCCTTTATTTTTTTTAATGTTTATTTTTTATTTATTTTTTTCTTATTAGTCGTCCATTTTATACACATCAGTGTATACATGTCAATCCCAATCTCCCAATTCATCACACCACAACCCCCACCCCCCACCACTTTCCCCCCTTGGTGTCTATACGTTTTTTTCTCTACTTCTGTGTCTCAATTTCTGCTCTACAAACTGGTTCATCTGTACCATTTTCTAGCTTCCACTTATATGCATTAATATACAATATTTGTTTTTCTCTTTCTGACTTACCTTGCTCTGTATGACAGTCTCTAGATGCATCCACGTCTTTAATAATGACCCAATTTCTTTCCTTTTTATGGCTGAGTAATATTCCATTGACCACATTATCTTTATCCATTCATCTGTCGATGGGCATTTAGGTTGCTTCATGACCTGGCTACTGTAAATAGTGCTGCAGTGAATATTGGGGTGCATGTGTCTTTTTGAATTATGGTTTTCTCTGGGTATATGCCCAGTAGTCTGATTGATAAGTCATATGGTAATTCTATTTTTAGTTCTTTAAGGAACCTCCATACTGTCCTCCATGGTGGCTGTATCCATTTACATTCGCACCAACACTGCAAGAGGGTTCCCTTTTCTCCACACCCTCTCCAGCATTTGTTGTTTGTAGATTTTCTGATGATGCCCATTCTAACTGGTGTGAGGTGATACCTCATTGTACTTCTGATTGCATTTCTCTAATAATGAGTGATGTTGAGCAATTTTTCATGTGCATCTTGGCCATCTGTATGTCATCTTTGGAGAAATGTCTATTTAGGTCTTCTGCAAATTTTTGGATCAGGTTGTTTGTTTTTTTTAATATTGAGCTGCATGAGTTGTTTATATATTTTGGAGATTAATCCTTTGTCCGATGATTCATTTGCAAATATTTTCTCCCATTCTGAGGGTTGTCTTTTCATCTTGTTTATGGTTTCCTTTGCTGTGCAAAAGCTTTTAGGTTTCATTAGGTCCCATTTTTTTATTTTTGTTTTTATTTCCATTACTCTAAGAGGTTGATCAAAAAAGATCTTGCTGTGATTTAGGTCTAAGAGTGTTCTTCCTATGTTTTCCTCTAAGAATTTCATAGTGCCTGGTCTTACATTTAAGTCTCTAATCCATTTTAAGTTTATTTTTGTGTATGGTGTTAGGGAGTGTTCTAATTTCATTCTTTTACGTGGAGCTGTCCAATGTTCCCAGCACCACTTATTCAAGTGACTGTCTTTTCTCCATTGTATATCCTTGCCTCCTTTGTCATAGATTAATTGACCATAGGTGCATGGGTTTATCTCTGGGCTTTCTATCCTGTTCCATTGATCAATATTTCTGTTTTGGAGCCAGTACCATATTGTCTTGATGACTGTAGCTTTGTAGTATACTCTGAAGTCAAGGAGTATGATTCCTCCAGCTCTGTTTTTTTCCCTCAAGTCTGCTTTGGCTATTTGGGGTCTTTTGTGTCTCCATACAAATTTTAAGATTTTTTGTTCTAGTTCTGTAAAATATGCCATTGATAATTTGATAGGGATTGCATTGAATCTGTAGATTGCTTTGGATAGTATAGTCATTTTCACAATATTGATTCTTCCAATCCAATAACATGGCATATCTCTCCATCTGTTAATTTCTCTTTCAGATTTTTCATCATTAGTGTATAGGAATGCAAGAGATTTCTGTGCATTAATTTTGATTCCTGCAACTTTACCAAATTCATTAATTACTTCTAGTAGTTTTCTGGTGGAATCTTTAGGATTCTCTATGTATGGTATCATGTCATCTGCAAACAGGGACAGTTTTACTTCTTCTTTCCCAATTATTATTCCTTTTATTTCTTTTTCTTCTCTGATGGCCGTGGCTAGGACTTCCAAAACTATGTTGTATTATAGTGGTGAGAGTGGAAATCCTTGTCTTGTTCCTGACCTTAAAGGAAATGCTTTCAGTTTTTCACCATTGAGAATGACGTTTGCTGTGGGTTTGTCATATATGGCCTTTATTATATTGAAGTACGTTCCCTCTATGCCCACTTCCTGGAGAGTTTTTATAAATCAGTGTTGAATTTTGTCAAAAGATTTTTGTACATCTATTGAGGTGATCATATGGTTTTTATTCTTCAATTTTTTAATATGATGTATCACACTGTTTGATTTGCATATATTGAAGAATCTTTGCATGTCTGGGATAAATCCCCCTTGATGATGGTGTATGATCCTTTTAATGTGTTGTTGGATTCTGTTTGCTAGTATTTTTTGAGGATTTTTGCATCTATATTCATTATTGATATTGGTCTGTAATTTTCTTTTTTTGTAGTATCTTTTTCTGGTTTAGGTATCAGGGTGATTGTGGACTCATAGAATGAGTTTGGGAGATTTCCTTCCTCAGCAATTTTTTGGAAGAGTTTGAGAAGGATGGGTGTTAGCTCTTCTCTAAATGTTTGACAGAATTCCTCTGTGAAGACATATGGTCCTGGACTTTTGTTTGTTGGAATATTTTTAGTCACAATTTCAATTTCTTTACTTCTGATTGGTCTGTTCATATTTTCTATTTCTTCCTGGTTCAGTCTTAGAAGGTTATACCTTTCTAAGAATTTGTCCATTTCTTCCACGTTGTCCATTTTATTGGCATAGCGTTGCTTGTAGTAGTCTCTTAGGATGCTTTGTATTCATGCCATGTCTGTTGTAACTTCTCCTTTTTCATTTCTAATTTTATTGATTTGAGTTCTCTGTGTCTTTTTCTTGATGAGTCTGCATAATGGTTTATCAATTTTGTTGGTCTTCTCAAGGAACCAGCATGTCGTTTTATTGATCTTTGCAATTGTTTTCTTTGTTTCTATTTCATTTATTTCTGCTCTGATCTTTATGATTTCTTTCCTTTTACTATCTTGGGGTTTTGTTCATTCTTCCTCTCTAGTTCCTTCAGGTGTAAATTTAGATTGTTTGTTTGAGATTTTTCTTGTTTCTTGAGGTAAGATTGTATTGCTATAAACTTCCCTCTTAGAACTGCTTTTGCTGCATCTTATAGGTTTGGGATCGTCATGTTTTCATTGTCATTTGTCTCTAGGTATTTTTTGATTTCCTCTCTGATTTCTTCAGTGATCTCTTAGTTATTTAGTAACATATTATTTAGCCTCCATGTGTTTGTGTTTTTTTCGGTTTTTTCCCTGTAATTTATTTCTAATCTCATAGCTTTGTGGTCAGAAAAGATGCTTGAAATGATTTCAATTTTCTGAAATTTACTGAGACTTGATTTGTGACCCAAGATGTGATCTATCCTGAAGAATGTTCTGTGTGCAGTTGAGAAAAAAGTTAATCTGCTGTTTTTGGAAGGAATGTCCTATATATAACAATTAAATCTATCTGGTCTATTGTGTCATTTAAGGCTTGTGTTTCCTTCTTAATTTTCTGTTTGGATGATCTGTCCATTGTTGTAAGTGAGGTGTTAATGTCCCCCACTATTATTATGTTACTGTCGATTTCCTCTTTTAGAGCTGTTAGCAGTTGCCTTATATATTGAGGTGCTCCTATGTTGGGTGCGTATATATTTATAATTGTTATATCTTCTTCTTGGATTGATCCCTTGATCATTACATAGTGTCCTTCTTGGTCTCATGTAACATTCTTTATTTTAAAGACTATTTTATATGATATGAGTATTGCTACTCCTGCTTTGTTTTGATTTCCATTTGCGTGGAATATCTTTTTCCATCCCCTCACTTTCAGCCTGTATGTGTCCCTGTGTCTGAAGTGGGTCTCTTGTAGACAGCATAAATATGCGTCTTGTTTTTGTATCCATTCAGCAAGCCCGTGTCTTTTGGTTGGAGCATTTAATCTACTCACGTTTAAGATAATTATTGATATGTATGTTCCTATTACTATTTTCTTAATTGTTTTGGGTTTGTTTTTGTAGGTCCTTTTCTTCTCTTGTGTTTCCCACTTAGAGAAGTCCCTTTAGCATTTGTTGTAGAGCTGGTTTGGTGGTGCTGAATTATTTTAGCTTTTGCGTGTCTGTAAAGCTTTTGATTTCTCCATCGAATCTGAATGAGATCCTTGATGGGTAGTGTAATCTTGGTTGTATGTTTTTCCCTTTCATTCCTTTAAGTATATCATGCTACTCCCTTCTGGCTTGTACAGTTTCTGCTGAGAAATCAGCTGTTAACATTATGGGAGTTCCCTTGTATGTTATTTGTCTTTTTTCCCTCACTGCCTTCAATAATTTTTCTTTGTCTTTAATTTTTGCCAGTTTCATTACTATGTGTCTTGGCATGTTTCCCCTTGGGTTTATCCTGTATGACACTCTCTGCACTTCCTGGACTTGGGTGGCTATTTCCTTTCGCATGTTAGGGAAGTTTTCAACTATAATCTCTTCAAATATTATCTCTGGTCCTTTCTCTCTCTCTTCTCCTTCTAGGACCCCTATAATGCGAATGTTATTGCCCTTAATGTTGTCCCAGAGATCTCTTAGGCTGTCTTCATTTCTCTTCATTCCTTTTCTTTATTCTTTTCCGTGGTAGTGAATTTCACCATTCTGTCTCCGAGGTCACTTATGCATTCTTCTGCCTCAGTTATTCTGTTATTGATTCCTTCTAGTGTATTTTTCATTTCAGTTATTATACTGTTCATCTCTGTTTGTTTGTTCTTTAATTCTTCTAGAGCTTTGGTAAACATTTCCTGCATCTTCTCCATCTTTGCCTCCATTCTTTTTCCAAGGTCCTGGATCATCTTCACTATCATTATTCTGAATTCTTTTTCTGGAAGATTGCCTGTCTCCAGTTCATTTAATTGTTTTTCTGGGGTTTTATCTTGTTCCGTCATCTGGTACATAGCCCTCTGCAATTTCATCTTGTTTATCTTTCTGTGACTGTGGTTTTTGTTCCACAGGCTGCAGGGTTCTAGTTCTTGCTTCTGCTGTCTTCCCTCTGGTGGATCAGGCTATCTAAGGGGCTTGTGGAAGTTTCCTGTTGGAAGGGACTGGTGGTCGGTATAGCTGGCTGTTGTTCTGGTAGGAAGAGCTCAGTAAAACTTTAATCCGCTTGTCTGCTGATTGTTGGGGTTCGGTTTCCTCCCTGTTGGTTGTTTGATGTGAGGCGACCCAACACTGGAGCCTACCCGGTCTCTTTGGTGGGGCTAATGTTGGACTCTGGGAAGGCTCACATCAAGGAGTACTTTCCAGAACTTCTGCTGCCAGTGTCCTTGTCTCTTGGTTAGCCACAGCTGCTCCCCACCTCTGCAGGAGACCCCCCAACACTTGCAGGTAGGTCTGGTTCAGTCTCCTTCCTCTGGGTCCTGATGCACACACTACCTTTTGTGTTCCCTCCAAGAGTGGAGTCTCTGTTTCCCCAGTCCTGCCGAAGTCCTGCAGTCAAATCCCACTAGTCTTCAAAGTCTGATTCTCTAAGAATTTCTCCTCCCATTGCCAGACCCCCAGGTTGGGAAGCCTGACATGTGGCTCAAAACCTTCACTCCAGTGTGCGGACTTCTGTGGTATAAGTGTTCTCCAGTTTGTGAATCACCCACCCAGCAGTTATGGGTTTGATTTTATTGTGATTGCACCTCTCCTACAGTCTCATTGTGGCTTCTCCTTTGTCGTTGCATGTGGGGTATCTTTTTTGGTGAGTTCCAGTTCTTCCTGTCAATGATTGTTCAGCAGTTATTTGTGATTTCGGTGTTCTCGAAAGAGGGAGTGAGAGCATGTCCTTTTATTCCGCCATCTTGAACCAATCTCCCTCTCCTTTTACATTGTTAATGTTTGCTTTAAGGGTTTCCCTTGTGGTGCAGTGGTTAAGAATCCACCTGCCAATGCAGGGGATATGGGTTCAATCCCTGGTCCGGGAAGATCCCACATGCCACAGAGCAACTAAGACCATGCGGCACAACTACTGAGCCTGCACTCTACAGCCCATGAGCCACACCTACTGAAGTCCAAGTGCCCTAGAGCCCACATGCTGCAACTACTAAGCCCACACACTGCAACTACTGTAGCCCATGTTCTTAGAGCCCATGCTCTGCAACAAGAAAATCCACTGCAATTAGAAGGCCACATACCACAATGAAGAGTAGCCCCCCACCGCCACTGCAACTAGAGAAAGCCTGTGCACAGCAATGAAGACCTAAAGCAGCCTAAATAAATAAATAAATGATTTTTTGAAATTTGCATTATGTATTTAGATGCTCCTATGTTGTTTGCACATATATTTATAATTGTTATATCTTCTTTTTGGAATGATCCCTTGATTATTGCATAAAGTCCTTCTTTGTCACTTGTTACAGTCTTTGTTTTAAAGTCTATTTAGTCTGATGTAAGTATTGCTACCCCAGCTCTTTTTTTAAAATTTCCATTTATATGGAATACCTTTTTCCATCCCCTCACTTTCAGTCTGTGTGTGTCTTTAGATCTGAAGTGAGTCTCATGTAGGCAGCGTATATCAGTTTCATTTTTGTATCCATTCAGCCACTCTATGTTGTTCGATTTGAGCATTTATTTCATTTACATTTAAAGTAATTATTGATATGTATGTACTTATTGCCATTTTGTTAATTGTTTTGGGGTTGTTTCTGTAGTTGTTTTTGTAGTTGCTGTTTCTTTCTTCTTTTTTTGTTCTCTTCACTTGTGATTTGAGGACTAAGAATCTTTAGTGTTAAGTTTGGATTCCTTTCTCTTTTTTGTGTGTATATCTATTAAAAAATGTTCATTTATATGTAGCAATATATATCATTATTTTAAGTTGTTGATTTCTTAAGTTCAAATGCATTTTAACAAATCTGTATTTTTATTCCTCTTCCTACATGCTTACTGTTTTGACATCATATTTTACATCTTTTTGTTTGTGTATCCTTAACTACTTATTGCATATATAGATGATTTTACTGCTTTTGTATTTTAACCTTCCTAGTATCTTTACATAAAGATACTTCCTAGTATCTTTATCTTTGATTTACTAACTTTACTATATATTTGTCTTTGCCAATGAGATTTTCTTTTCCTTTCATAATTTTTATGTTTCTAGTTGTGGCTTTTTCTTTTTCACTTAGATAAGTCCCTTTAACATTTCTTGTAAAGCTGGTGTTGCTTAACTCTTTTGGCTTTTACTTGTCTATAAAACTTTTGCTCTCTCCATCAAATCTTAATGACAGCTTTGCTGCTTAGAGAATTCTTGGTTGTAGGTTTTTCCCATTCATCACTTTAAATTTACCATGCCACTCCCTTCTGCTCTTCAGAGTTTCTGCTGAAAAGTCAGACCATAATCTTATATGAATCCCCTTGTATGTAACTTTTTGCTTTTTCCTTTCTGCTTTTAATATTCTCTATCTTTAACTTCTGCCATTTTAATTACAATGTGTCTTGATGTGATCCTCTTTGGGTTGATCCTGTTTGGAACTCTCTGTGCTTCCTATACCAGGATGTCTGTTTCCTTTCCCAGGTTAGGGAAGATCAGTTATTATTCTTCACATATGTTCTCTGCCCCTTTCTCTCTCTCTTCTCCTTCTGAGATCCCTATAATATGAATGTTAGTATGCCTGATGTTGTCCCAAAGACTCTTAAACTATCCTTGTTTCTTTTTACTATTTTTCTGTTCAACTTTAGTAATTTTCACTACTCTGTCTTCCAGCTCACTGATCTGCTTCTCTGTATCATCTAATCTACTGTTAATTCCTTCTAATGTATTTTTCATTTCAGTGATTATATTCTTCATCTCTATTCGATTCTTCTTTATATTTTATAACTCTTTGTTAAAAACTTCTAATTTCTCACTCTTAGTTTAATCTTCCACCAAGTTCTTTGAACATCTTTATGATCATTATCAGGTAGGTTGCCTATCTCCACTTCATTTAGTTCTTCTGGGGTTTTATCTTGTTCCCTCATTGGGAACATATTCTTCTATCATCTCATTTTATCTGAATTTGTTTTTACTTTTATGTATTTGGTAAAATGGTTACATTTTCCAACTTTAAATAAATGTCCTTATGTAGAGATGCCCTATGTGTCCCAGCAGCACATTCCTCTCTGGTTATCAGAGCTGTATGCTTTAGGATATTCCCTATGTGGGTTGCATGTATACTCCTGTTGTGGTAGACTGACTACTGTGGGCAGTCTGTCATTGATGGCTCCATTCCAGTTGGTTCCCAGGTCCTTCCTTGTGCTGAGGCTGCAGATGCTGGTTGGTGGGACTGGGTCATGAGGTAGCTGGCTGCAGAGCTCCTGGGGGTCCTAGAGTTAGTGCTGCCCCACTGGTATACAGGTCCAGGTCCTAGGCCTTCTGGTGAACAGGGTCATGTCCTGGGGTGGCTGTAGGCTCAGGGCATCTTAAGGCAGCAAGTCTCTGGCAAGTGGGGCTGTGTCTCCACCTGGCTAGTTGCTTGGCCTGAGGCATCCCAGTACTGGTGTTTACCGGCTGGTGGGTGGGCCCAGGTCATACACTAATAAGCTAGAGAGAATATTCAAAAATAGTGCTTGCCATCACCAGTGTCCATGTGGTAGAATGAGCTCCCCAAAATGACTGCCACCAGTGTCTATGTCCTCCAGGCTGATCTGACCCAGACTCCTTTCAAATTGCTGCTTCTGCCCAGCAGTGTGTGAAATTCTGTGTGCACTCTTAGGAGTGACCTCTGTTTCCCATAGCCCTCTGGCTTTTCCAAAAGTAAGCCCTGCTTGCCTTCAAGCCAACCATTCTGGGAGTTCATCTTCCCTGTGCAGAATTTCTGGGCTGGGTAGCCCAATGTGGGGCTCAGACCACTTGTTCCTTGAGGACAATCTCTGCAATTGTAATAATCCTCCTGTTTATGGGCTACCTACCTGGGGGTATAGGTCTTGACTAAATCGCATCTCCATCCTCTTATACATCTTTTTGTGGTTCCTTCTTTGTATCTTTAGTTGTAGAAGACCTTCTCTACTCATTTTCCAGTCTTTCTCATCAATAGTTGCTCTGTTAATAGTTGTAATTTTGGTGTGCTCATGAGAGGAGGTGAGTTCAGGGTCTTTCTGCTCTGCCATCTTGGCCACTCCCTCTTGATTTTGCTCTTTAACTTTTATTGAGAATTTAGTATATATCCATCATGTCAAAACCTTACATACCATTGGAATTCAAATCACATATATATGAAACATAACAAAGTTAAAATTAATTATTAAACATATAAATAAGTAATAAATAGAGGATCTACTTTGGATAAGAAAAATATTAGCAGGGCAAGATATCTCCATTCTAATTTTCCCTCAGGTCATAATGTATGGATATGAGTCATTCATTTGGCTTTTATATCTCTTTGTATAATTAACTTTTATATCTGTTTTCTATATTTCCTGAACTAGACTTTACTTCCTTGAAGACAGGGCTCACATTTTTGGGCTTTTGTATCCTACACAGCGTACTGAGAAGATTTGGTAAAACATAATGTTCAATTAATATGTATTTACTCTCTGGGTAGAAAGAATGGGGCCATGTTATTAAAAGATCATAATGAGGCAATTCAGCCTAATCCCAATCACAAGGAAAAATCTCTGAACACTTTTGAGCAGAGGGAAGTTTTGTTTGTTTGTTTTTATTTTTTTACTATAGGTCATTGTTGGTTGTCTGTTTTAAATATGGCAGTGTGTACATGTCAATCCTAAACTCCCAATCTATCCAGAGGGAATTTTTCATGACACTAGTGTTTTATTAAGATTTAATAGAGGGCAGTGGGAAAGTGGACAAGGGCAAGAAAGACTAGATCCAGAAAAATTAGTATGGAAGCTTCAGTAACAACTCAAAAGAGGGTAGAAGTGGGAGCAGAAAGAGAAAGAGAGGGAAAAAATATTTGCAGGTAGAACTGAAAGGACTCAGTGACTGAGTTGTGAGATCAAGCTAAGACAAGTCATTAGTCAAAGATATCTTCAAGGTTCCAAACTAGGGGAATGCTTGGTCATTTCCAAGAATAAGAAATTAGGGAAGTCTGTCAAGTTGGAATGTCAAAAAGATAAAGAGCTGTGCTTTAAGATGAGAGAAATAGTCATGACACTATGTAGTAATAGTTGGGTCATGAACCTGATCTTGAAAGAAAAACCAGATTAGAGATATAGATTTAGTAGTGAGCCACATAAAGCTGATAACCAAAGCCATGAATCAGGAGATTAGATTATTATACTCTGCATAAATGCAATACATATTTTCTTTTAAATAACTACTAATTTCTGAATAATTTGATAATATTCTGTTATCTAACTAATGTACTTATAAAATTGTCAGATCTTGTAGTACCCCCATGTTTGTGCAAGTTAATGTTCTTTAAAATGAACTCAGAACTTTAAAACACTGAATTTTGTAGAACTTTTAAGGTTTCTTCTTTCTTAGAAATTATTTATAGTGTAGTTTTTTGAGTCTTATGTTATATTCTAAAAACCCTAAATGCTGCACTGTGCCAGTTGGAACTGTGTTCATTTCTGTTTTTTATTTCTCTTAAACATTGTTAATATGATTAGTGAACCAGATCAAAAAAAAAAATCAGAGTGGTGGGCTTTTTTTCCCTACCTCCTAAGGATGTGAATGCAAAAGGTACTTTACAAAAACATTCCTTTATTCCCCTCCTTCCACCCTAGGGAAGAAATGTACATTTCTCTTTCTAAATTACACGTCCTTCCTGGCACCAGATTTATTCCCTGAAAATTTTCAATTCAAAAAACAATGTGTTTCTGTGCAAATCACATAACCAACCTAAATTTTAATAACACCTATATTGTGACTTTCCCATGTCTACTGCAGTATACGAATACAAGGATGACCTTTAGAGATTCCTACTTCTTCTGGAACTCATCTCTCATTCATTGAGAAAAACTGTGCCCCTTTGTCAGGTATTTTCAAATGATTCTGCATGACTTCCATTATCTTTCGTTATAGATTCAGGGATTGTTTACATTGGTTCTATCTTTTCAAAAGTCATTTATCAAGCACTGACTATCCAGCTGTTAACCACTGAAACCCATCTTAATGGGATGCTCTTTTAATATTAAAATCAAGAAATATTGTTAGTGGTGTAATTAAAAGGGATCAGAAATAACGGCACAAACATGAGCTCATAGAGCACACATGTTCTATGTTATATTTAAGAGATAGACTTTGGTGGAGATACATAATTTTGAATTGAACATGCATTCTGTCCTTTGAAGAGAAGTTCTGTTTTCTTGCAATGAGAGAAACACATATCTCTTTCTGATGAGAGAGATTTTTGGAAGGGCAGAAATGAAGAGTGTGGAAAATTAGCTGTATTTGAGTAAAAGCCAAATGATATTCAGAGAGTATCTTCAGAGGACCCAGACAATCTACCCAGACTTAGTGGTGGTATCTGGCAACTACCTGCCCAAGGGAGAGTGACTATTATGGTCTGGCTGTATATACATAAAAGTACAAAAGAAACTCATGAGAGTATTTGTGCATATGTTTTGTTTCCTAAACTATATCCCCCCAAAATGGTACTTTGTAAAAGGATTCTGACAAGAAGTTTGGCCTAGGATGGGATTATTTGTGTTTAGGAAAACAGCGTTAAATACACACACAGGCACAAACACTAGAACCGCCTTTTTGTCCATCTCCTGGTTGAAGATGAAAGAAAACATCTATTATCATATCCAAGATCAAGATTCAGGTATTAATTTTGGCAGCATAAGATGTTTGAGTAAACTTATCAATATGACCTAAATTTCATTAATTCTTTCTGATTCCCGGAGACACTGGCTTATTTCTCTGTAGTGTCTCAGTAATATCATCTGTCTCATTGAAGAATTCTAGAAATTAAGTGTAATCCTTCAGTTAGAGATATTCTTTGGTGTGTGTGTGTGTGTGTGTGTGTGTGTGTGTGTGTGTGTTTCCAGCATCATGATTTAATTAAAGGAGCATATTCATTGTAGAGAATATATTGATGACTGTAAATGTGACTCCTCATTACAGCCTTAAAATTTTTGAAACACCAAGGCACAAAGATGTCAATTATATATCCGAACTACAGGTACAAAACAAGTTCATGTATTTTCCATGCTCCAAAACTGAGTACACACTGTACTGTCATAGGGAAGGGGTTTACTAATGAAGACCTCACAATAATAGTACTCAAGATTGATATACCAAAATAAAATATAAAATAGGAGTTTATAAAACAAGTTTGACAATAGCAGAGAGGACCCTTTTCATTTCTGAGCAAAAGTGCATTTCATTATACATACAGTAAGAGATATTCTTGACAAAAAGATTAAAGGTTGGTTTGTGTGTAGAGTGTGTGAGAAGGGAGCATGTTTCCTTTAGCCATAATCCTGAGAAGAAATTCTGGTATCACCTCTCCATTAGCAAATCTCTTAAT
This sequence comes from Lagenorhynchus albirostris, assembly GCF_949774975.1. NCBI lineage: Eukaryota > Metazoa > Chordata > Mammalia > Artiodactyla > Delphinidae > Lagenorhynchus > Lagenorhynchus albirostris. The sequence goes on along the minus strand of NC_083112.1, from coordinate 26,120,123 downwards.
TTGGAATCTACTCTCAAATTTGAATCTATATTTGCTTAATGTAGCAAAAACAAAAGGCATTAAAACCCAAGATCATTTAGTAATCATTGCTCTGTTACAGACAAAATATAGGATCCCAAAGATTCTTGAAGAGTCAAAGTTCCTGGATCAGGAATGCTTCTGGACACGGAGACCAGTCTGTGAAAGTCTCCTAGGATATTTTGCAACACATCCTGCTGTTTTTGCATCATCTGAAAGTTATGTCTCATCTCATCATTCCTCACTAGCGTGGAGGAGGGCTCCCCTCATGATCTGCCCACGTGGTCCACTGTGTTCAGGCATGTGCCTTTTCCTGGCTATTCAATGACTGCCATCTCTCCCTGCACACATTGAATAGCAGTAAAAGAACTCTAAATGTTTCCACCTCAACATGTCAGAGCTTACTGCTCCTCTAAGCAGTGCTCACAGCTCTTGCAACAAAGGTGCCAGGTCAGGGACGCATTCACTCTTCCTGAAATGCATGTCCTCAAGTTTCTACCTAATTTAGTGCAGTACACAGAGCTTCTCCTGGAGGGAGGGCTTTCATTATGGCTGCTCACAAAGTTGTGCCATCCTTGTTTCAGTGTTTCACCTCTCCTCTCAGCTTTAGCAAAGCACTAATTCTTCTCAAATAAGATTGTTAGTCACCCTGGTCACCAGGCATTCCTATCTGTCCACCAAAGGAGATAACACATCCTGTGTCTTTTCTCCCTGCTGATCTGGGAGCTGGTAAGGTTGTAATTTCCAATTTATCAAGATCTCAATTCAAGAAAAGCTATTGTGCTACATAAAATTGAAGAATAAATGCCCTGAAGACTTCTTTCCTTCTCTATGAACTATTTCTTACAGGTGACACATTTTGAAAATTAAGAGCAACTACTGAAGATGTAAAGAATTTTTGAAAATTGCAAGAGATTATGATAAATGCCAAATGAGCTTTATAGGAAGAGTGCTGGTATTAGCTTTCATTACTTTAAGATGCAGGAACAAACAGCTCCCAAATTTCAGTGTTTTACAAAATCACGCAGATTATTGCAACAGGTTCACTGTGGCTCTGTTCTGGGATCCAGGACAAAAAAGCAACAACCATCTAACTCATGCTATCCTGTGCCAGAAGGAAAACAACAGCAGAACTAAGCAATGGCTGTTAAAGCTTTCATTGATCAAACCAGTTCACATGGCCAAGATTGATGTCAGCAGAGTGGAGAGGTATAATCTTCTTAAAGAAGTGATGAGGAAATAATTGGGAACAGTGACGCAATCTACCACAGTGCTATATAGTGTGAAGTGCCCTACGTGACTTTATCCATTTAGTATACAGTACACAGTCTCACGTGTCCACATGACCTAATAAACAACATAAGTGAGTTAAAAGAATGAGGTGTAAGGAAATGGGATCTATCTGCCTGGCAGATTATTTCATTCCAGGCCCCAAGCATCACTTATGGGTTAGTGGAAAACTTTCTAGTAGGACTCCAATTAATTCTCAGCTTTGCAAATTCTCAAAATTCAACACTTATCTGTTCACTTGAGAATGAACAGGTTTTGTTCATTGACCCACGTTATCCATTCCTACAAGAGAATTATTGATAATTCAAGATATTATTCTAAAGAGTATTGATCAATAGGATATATATATAAAGTGGAAGTGAAACAATTAAGCCTTAAATCTAGACACCCACAAGCAGTATCAAAGGCTGTGGAAAGCCAAACTGGTGATCTGAAGGTGTTTTGTTAAAGCAAGAATCAAAACAAAAGGAATTGACTAGTAAAACAGGATGTATAATTTTTATTATATTTGAGATTTCAGGGTTTGCCTTTCTAGTTATTTCTATTGAATAATGTCTACCTCACTTCTGAATAATTCAAGAGTTATTTCTGACATGGCTTCACCCTCCACTTTTCATTATAGTAAATACCATTAAGATAGATGATTTTTTTGCATTTGTAATTAAGTCACTTCCCTTCATTTCTCATACTATATTATAATTCCAAGTTTGTAGATGATGTGAAACTGATTATATTTTAGGTGAGTTGCTTCCTGGTAACAGAGATAAGAGGATCCTTAACTCATCAGGAAAATATTCTTATTCTACATTTTGCAGTGGATGATTTCTGATGATTTACTGAGACTGTTTGTTCAACTTGCCTTGAAAGATGAAGCAACTCTCCTTATTAGACTGTCCATATGTGATTCCTGTTTCATTTTAATTTTCTCTGATAATTTTAAGATTCATCCTCTTAATTACAACTCATGGAATGCATTTGATTTACAGATTGGTTCCACAAAGTACTAATTACTCAGTTCAAAGGTAGAAAATCACTGGGACCACCTGAATCTGCCTGTCAATCAATCAGGATATATTTGATTGCCTATAAACATACACAAAAGTAGGGAAGATATAGTCCCTGCCCTCAGAGAATTTACAAAAGAGTATGTGAAAGAAATACATAAAAAGCTAACATGGCATGGTTTTAGAGGAAATGTCAAATAAATCCAACATTCCGTAGAGGACTAGAGGAATCAGAAAAGCTTCTCTGAAGATGTTGTCTTTGAAGAATGAGTATGATTTTGATGGGTAGAGTTGGGCAAAAACACATTCCAGATGCAATTACTTTTTCTTCTGGCTTCAGGCAGTTCCATGTCTTTTTCTCTTATCAAAGTCAAGTTCTCAAATGTCTTACCGATTTTTATGTTTTTATTCATTCTATTTACTTGATTGATGCCAAATTCTAGTGATATTTGCATATCCATCACTTATTAATTACTCTCAATGTATATTGACCCAAATGACAATATTATGATTTTCCATGGAAAATTTTTCAA